>NC_136296.1:5969254-6569254 GCF_964198595.1 Lampetra fluviatilis
GTGCAGTTTCCAGCTTTGTTTGCACACACGGCAGGGATGGCAATCCATCAGAGGGCCTCACGAAGCAAGTTCTATATTATTTTACAAGTCTATCTGTTGCAGCGCGTCAACAACTGCGATATCAGTTTAACACGTAGGCTTTCGCGACCAATATTATTCATAATCAACGTTTTTTGGTTAGATCGCGTTATTTCTAAATGTGTCGTAACCCTCCACCACCCGACACGGCCAATCAGCAAGAAAGTGTCACGTTGACAAAAGACAAATAGTTCACTGCTTTAGCCTACCGGTGTGTTGAAGCGTGAAACCACAAAATTTACAATTTTTGACTACGACGTTTCGCTGGTAATTGCATCCAGCATCATCGGGCAATTCGCCAGAATGGTGAGGCTCTGCTCTTGCTCCAGGTCTTAAATAGAGCAGCAGCAGGGTGACGTCATCATTTAACTCATCAGGTGCAACGATGTGAGGCAGACACTCATCACTCGTCAACATCATCACAATTCGGTGGTTTCACACCTCACACAAGCACCGACGTAATGAAGATGAGTAATTAAACAGAGCACCACGCTTAGGCAGTAGTAATACTCACGCATTTGCAATCACTTTTACGTTTCCACGATGACAAATACCATTGTATACACCGTTGTATAATAATAAACTAACACGTAAATCAACTCACGTACAGTTACATCATTGTATACTTCAGATATATGCAACTGAAGCCTGGAATTTCAAACCGGTGGTCGAGGCATGTTAAAACAACTCACTTCCCCCAGCGATGCAATCGTTTGTCACAATGCGGACTCACAATGGTATTCACGAATTGTTTTTCGTCTTGTTTTTTTACCTTATCTTTCCATACCGGATCTCTGTCTCGTTTACAGCCTTGAGCCTGTGGTAGAAATTCGTCATTCCTATGGCGGAGGCGAGCCTCTCTATAGAACAACAATTGTGTACTTCCCCACAAAGCAATACTTAATTTTTTGACCCCAAAGGCATGATGGTCTAAGTCAACCCCCAACCAGGATTTTAACTCGCAATCCTCCGACTGCGATCCACTCGCTCTATCGCTGAGCCATTTGTCTGGGGTAGTGGTAGTGCCTTACGCCAATACCCCCCCCCCCCCCCCCCCACTCACAAGCCGGCCTGTGAGCAAGTTGGGAAATATCGAGTGAGAAAACGAATCCCTGGATGGATTGTATCCTCCGACCGCATGCTTCAGCGTGCATTCGCTCAGCCCGGCTCGGCGTACCGAGCTGCGTGAAATGTCCAGCTGAAATGCAACATTCGCTAATCAAGGGAGTTTCTGCTCCATTGCTTCGCACACCGGCGTTTATTAAATTATAACAATCAAAAGATTGCCACCAGATTAAGCCAGCTGACTTCCACGTCCCATTTCAGCACTCACAACAATCACGAGGAATTTTAATTAAATAAATGTCTCCCCCCCACTCACCCACCACCGGGTTCAGGGGTGGGGGGGTAGGGTAGAAAAACACCGTGAACTCTTGTGAATGTGTATTTCCATGAATAGGTTTTTTTGTTTTTAAATCTGAGAATGTTTTAGATGCTGTACGATATAGAAACAATGATATAATTTCAACTTGTATTCCGTGCAGATTTAGAGGAGCGAGAGTTGCATCCAAAGACAGGTGGGGAAGGCAGACTACGTGGACAGAGGGCACAGATTCCGCCCCCCCTACTCCAAGCTCTGCAGTTCTCTATATATCAATGTGTTGTCAGCCAATCAATGAGTAATCTTGATTTGAAGCTTTCGTGACTGCAGGATTCCATACTCTTTGGTTCTTTCGGTAAAGTCACGTAGGTAGAAAATAAAATAGATCACGACGTTTCGGGCTTTCCCACCTGATGACGGACGCTTGTGTTGCGCCCGAAACGTCGTGATCTATTTTATTTTATACCTACGTGACTTTACCGAAAGAACCAAAGAGTAATCAATTAGTATTTAAATGTGAGTCCTTCGAAACACCCGGAGAAAAACCCACGCGTGCGAGTGGGGCTACGCTTGTGTACCAAACAGACGGAACAGATTGAGTCCCACAATGTTTTGCCAGGCCGCCTTCTCATGGAGGGAAGGGAGCATCACAACATTTGTGAGGTTGAGCCACCAACCCCTCGCTGCCTCCACAATGCCGGATTACGGGCCACGTGAGTAATCCACCACAATCTGAGTAAATCCATGTCTACTCGGTGAGGGCCATTTTTGCTACATTCATGCGATGGTGTTTTCCTCCAGCTCCTCCAATCAGCACGGTTGACTACGTACGGTGCGAAAGAAGTTCAACATACATACAAGCTTCATTTTCTTTTGTTTTATTTGAATTCAGTAAGTGGATTGTGAAGCCGCACCTTAAATATTATTTTAGGTTTTTTTGTACTTTTCTCCCACACATGTATAAACAAGACACCCTGAGGTCCAACCCGTTCTGGGTTCACATATAGTGAACATATGTTCAAAAAGAGCATTTATGTAATGAGAAAACACACTTCAAAACGTCTTTGCGCAACTTTATTTGAAAGCCTTGCCTTTGGTTCCGCCTTTGCTGTGGTTTATCCCGTTCGACGGCGCTGACTTGTAAATGCCATTCACGTACACGATCCCGCGCATCTTACGTCCTTGCCAAGACGATAATCAGAACAACACAGCACGGCCTTCAAACAAACCACACAACTATAGCGATGCTGGTCCTGGCTTGCCCCTTAATAATAAACCAAAAAAAACATCGTGTCTCAATCCCATTCTCTAGGTTTCTTACGAGCTATAAGAATGTCCTATCTATAAACGTATAATTTGTATGGCAGATGGCTAATTGCATTTTCTTTTTTATTCCCATCGATTCATTGAAATGTAGCAAATGTTTATTATGATAGGATTAACGCAGTGTTTGTTGTAAAGCATTTAAATTAATTATTTAGTGCTGCTGCTGCTGCTTTGGAAGTGTGTGCACAAGCACAATTAATACAAATCCTACACATTTGTCAATAACACTATGGCCATTAAAGGGGGGAAATGACACGTAACATAGGAGCTGTTTATGCAATAGCCCTCATTCGCCTCATAAGAAGGACCATTGCTCCAAACATTGCCTATTATATATTTTCCTTTTAAGGCCAACGCGTTATTAGCGAATGTGTCGAATTTTTAGTCATCCATTTACGTGAGTTTTTTTTCGGACCAATGTGGGAGGAGGAGTGGTGGTGCAGTGGTTAGCACACCGCGGCATGAAACCCACAACCTGAGTAAACATTCTTGGGTACGGCCAATTGAACCGATTCTATGTTCACCCTTCACCAACCCACGATGACCAGCATGGTGAAGTGTGGACAAACAACCTCCTTGACCTACACAGCATGAGAGTCGTTCATCCAGAAGACGGTTTGATTAATGGCTGCAATTTTTTTTTTCTTTCGTTTGGCTGATGTAGATGCAGAGCAACGACTACAATTTCACATTCAAGTGGTCAAGCCAGAGAACTGCTTCAGGAACAGCAGAGCGTATCGCTGTGATGTCTCCTTCGAATTTGTGGATCGGGCATTGGCATCGTTATACGTTGTAAGGTCTGTTCTGGATGACCACAGTCGCACACTGGAGAGTTTTAATTTTCCATTTGTGCATCTGGACCATGAGCTTCGTGGAAATCAAACGCAGGGATATTCTGCATTGGGTCTTTCACAAGGAGTTTGTGAGTTATTTTGAACTCCATAATACTAAGATTTCAGATCACTCTTAACAAAACCACTGGGCACTTCAATTATTTTATAAATGTGACATTTGTTTTACGTTGGGCTTTCTGAAGTTTTTAATCTGGCCGAGAATTAAAAGTTGTATTCAGTGTATACTAACGGCATATTGACTGCTGTGACACGTGGTTCAAAGGAATGAGCATGAACGAAAAGATATAGAATACCAAAAAAGTGCACCAAGCATAGTTGATAGATGGTTTAAATTGCAAATATATAGAAAGAAGATCACATTTCTTTTTAATGCACACAGGTTAATGAGAAAGAAAACAAAGTGGAATTTGGCAGGACAAGACGCTAGAAGAGTTGATGGACAATGATCAATATTTAATAACGGAGTGACAGCCACGGAATGGAACTCATCTGAGAGTACGTCCACTGGGAAGATCGTTCAGGTACTTGGTGGATTGTTACATTGCAGGATATTGAGAGGTGACGGCTTTGGGAAGTCATCCAGCAGTGGCACATGACTTATTATGGATGGAAACGTACACAACAGCACACGGCACTAAGTGAATAACTTAGGCACGGCTAGGGAAACGTTGGTCGTTTAGAAGATATTCTTGGTTTTTTCGGTAAAGTCACGTAGAAGGGAAATAATAAAATAATACAAATATAAAACAATAAAAATTATCACGACGTTTCGACTACAACACAAGCAATCATCATCAGGTGTGAAATCCACAGCAAGAAATCTTTCAAATTTTCATTTTTTCTTGCTGTGGATTTCACACCTGATGATGATTGCTTGTGTTGCAGTCGAAACGTCGTGATAGTTTTTATTGTTTTATATTTGTATTATTTTATTATTTCTCTTCTACGTGACTTTACCGAAAGAACCAAGAATATGAATCCCTGCAGTCACGAAAGCTTTAAATCAAAATCGTTTAGAAGATGTCATCATTCGAGCCAAGGTTGGACGATTCTGTTGTTGTGAAGCTGCGGTCGTTTAACGCACTGCACTATGAACTCGGCCACCGGAGTTTGATTCCTGGCCCTGGCTACGATTACTGAACTGGCCCTGGCTCTCTGTTCAACAACCCGCAGTGACCAGTGTGGTGAAATATGGCCAAACAATCTCCATGACCGACACAGTTTTGAAGGCGTAGATAGAACAGAGGGTAGACAAAAGGCTGTCAATTATTATCAGGATATAAGCAAAACAGGGAATTAAATTACTGCTATTTCATGACACTACCGTACACACAAACCGTGATACATAGCACCACTTAACATTTTTCCATTGCTTAATTTTACTATTCTGGAAAATATTGTATCCAGATTCATTAAATTGACTTAAAATTCTATTTTAAGCAACGTCCATTAAAATGTCGCCCGCTGATTGACGAGCTTTCAACTTTGCAATGCGTCCTGATTCTCCACAAGTTCTACACTCCTTGATCTGCAGATTAAATATCAGTTTGTTGTTATGTTCTGCATATTACAACAGCTTAACGCACATTTTGCACTTTGACAGTCTATAAAGCCGTGCCCCGTTTTCTTATTGTCAATTGCGCAAAACATCGGATGCATTTGTTCATTGTGAAACATAACTCGTAGGCTGTGAGGTCTGGCTCTGAAACCACAACTCTTAACCATTACCAGCAACGTGTTCACAACACGAGGGCAACTCAGCGACGTTGCAAGCAAACAACAGAGAAGTTCATGCTCAGACATCTGCTCACTAATTCCACCCCCCCCCCCCCCAACTAACCACCCACCCCTGCTGGGTTCCACATTTTTTTTAACGACGTTTAAAATGTTTCATCCCTTGCATGCCACCGTGGGGTTCAATCCCGCCCGGTTGGCTGGGTGTGTCATCTCAGGAACCACAGAGGGACTGTCTTTGCACGCGATGCTTAATAACGATAATAACGATGCCCCCCCTTTTCCAGCCAGGCGGCAGTGGTGGTGGTGGCTATGCACGTGACTGTAATCCAGCAGCAGCCAGGGTTGGTGGATCACCGCACAGATGGGCTGTGAAACTCCCTTCGCGTTAACGTCGATGAGTTATACCCTGTCTCAGCAGGAGAAGGCAGTACAGCGAGTGGACTTATTGACCCCTCTTTTCTCTCCGCCTGATGAAGACCGCTTGTGTTGCGATCGAAACGTCGTGGGTTTTTTTGCTTTCATTATTTAAAATGTATTATTTTTTATAAAAAATATATTTTATTATTTTTTATGTATTTTCTATCTACGTGACTTTACCGAAAGAACCAATAATATTATCGCCACCTGTTTCCATTTGTGCGGGGATAGAGCGTTGCCCCCTCGTGCGCGTGGGTTTTATCCGGATGCTCCAGTTTCCTTCCTTTTCTATAAACATGCTCATCATTAATTGGCGGAAAACATATTTGAAAAAAAATAATGCTGGATCCTCCTGAAAAAGAGTCCTAGGGATCAGTGTGGCTTCCTGGATACATTTTTATAATTATAATATGTTTAATTAGGCTTGGGAATTTACGTTTTTTCATTTAACCACCATCATCATCATCATCATCATTTTCTTGGTTCTTTCGGTAAAGTCACGTAGAAGGGAAATAATAAAATAATAAAAATAACACATAATTACATATTTGACTTTCATTATTTTATTATTTCCCTTCTACGTGACTTTACCGAAAGAACCAAGAAGATGAATCCCTGCAGTCACGAAAGCTTTAAATCGAAATCATCATCATTGACAATGGTGAACCCACTGCTGCATGAATTGTCTCCCCCTAAACTGCCTCCAACTCTCAAGGTCCTGCGATGTGACAATCCACCTAGTTAGCACCTGCACATTATCTCATTCCATTACTCCATCCCCTCGTTGGATGCTCCCTCAGACACGTTTCTTGGCTTCCATTCCGTTCATTATTATTATTGAACATCATCCCTTCTAGCCATGGCGTGTCTTCTCCAAGCCCGCTTTACTATTTCTTAATAGGATGTAATTAACTTGCATGTATTCTCTAATCCAAATGTTCGTCTTTCTGTCTCTCAAAGTAATTTCAAGTACGTCCACTTTACATTTATTGTTCTACGTTTTTTTTTATTCATGACCGTGTTTCTGAACCGTATGTCTAAGCAGCCGGTGCACACTGACTAACAATGTCATTTCTCAGGCAGCTTGGTACCTTTTTATTTGCTCGTTTGAAATGTGACTGAAATAAAGGGGCAACTTTCTTGAGTCTGCCTCTGTCCACACGGCAGGGCTCGTCACGGTCAGTCGATCGGCAGGCCGCGTGTGGTGGGGTAAAGTGTGGGTGCTCCCAACTCTCCCAACACTCTAAGTTAGTGGTCTTCACTAACTTTCAGAGGGGGCGGTGGAGCGGGGGTGGGGGCACTTTCGCCGATAAGACATCATCAGTGTGAGGGCCTCCACACATTTAAAATCTTCTTGGTTCTTTCGGTAAAGTCACGTAGAAGGAAAATAATAAAATAATAAAACATAATAAAATAATTCTCACGACGTTTCGGCCACAACGCAAGCAACCGTCTTCAGGTGGAGAACAGGTCTGTCGAGAAGGCAGAGTCTGAATGATCGTTGGGGGTTTGACAGCAGCACGACGACGATGATGATGATGGGGTGGTGTTTTCACTCTTTGTGTATTGTCGGGGGGGGGGGGGGGGGTCGCATGTCAAAGGGCCGCACTAAAGGCCACCAATAGGCCCGCTAGTGGCCCGCGGGGCCTTGCGAACGAAGAACGCCGCTCTAGGCGGAGGCCCTTCAAGGGCGAGCCGCTGCAGAGCTGCGGGCCGGGAGTCGGAATCGTGCACCCGTCGATACTTTGTTGAATTATTCGTGGAAGACAATTTTTTTCACGGACAGGGTGGGGGGGTCATCATTGGGTCTTTGCCCGTTTTCAAAGAAGCTCTCTAGCGACGAAATTTTGATTTAAAGCTTTCGTGACTGCACGGATTCATATTCTTGGTTCTTTCGGTAAAGTCACGTAGAAGGGAAACAATAAAATAATACAAATATAAAAATAATACAAATATTAAAACAATAAATATACTTTCCAGCGACGTTTGTTTTTTACTCATTTTGGCTGCTAGGGGTTAGCAGCTTGTGGGCTCACCAAAACTGTGATTGAGACAAATGCGCAGTGCGGGAAAGAGGCGCGGACGGAAGTGGTCAATAAATATTTGGCGGGTTCCACGCGCGGACTCACCGCTCTCACCTCCTGCTGCTGTGCGGCCCGGTTCCTAACAGGCCACGTGACCGGTAGCGGCCCGGGGGTTGGGGACCGCTGCGGTAGAGCGAGCGGCTCGCAATCAGAAGGTTTAGAGGCGAAATCCTGGATGGGGGTTGACTCAGTCCATCATCCCTCCGGGGGTTCATACAAAACGTTCTTTGGGGGGGCATCTGCGGCTTGTAATTAGAAGCGTGGCCTAACCCCCACGAGAGGGGCAACGACTCCGATGGGCACGGTTGGCTACTCGGTAACGGTGTGCGAAAGGAGTTCGACATAGTGCATGCGCGTGCCCTTTCACGTCCGCCCGAGTGTTTAGGGCTCAAGTTTTAAAGGCGCTGCGGACGAACGTCTGATCAAACAGCCACGCTCCTGGCAGACGTAGAAGCGGAATTAGGCATTGCGTCATTTGCATTTCAGAGGACACAATACAAAGGGACAACTAAACACATGGTAAATGGATGAGTGGATTATAATAAACACGTTGAAGGTTACATCTTTTTTAATGATTAGGTAACCGTTACGGATTGTTTATCAACTTCTCAATGCTGGATTTAACTTTCCCACGTACGTTATTGTTGTAATACATCAGCAGCAGCATCATCATCATCACGGCTTTTTGTCACTTGAGTCTTCCGCATCATTATCATCATCATCAGCCATGGTCAATCCACTGCTGGATGAAGGCTTCTCCAAGCTGTTCCATCACCTGTCAACCCCGCAACGCAATGATCCACCGACACGTGATTTTGTCGTTCCATCTCTTTGGCGGACGTGCCTCTCAGGTGCGTTACATTCCCTGACCACGACTCTGTGATTATCCGAGACCATCGGCCACCACCCATCCCTTCCAGTGATGTGTCTCACTTGATGCAGCAAATCTGGCTGTGACTGTCCCACCTGATGACGGAGGCTTGTGTTGCCTCCGAAACGTCGTGATTTTTATTATTTTATTTTTCGATTTAAAGCTTTCGTGACTGCAGGGATTCATCTTCTTGGTTCTTTCGGTAAAGTCACGTAGAAGGGAAGTAATAAAATAATAAAAATAAAACATAATAAAATGAAATAATTCTCACGACGTTTCGGCTACAACGCAAGCAGCCGTCTTCAGGTGAAGAATGAGACACTACCAAGCTAGGAGCTTATATATAAACTGGGTTGGAGGTGGAAGAGCGCCTTAACAAAAAAGAATGTGCATATGAAGAGGAATTTAGCATATTCATGAAAAATGCGTAGGAGGTGGGCGGGGGGGGTTTCAAAGGCATATTATGCCCATGCATTATGCAGGATCAACAGCACCAAGGGGGGGTGCAGGGAGTAGCATTAACAAAGGAAAGGAATGTTATTGATATGTAGCTGCAGTTACTAAACAACCACGTAGAAAACTAAAGTATAAACTACATAAAAAACTAAAGTATAAACTGCATAGCACCATCAGTATACTTACTATACTCTACAATAAGCTGAGTTACTAACAGCAAGTAATACATTACAATTCTACGTCGTAAAAATTATATAATATGCTTCCATCTAAACTTTATTCTCTTACATCACACGAGCATATACCGTACTATATACTGCCATAGATAAACCCAACATTAAATTATAGACTGTATTACTATAAACCACCCTATACCTTATACATTTCAACATAACACTATGTATTATTCTACCCAGCCTAATGTGTATCGAAATGGTTTATTACGTCCTTCCAATGATTGCTAAGCCAGAATCCATCTTCTCGGTTAAAATTGTCTCTGTGTTTGTATATGTGGATCGCCTCATGAACGAATCTGTCATGATAGCCAGATGGCTATTTCATTTTTATTAATTTTAATTTCATTTTTTTATCTACGTGACTTTACCGAAAAAACTAAGAGTATGAATCATTGCAGTCACGAAAGCTTCAAATCTAGAATCGCTTGATGAAATTGCATTAGCAAATGCCCGATACATGCATGTGTGTAGTTGCATCACATTCAAAACTCAACTATATTTAGTTTCATCTGCATTATCAAACTGAATAAATACATATTTTCAGTTAACTTGCACATGGTTTATTCACTTATAATTGTTGGTGACCCTGATAGATATGCTATGTAACATAGACAGAAGATGACATAACACGATGCAGGGGTGCTCCTTTATCCGCGGCCCTATTACGCGTGACTCCTATTATCCGCGAGTTTATCTTCAAATGTTTTAGCCCAACGGATAAGAATGAGTCAAATCGCGGATTAACACCACGGAAAACAGGATCCGCGATATTAGTGCAGATAAAAGGAACTTTCCTTTACATGGGGTTGATTAAAGGAACGCAACACGTATTTAATTACATACTTTGTATGATTACATAGAATTCCAATATACGAGTAAATTCTGTCTGAACGTAATTTGCTTTTAAAAATATTGAATACAAAGGGTGGCACATCAGGAGCAAGTGGCACAGAGATAATTAGCACACTATGGCTGTGAACCCAGTTAACCTTGGTTTGATTACTAGTCCTGGTTAACATCAGCAGCGGCTAATCAACACCGGAGGAACCACGAACCACTCACTGCAGAAGATCGACGGGCCGGCGTGCACTATGCCCTTCGTAAATGGAAACAAAATTGAGACAGGCCACATTGGTGCGATTGTGGCCACGTAACTAGAAACTACGGCCCACATTGCAAACCACCGCACCCTGCGCTCCTTCAGCATAGGAGGAATAGCACAACAGCGCAAACTCTCTTCCGAAGCCCTCTCGTGACGAGCAGACATCGACATTGGCATTTAGCCCCTGAACCGTATTGCTATGGGCAGGAAACAGATCAGTGGTGACCAATAACTGAACCGGTCCTGGGCTCCCCTTTAGACCAGCCTCTACTGACCAGTGCAGTGAAGTATGGTCAAATAACCCACCAGGATGTCATGGCCCAGAGAAGCAATTACCCAGCAGTCGATTGGCAAAGGGATGTGCCCTCGATATTAGGAAACCAGTGGAGCTATACACTTTGAAATCTAGATTGAAAACTCATTTCCTTTAGAACTGCTTTTTTGTGTGTGTTTAGTTTGTTTTCCTCCCCACGGTTGGCTACGTACGGTGTGAAAGAAGTTCAACATACATACAACACAAGCATACCCTGGATTCTGATCGAAGATACCTTTTCATTGATCACGTCTCGAACAAACCCATGCGTCGCTCTCGTTGAAGAGGCCACATGTTTTCCATGATGTGCGCAGCAATTATTCACACGTGTCGTTGTTTGTTCGCCCTGTACAAACACTGGAGCGCTGTGTGACACACCCGACCAAATTATGGCTTTGCTTTCTTTCACAACAACGTTGCACTTCAGTCAACTCGTGCTCGTATAAGGAAGAGGAGGCTCGATGGGAACAATGTCCCCGCCACTTGCGTTGCTACAATTGTACCGAGGACGACGATGTAGAAATCGTCCAAAAAATTTACTTTGCCATTTTCTCAGATATTTCTAACGGCTACATAGAAAGGGGGAAAAACAAGCCTTGAAAATACCTCCGATTGAACTTTAGCATGCACGGTCTGTGTGATAACGTGGCTTTCAGTGACCATGCAATGCCAAGCGATGCATGTTGTGTGTTAGTAGAACACCGTATTTGCTCCACTCTTCTTGTAACAATGAACAGCGGCAACATTCATAGGACAGTTCGGCACAGCTGCGTCATGTTCAGCCGACTGGCATCACCGTCCCGGAAGCCAATGGTGCTTAATAATTCCCACACGATCCTTTTGGGGCCGTCCATAAATGACGTCACGCGATTTTGGACGATTTTAACCCCCCCCTCCCCGAGTCACACGGCGTCACAAAAAGTCAGACCCCCCCCCCCAATTTTTTTTTTACATGCTTCAAATCGCTTTAAACTATTGTCATTGTAGTGCGTATCTAATGTGGCGCTGCACTCTGATGTTGTATGAGAAAACATTTATTAAAACGTCTATTTAATTAAGTAGAACGTGTTGTCTATATTTATTTAAAGTTGCGCATTTTCTTGTGACGTCACATTTCTCAACCCCCACCCCCCTCGTCACACATTGTCACAAATGTCTGACCCCCCCCCCCCACTAGGTGCATGACGTCATTTATGGACGGCCCCTTTGACACAAGCGCATATTGGAGATTGTGTTCACACCAACGCAAAATTGCCAATAGTCGCCCGCCCCGTATCGAAACGTAACCAATAACAATTGGGATTGAAACTAAAATATTTTTTTTTATCCTGGGATAGGATGACATGCAATGGGAGCAGCAAAAGAGAGGGAGAGACCTCCCCCGACACCGTGTGGAGATTGATGTTAGATCTAAGAAGGGATTATTCAACGTAATCGGGGGCGGTAAAGGCATAGTTAGACAAAATGGCAAATAAGCACAGTATCATTCACAGCCAATTATTGTATAAGCCTGGCAAATCTGTCATTCAGTAACGCCTCTGGATATCAGAACAGTAAAGATGCACGCAGTGCTTGCTATTACGTAGAAGCATTACATTCGTGATTAAGATATTTTATCTTATTGCCATTATTTCATTTATATATTTGGTCGTGCATGGTTCTACATATGTTGTGTATATCTAAACGTTCTATCTCTCTGTAATTGTGTCGTTATGAGCACGTGTCAGGATAACGCTAACGCGTGCTGACCGGGAACATTCGAGAAGCACAGCAAGAGTTCGGGGGTAAGGCCATGAATTAGGTTTTTTTTGCACACAGCGTTGGTGTACGGTGCTTTTTCTGCAATATTTAGCTGTCTTTTCTTGGATTTTATGTTTGCACATAGTCACACAGTCACTTTAATATGTTTTCTTGTTCATGTTTTTGTTTTTGGTTTGTTGCGATTGCACCTGATTCAAGAGCCGAATGGCTCACAGGGCTATACCAAATAAATGAAAACTGAAACTGAAAACTGAAATAAACTGGATTGAACAATGTCACAAAGGTGTGCAGCATTCAATCGACAGGAGTTCTCAGTCTTATCCAGACCACCAACTACAACAGATCTGAATGCGTGGTGATGTTGTCGTTCAGAACCACCGCCAAATAGACTTGAGAACACGTGGCCATGTCAACAAGCAGCAGTGAAGCAACAGCTGTGGTAGACTTGTTCCGTCCACATTAGGACTCATCGGTACGGTACAGTCATACATTTTCACTGCTGCAATATGCCTCCAGTGTTTCAAGTCATATTACGGATGTTGAGCTTATAAACTGCACGTCGTACCACAATGTGGCCATCGAGGCTTCATACGCAGTGACTTACAGAATTGTGAGCCTAGGGCCTTGTAAGGCCAACAAAGTTAATGTGTCTGCCAATCGCTTGTTACCTGGATGGCACCACCGTTGCATCTGCCTGCGACTTGTTAATTGGCGTTTTTTTATTACTACAGTATAGTGTCCGTACCTGCGAAACCTAACTTTGTCTGCCTCTAGCAGTGCGTGTGCGTCATTTTTTTTTTAAATATACATTATGACTTTTGCAGTGTTCCCAGTGCAGACTTCAAACAAATTGGCTTGAGGTCAAACGCACTGAGCCAGCTCAGACTACAGACAATATTCCACGACTAATTATGTGCTCCAACACGTGTTGGGGGTGATTTATAATAGCGGGCTTTCTTCGTCTCAAATCCCCGTGGCTGGCCCATGTCGCGTGTATCTGCTAATCCGCCCCGTTCACGTGCAAGGCAAGTAACAACTGATTTGCAGATTGTGGATTGTTTGACAATGTCCAATTGTGACCGCTCTGTTCATTAGCATGTACGGAAGACCAGCGAGTATATAGCGTCGGTCCCATTCACTTTGTCTGCATTGCTATGGGGTCCAGAAGAAACATTGCGGAGATGATAATCAGGAGCACGAGAGGGATGTAACAATGCTCCCAACTTTGTCCCCTCCATCCTCACCCCCCCCCCCCGCAAAATGTATATCTGCTTAGACCCCCCCCCACCCCTTCCTATTGGCGCCACAGCGGCGAGATGTTAACTACCTCGCCTGGTATACAGGAGGTCGTGGGTTCGATGCCTAAATATATATTTGGATATTTTTTATTCACTTTATTATTTTTTCTATCTACGTGACTTTACCGAAAGAACCAAAGAATATGAATTCCTGCAGTCACGAAAGTTTTAAATCAAAATATATATTAGAAGTTTGCGTGTCTCTCTCCCAGTCGTCTTGGCGTGGATTTTTCTCTGGGTCCTCCCGGGGATTTTCCCCCCTCCCTCGTTCAGAGTCACCGCGCGTTTCGAGTAATTTGGTTGCTATACATTTGTGGCGAGGTCTCATCTGGGAAAAGAGCTATATAGCTCAGTGGGCCTTTATCGGTGAGTTAAAAAATAAAGAAGTAGTAGTTTAAACAAAAAACAGTCGATGTGAGCCACAACTGCGTAAACGCATTTGAGTTACACGTGGCACTTTGTATGGGCTGCTCAGTGCTGATTCCCACGTCGTCGCGCTCAGTATAAAGAAAGCCTCTGGCTTTGCCCTCTCTGCCTTATGTTAAGGTCACTCGATTGAAAGCCACGCGTGGGATTAATTCTGTTTACGCGAGTTTGTTTACTCACAGTTCAGCTCTTTAAACAAACATTACAAACATTGCATGTAATGTTTGCTGATATAATTTACTATTAATCGTTCTCTATATACTGTGCGCGAGTGCAAGTTTATAGAAGTGCTTCTGGGTGTTTAGAGCTCTGACGTGTTCACTGCTTCTTCAGTGGTCACGCGCTAGTTGAGAAAAAATAATATATATTAAACAAACATGTTCCCCACGTATGAGGTGAAATTAGAAAGTTTGAATCGTTGTTGATTTTTTTACTCCAAATTATATTTCAGCATTTGAAGCTTTCGTGACTGCAGGAATTCATATTCTTTGTGTGTTTTCGGTAAAGTCACATGGATAGGTTCAAAAACCGCTTGTGTTGCGATCGAAACGTCGTCGTTTTTTGTTATTTTCTTTGAACCTATCTACGTGACTTTACCGAAAGACCCAAATAATATATTTCAGCACTTTTGGCATCGTGTAATGAGACGCAGTAAGCAGTGCACCCCCTTGAATGAGTAAATCACTGGAGTCTGCGCTCCTTCAATGAACGAGCGAGAGCAACACGACGCAAACTCTCTCCTGAAGCCCTCTCGCGACGAGCAGTCCTTGACTTTGGCATTTAGCTCGGGTACATACTGGCCATGCACAAGACTAGAAGGTCGTACCTCTTGGGACTTCTCTCCACTTGATACAGATTTTTTGCTGTGACAGTTTCACCTGAAGACGGAAGCTTGTGTTGCCTCCGAAACGTCGTGATTTTATTGTTTTTATTTTTTATTAATTTCATTTTTTACCTACGTGACTTTACCGAAAGAACTAAGAGTACAAGACTAGAATGTCAATCACACACTGTGTCAGAGAATTACTCCGAAAAAAATCAATGCATTAAATAGAGTCTCAATTCAGACGGTCTCCCTATCCACCCGAGGGAAAGCTTTTTTTTTTAATGCCCTGCAAAGAGTGTTCATCACATGTTTATCAAACGGTCATTGTGTTCATTCTCAGAGCTGGAATAAGCTTAATGAAGAAAGTTATGGTATTTGTGTTCAGTAATTGGTAACCGGATTGAACCCAACAACTCTATATTTTTGAGAATCCGGCTTCACCATAGGTACTGTAGCTGTCCAGATTCGAAACCTGAATTTTAGCAGTGCCAGCTATGACACAGTCGACGTCACTGTTACCACTTGGCCACCTCAACCTTTTATATTTCTACATAAATCATATATATAATGCAAGATAACTGTAGTATCCGGTTTATTGTCAGATTGATGCGCTTCTGACAGCTGACTCAAAATGTTAAGAGCGTGGATTCTCATCCAAGTCATCGTCAGCTCAGGCCCACCATCATCGCTGCCACCCATCATCAGCAATGACCCATCCACTCAGAGCCGGCCCAGCCACTAAGCGACCCTTGCAATTGCAAAGGGCCCCGTAGCCAGCAGAGGGCCCCCTAGAGTCACTGCTAGCTAGTGGGTGAAAAAAATCATACATCAAAGGGGCCTCCAACCAAATTTTGCTTAGGGCCCCCAAAGGTCTAGGGCCGGTTCTGCATCCACTGCTGGATGAAGGCCTTGCCAAGCCGTCACCATCTCTCCGACGGACGATGGAGCGTTCAACCAGACACCCGCATGTGAGCGGATTTCATGACGTCCACCTTCACAGTGACGTCCACCAGTGACGTCCACATTCACAGTGGACGTCATCGCAGATGTGTTCCCTCCTTTGGCTTCTGCTCCGTCATTAGACTCGACGAAGGGTCATCATTGCTTATTGCCGTATGTCCTGCCCAAGCCTGCTGTCAAAGATTGTGTAAATAACTGGCGTTTGTTCTCCATTGCACGGACTCCTCTTTGTGGAAGTGTCACTCTAAGCTTGCTTATCTCCACGCTTTTTTTTTACACTTTTCAACGTTTGTTCCATTTCCTTTTCTGAACGTCCGCGCGTTAATACGTGAACGTTACATGCCGTGGCTTAAAACTTTCGTGACTGCAGGAATTCCTATTTTTGGTTCTTTCGGTAAAGTCACGTAGATAGAAAATTAAAATGAAATTAAAATTAATTTAATATTGTGGGTTATTTTGGTAGCAGTCCTCCTGCTGTGTTTGTTTCACACCTGATGACGATTGCTTGTGTTGCGATAGAAACGTCGTGATCTATAATTTTTTCTACCTACGTGACTTTACCGAAAGAACCAAAGAGTATGGATTCCTGCAGTCACGAAAGCTTCAAATTAAGATTGATCTTTCGGTAAAGTCACGTGGATAGAAAATTTAAATACAATTAAAATAAATTACATTTATTAATAAATTACATTTATTTAAATTTGATTTAGTAATAAATGACATTTATTTTAATTTTATTAAAATTTTCTATCTACGTTACTTTACCGAAAGAACCAAGAACATTACATGCCGTGGTTTATATCTCAAAGCAAGACCGACTCCCAAGTGAGCTCCGCTTGGTGGAACGCCAGTCCCAGTTGTCGTGTGGAAATGATACGCTCCTTGGCATTGTAACGTGGAGTCTTTACTGCGACTCGAAGATTTCCAACAAAGCAAGGAAGGAACTCACGCACAACAGAAGCGTTAGGTTTGCAAAGGGGCCGTCCATAAATTACGTCACGCACCTAGGGGGGGGGGGTGTCAGACATTTGTGACGAGGGGGTGGGGGTTGAGAAATGTGACGTCACGTAAAAATGCGCAACTTTAAATAAATATAGACAACACGTTCTACTTAATTAAATCGACTTTTTGATACATGTTTTCTCCTACAACATCAGAGTGCAGCGCCACATTAAATACGCACTACAATGGCAATAGTTTAAAGCGATTTGAAGCGTGGTTTTTTTTGGGCGGGGGGGGGGGGCAGAGCTTTGTGACGTCATATTTGAGGGGGGTCTGACTTTTTGTGACGAGGGGAGGGGGCAAACATTGTCCAAAATCGCGTGACGTCATTTATGGACTGCCCCAAAGATATTACCAATGTAAAGAAATAATACATTTCGCGTCATGATACATTCAACAGGAACACGTGCATGATGTGGCCTTCTTCTTTGTGCGGCTGATGTTAGCGTGGAGCAGTGTTCTTCACTGAGGGCCGCCACACATTTGAAACCATTGGGGTTTAACAGCGGCACAATGATGACGATATGGGGGGGGGTGTCACGTGTTGTGTGTATTGTCGGGGGCCGCACTAAAGGCCACCAGGGGCCGCCAGTGGCCTACGGGCCTTGCAATGAAGACCGCCGCTGTAGAGCAACAGCTGTGATTTTACATTGAGGCGCTCGAGCCAGACAATCAGGTCGATAGTAGGGAAGTGTGTTTGCTGTGATGCCGCACTGAGCAGTCCACAGGGGGAGGGGGATGCAGGACCCCACGACGCATTCAAACTAAACCTTAACTATTACATCTGACACCGTGAAAGTCGAAGCCCGGAGCCCCCCCCCCCAAGCGCGGGGCCCGGGGCGGTCGCACCGATTCGCCATACCCTAGGGACGGCTCTGCATGCCTCCTTCGTGTTTGTGAATCGGGCATTGAGTCTTTTATATATTTATGTTTCATGCTAGCTCGGGTTGACATGCGTTAATTTACTCCTGGGATTAAGGCCACCACACTCCGAGTCGGTGTTGCTTGACCATCCTTCACCACGATGGTCAGCGCGGGTTTGGTGAAGGGGAGGGGGGCAGGACCGGTTCAAACATCCCTCGTCACTGATGTCACAGCTGCGGTAGGGATTTAACCTCGGTCGCCGGGTTCATATCGCAGGGTCCAAACCGTTGTGCCACCACTCTCCCCAACGGCACATAGTCACACTGTGATGCAGCTTACAGTTTGCGTGTGTACATAATTGTGTTCACGTCGACATAATGAGCCCACGAAACACGCACGTGTGTGATTGTATACAGCTACAGGCTATACTGTCCGTAGTCATTGGGTGGAGCGGTGGCGCAGTGGTTAGGGCACCGCGTTACGAACCCAGCCATCCGAGCTCGATTACCGGCCACGGCTGCCATCGGTGGCGAGTTCACGATCCGCTCCTGGGTCCCCCTCCTGCACCCCATTCGCCAACCCCGCCGTACTGACCAGTGTGAGGAAGTATGGTCAAACGTACTCCCACGGCCCGCAACGGCCTGAAGGTCGTCATCCAGAAGTGGATTCACCTTAAAGTCTGAACATAATGATCATCATCAACAGCAGCAGCAGTCCAGTTCAGTTCATTTATTAGGCCAGCACCACGCCCGGCCGCCTTTGTCTCCCTCGCGGCGATGTTTACACATCGCACCGTGTACTCAATTGAGGCTGAGTCGACCTAGGGGAGGAGCAAGAGCCGGTTCAGATGATCGTCACCGCTGTTGGCCGCGAGCGGGAATCGAACTCGGTGAGCCGGGTTCGCAGCGCAGTGAGCTTCCCAGGCACACACACTCACACACACTCACACACACGCGCGCACACTCACACACACACGCGCACACACTCACACACACTCACACGCGCGCGCACACACTCACACACACACGCACGCACACTCACACACACACGCGCACACACTCACACACACTCACACGCGCGCGCACACACTCACACACACTCACACACATACACGCGCGCACACATTCACACACACTCACATGCGCGCGCACACACTCACACACGCGCGCGCACATACTCACACACACAAGCACACACACTCTCACACACGCACGCGCACACACACTCACACACGCACACTCACACACACACGCGCACACACTCACACACACACTCACACACGCGCGCGCGCACGCACACTCACACACGCGCGCACACACACACGCACACACACACGCGCACACACTCACATACACACGCGCACACACACACACTCACACACACGCGCGCACGCTCTCACACACACACACGCGCACACTACACACACACACGCGCGCACACACTCATACACACACGCGCGCACTCACACACGCACGCACACTCAAACACACACGCGCACACACTCACACACACACGCGCACACACATGCACACACACTCATACGCGCGCACACACTCACACACACGCGCGCAGACACTCACACACACGCGCACACACACACGCGCACACACTCACACACACGCGCACACACTCACACACACACGCGCGCACACACACGCGCGCAAACACGCGCGCGCACACTTACACACACTCACACGCACGCGCACACACACACGCGCACACACACGCGCACACACTCACATACACACGCGCACACACACACACTCACACACACGCGCGCACGCTCACACACACACACGCGCACACTACACACACAAACGCGCGCACACACACACACACGCGCGCGCACTCACACACGCACGCACACTCAAACACACACGCGCACACACTCACACACACACGCGCACACACATGCACACACACTCATACGCGCGCACACACTCACACACACGCGCGCAGACACTCACACACACGGGCACACACACACGCGCACACACACACACGCGCACACACTCACACACACACACGCGCGCACACACACGCGCGCAAACACGCGCGCGCACACTTACACACACACTCACACACACGCGCACACACTCACACACACGCGCACACACTCACACACACGCGGACACACATTCACACACACTCACACGCGCGCACACACTCACCCATTCACACGCGCGCACACACGTGCGCACACTCACACACACACACGCGCGCACACTCACACGCGAGCACACACACTCACACACACGCGCGCAAATACACACGCGCGCACACTTACTCACACACACGCACACACTCACACACACACATGCGCGCACACACTCACCCACACACACGCGCGCAAAAACACACACGCGCACACTTACTCACACACACGCACACACTCACACGCGCGCGCACACACACGCTCACACACACGCAAGCTCACACAAACGCACGCGCACACTCACTCACGCACACGCGCGAGCACTCACACACGCACACGTGTTGCACAGTCTCATCCTCCTTACGAGCGCTCCGCCCACGTGGGCGAGGGGTGGGATCTATTGCGCGTGGTTAGGAGAGCGAGCGCTGGGTGGTGGTGGGGGCTAGGGTGGTGGGGGTGGGGGCTAGAGTGGTGGGGGGGGTAGAATGCTGAGGGGTGGGGGTGATCGTCGAAGTAGAGAGGGGGGGGGAAGTGGTGGTTAGGGGAGAAAAATAATGAGCGGGCAGCAAACAGAGCGAGTGGAGGTGGTGGCTTTGGTGGCTTATTCTGGGTCAGCAGCGAGGGGGCGAGATTGCCACACAGAGCGCGCTCTGCTCGTGGTGTCTAACCGTGACTATGTAGCGGAGCAGCAGCAGCAGCCCCCCACCCCCCCAACAGCCTGACGCCGACTGGACCCTCGCACATCGCCGCCGACTCCTCTCGCCCTCTCCTCCTCCTCCTCCCTACTCCTCCTCCCCTTTGTCGTTCGCTCTAAGGTCTGGGATTCAGGATGAAGACGGCGCGGAGGCAGAGGGCGAAGCGCGTGTTCGCGTGGCCGTTCGTCGCGGTCACGGGACCTTAGGGGGAAAAACAACGGCGGCGTTCGAGAGCCGAGTGAAGGAAAGCTAAGAGGGGAGGAAGGAAGGAAGCTGAATAAGACGATTATTGATTGCCACCGAGGTAGCACGCGTTGAGTGCCCGTCGCGTGATAGCGGGTACGGGACCATGAGTGCGTCTCTTTGCCCGTCACACTACGCAGGCTTGCGAGCTTACAGCTATTCGTGAGAAGAAGGCGTGTAAGGCAAGGCAATTAGCAGCGACATTATTTATATCTATCAAATTATACACTGTATACGTGAGTAATAAAAGGGAGGTAATTTATAGAATCCGGACTGCTTGTGCGCAGAAGTCAGTGTGTTGGGTTGGTTGGGGTGTTTTTTTGTTTGTTTGACAAGTGTCAAACGCTGCAGGGCAGACACGGTTGGGCACGATGTGTGCTCCACTCTTGTAGGTGAACTTGGGAGACTCCACCGCGTGCCTGTCTGTTGCCGCGCACGCAGAAGCCACGACCCGTCCCAAGAGATCGGGACAGCGACGGGAGAGAGAGAGAGGGGAGAGAGAGGGGAGAGAGGGGAGCGGGGCTGAGCGGACGAGTGACGCGCGAAGAGAGAGAGAGAGGGCGAGCAGGGACACAGGAGCGACGAGTGGACGGAGTGAGAGATACGCGAGCGGTATTTATATAAAAGGAGAGAAGAGCACGCCGGCTCGGCAGAACGAGAGGCGGGAGGGAGATCGGGGCTTTGAGAAACAAGCAACAAGATCGACACCCACCGGGGGAGGGGAAAGCCCACACCATTGACACACAAGGACATCCGGAGCACAAAGTGTGACGAGCCACTTGAACCGAGACAAAGTAGGAATATAACCGACAAGACATCAGATATAAGAGAGGTACCAGAGACGCATTGGTGACGAGCCCTAGAGAGGACACACACACGCGCACCAGCCTCAACAGCATCGACTGCATAGCAGCGTGTGCGACGCAGGTGTTGTGGTCACAGCCATGATCTCTCCCGCCACACTCTTGGCTCTGTTGGGCAGCATCGCCCTCTCATGGCACCAGGGTCCGCGCGGAGCGAGCGCGGACACGGTCCGATCCAGCTTCATTCACCGTCAGCTGCGCTCTCACGAGAGGAGGGAGCTGCAGAGGGAGATCCTCTCCATCCTGGGGCTGCCTCATCGACCCCGACCCCCGGCTCCCACCGGCAGGCAGAGCGCGGCTCCACGCTTCATGCTGGACTTGTACAACTCCATGCCTGCAGAGGCTGGCGGTGGTGGTGGTGGCACCGTGGGTTCTGCTCAATATCATTATCAGTATCAGAACCAGCAGCAGCAGCAGCAGGGATCGTCACCACCATCATCCGTGCTCATCGGCCGTGGACCACCACCTCTGCTGGGAGCGTCACATCTGACGAGTATCCAGGAGAGCAACTTTCTGAGCGACGCTGACATGGTCATGAGCTTCGTCAACATGGGTGAGTGAGCTGCATTACCTGTGTGTTCGTGGATGTAACTGATGCTGTGTGCGTGACACTCGCTCGCTCTGTATGGGATGCTGAAGTTGACTGTGTAAGGTGATATCACCAACGGAGGGCTGTGTCCACGTTCTGAAAGTTAGGCTATCGAAGCATCTCAATTCCTATTTCGACTCTTTACCATTTAACACCGCCAGATACACAGAGGCGTACTTTGGAAATACAAAACATTCGACAGTTTTGGTTCCGATAATAATTTATTTTGGAGGATGGGGGTGGGGAAGTGCACATTCTGAAAACGTTTATTTTTTTGAGAATGTTTTTTTTGTTAGACATTAACTCTACAGAATTTGTCGCCAAATTCAACTCCCCGAGCCCTTCTAGAACATCACAGACTTGGCGTCAATCGCCATACAAGTCACGGTCGCCTCGTGAGTTTTTTTGTTTGTTACATGCGAGATTTGTGCCGTGCTTCCACAAGCGTTGATGTGTCCCCGTGCCCTGAAATGTGACTCAAGATGAACATTTTGTCGTCTTACATGTTTTGAGTTCCCGGGCAGTGGTGGAATTTCCACATTACTATGACCGGGTCTTGTATCTTAAAAAAAACAATGTTGGCTACCCACTAAAATGGTGAAGCCTCCTAAGGGTGTACTTACTTTAACGACCCGCTGTGGGATAGTGATGATGACGATGGTGCTGGTGGATTGAGTCAACGTGGAAACATTTAATCAATCACGTGAGATTCGAATCGATTCATTAATTTGCAAAAGAAGAAACAAATAAATCTAGGGATGTAAACGTCACTCTGAATCAATGCGCCTGATCTCGGAAGCGTACGTTGGGAAGAGCCTTCGTGTCCAACACATTAACGGATGAACCACCGGCGGTGCATACCAGGTGTTGGAGGCGTTTGTCTGTGAGCCCTGCAAGGTGCCGGTAGGTGACAGTATAGTAATGGGGCCGTGGTTCGCAGAGAGATGTGTTTAACTTAGTGGATTAAGTTTGTAAGATGAATCCATCTGTGCGGAGCTCTGAGTGTCATTGCCTCGTGTCTGTGGTGGGTTTCGGTCCGGGTACTCCAGTTTCTTTCCCCTACGACAAACAACCAATTTATCAGTAAGGGAATTGACTCAAAATTCCAATGCAGACATGACTCTCTTATAGACGAGATTTAAAACTCAGTGAGATATATCCCTGGGAAAATCATGGCCATTATGTTCCACGAGGAAGAGTTTATTTTATTACTTGTTTGCAAATCTTGACTTAAAGCTTTCGTGACTGCAGGAATTCATATTCTTTGGCTCTTTCGGTAAAGCCACGTAGATAGAAAAAAAAGAGAATCAAAACGAAACGTCGTGATATTTTATTATTTTTATTCTCTTTTTTCTATCTACGTGGCTTTACCGAAAGACCCAAAGAATGCTTTTTTTGCAGTTTACTTTATTCGTGTAAAAAAACACATCAGCACATAATGATTTAACTGTGCAATACCGCAGAGGCGTTAACACCTTTGACAACGGTTTATACAATGTGCTTGCATACCAAACATTGCGTGTGATACAAACACACAACCAGCCCGTCCAGTGTCCCTTGTAGATCATCCACACGTGTGCAACATGCGCTGTTGCATCTTCGCAGGGTCGTGAGAGGTGGCGTCGGCTTGGGGAGGCGTCCATATAGCAGTGGCTTGATCACGGCTGTTGATGACAATTATGATGATGATACAATGTATACCATAGCACGTACTACGCACGGTATATGTTTACTTGTTTATCCAGGTAAGACACACTAAGCTCGAGTGTTCATTGGCAAGAGAGTCCTGCTAAATTGTGAATTTTTTTTTAAAGATGTTTTCAGCCAATTCATGATGAGCGGCGTATATTATACACGTGGGAGGAAACCACATTAGCCGGAGATAACCCCACGTGCGCAAGGGAGCAACACTCAATCCCCGCACAGATGGAAACAGATGGCGATCAATCAACTTGCTGCACTGCCTTCTACTGGCAAGCCGGGGAAGAGAGTTTCACGACATTTGCGCGGTTATCCATCAACGCTCGCTGATGCCTCCACATTGCTGGATTACTTGCCACGTGCAAAGCCACCATCGCCCCTATACTATACACGTGGACTACTGTTGTGTGCTAGACCGTCTTCACGGGTCAGCCACGCATTCCACGAGTGTGACATTGATTACGTTGGCTTCATCGTCCATTACAACAACAAAAATGAAGTTATTTCAAATATTGTTTCCTCCTGCCCCTGCGCTGTTACCACGCTTGGCGCGTGTGATGCAGAACATGCGGTGGCTATGGCTCACGCAACAGGTTTATGAACGTGCGAATTGTGTAAAGAAAATGCAGCTGGCTCTGTCCATAACATCATAAATTGCAGCGGCCCTAATTTGTTGCTTCGAACGGAGTCTCGCGGTGCTGCAAGCAGGTGATGGTTGATTGACACTGCCGCACGATGCACGCGCGCGCGTGATGATTCACGAGGAGTGTAAGTGCGGTGCATGTGCACCGATGGTGTCCGTCTGTCCACTCCACTGCTGGGTGAGAGGTGGGGCTCGCCACGCCGTGCGGATCTATTTGACGCTACGTCACGACGATGGTCAGCGGTGGGATGACGTAGATGCGAGTGCATAGAAGTACAGTACAACGATGAGTTAACTTGCACTGCGGTCTGCTGCCCACCGGGTGTATAGATATATACTATGTAGGCAGAATATTTACTGTGTATGCCATAGCCATCATCTAAACACCGTTTGTTTGCAATTTTTTTTTTACTATTTTGCAAAGACAGATTGGACAACGACGGAGTAATTTTCAGTCCATAAAACATATTTACGTAAATTTACCATTTTGTAGATTGCGCCGTGACTTTACTAATTCGGGTGTTGATCACGGAATTCACCAATGAGAAAACCCCAACCCCCGATTCGTTCTGTTGTCTGTCGTGTTGTGCAAAACACAAGCGATCGTAATATGAGAATAGGGTTTATCCTTGCTGGCATTAGAACAGATGTTAAGATGTTAAAACACGAAACTGAAACCTTCTTGCAAGGAATCGTGTCTGCATTAACCACATGTACTTGTGGTGAACATGCAAACAAAAAAAACATGCTCTGACAGTATTGTGCATTGTCTTTGAAACTGATGGTCCACACCAGAGACAGCTTTCTTTTGAGCCTCGTCTCAAACAGTATTAGACCAGAAGACGCCGAAAGGCGCCCAGCACAAGGACAATGCCACGATCAGGACATTGAGAGCTCGTGGTGAGCAGCTACATCATGGGACCTCCCTTGCCACTATCAACCTTTTGGTTTCACTTTGGTGTGTTAACATCTTAACAACCGTTTTTTTAATCGCCAAAAAAAGTTAAAACACAATATTCTTATATTTGTATATACTGACAAGTGGAGGTCCCACGAACAAGCGATCGTGTTCGCATTTTGTTTGTGCTGTTCGCAGTCTGCGTCGAACAATGCGCGTGCGCGCGCGCGTGCGTGCGTAGGGGTGGTGGTGGTGGGGGGCTCATTGTCCCGGGGCTCGTTTCCTCTTTCTGCTCGTTAAAACCGATCTGCCCCATTCGTGTAGGTTTAATGCGGGGGCCTCTGTTGGTTATATCGTGTGTCTACGGCGGGGAGATTGGTTTACACCGGGCTCTCTGCATGAGCCTCGATGGAAGAGGACGTCACGCACAGGCGAAGGTGGAGCGGTGGCGCGGTAGTTAGTGGAGCGCGCTGTGAAACTGCGGCTACTGAAACTGGCCATCCTTGAGTTTGATTACCCGGCTGCAGCTAGCGGCGTGGTGAAGTATGGTCAAACAACGCGGTGTGGTGGGGGAGATTCTTCGTCCAGCATACGTATTGACAAATGGTTGTAGATTCATTTTTATTGTTCTCGCTAGGGAAACGTTGAATTCTAAGAGTGAATTTGCTAAGGCTAATGAGTCGTGCTGGCACGGATCCACAGTGTGGAGTCCAGGCAGAGAGCGGATTAATTAATGAGCGTGTTTCGATTAAATGGAAAATAAATCGCGTCGAATATCACCCAAACAATATGAAAATGCGTTTGTTATTTTGTCAATGTTCACATTTATTTTTCGCGGTGTCACTCCAAGCATGACGCCGCTTCTTTGTGGATTTTTCAGGCTTTTTCTTTGCGTTGGGAATCTCTATCAGAATCTTTACTTCGACTCGAGGAATCCGAGTCGAAAGTTAGTAACACAGTGGAACAGAGGACACAATGCAGGTTAGGGGCATCGCTCTAAACCGTTAAGAAAAGTGGCTTCGGGCAGAACACACGGCGAGAGGGGCCGTCCATAAATGACGTCACGCACTTGGGCAGGGGGGGGGGGTCAGACATTTGTGACGATGTGTGACGAGGGGGGTGGGGGTTGAGAAATGTGACGTCACATCAAAATGTGCAACTTTAAATAAATATAGACAACACGTTCTACTTAATTAATTAGACTTTTTAATAAATGTTTTCTCCTACAACATCAAAGTGCAGCGCCACATTAAATACGCACTACAATGACAATAGTTTAAAGCGATTTGCAGCATGTTATATTTTTTTGGGGGGGGGGCAGAGCTTTGTGACGTCATTTGAGGGGGGGGCTGACTTTTTGTGACGCCGTGTGACGAGGGGGGGGGGGAGGTCAAAAATCGTCCAAAATCGCGTGACGTCATTTATGGACGGCCCCAGAAGGGATGACGGCCATTTGTCTTCGGCTGATAACGGACTGGCGACTTATAGAGGAAAGCATCACCGTGGAGATGGAGCAATGAAATCAGTTTCAATTGCAGGAGATTCTGCACCACGAGGCCCACATGGGATGGCAGCAACCGGGAAGTCCATCCAGCAGCGAATTGATCTCAGCTGATCACGATGTTGATGACGCAGTGGTACTCCACCCCGATGACGAACGTGTTGGTAATATCCATACGATATTTGGCGATTACATTACACGCGTTAAACTTCATAGCCGCGTGAGATCCAATTGAGGCTAAAACGTCTCTCTTTTGAGAGGCAGGCCTGGGGGGGGGGGGGGGTGGCCAAGAAAAGCACGGCATGAAGAAGAATAAAAAAAACACCAACGCAGAGAAATTAACAACAATTCAACGTCATGGATGACGGGGGCATTCACTTCGGTCAATATAGTTTCGGCAAAAAAACTTTGCGTGACAAGGATTTTCGTCCGTATAATAAGTCCACCAGTTTAGTTCGAGAGAGCTGGTCCCGCTTATTTAACGAAGTGCACAGTTCTATCACGTGGTCCAGCGGCTGTTCCCTGTTTCGTCCTGCGACGGGTCGTGTTGACTCATTCAGGTGAAATATCCGCAAACGTCCATTCGTTTGAAGTGTACATTATTCAGGTCACATTTTCGTGCCATGGGGATGTTATATTTTGATGGAATCGGCTCAAATTAAGGGGAATCCATTTTTATGGCTCTCACATCACGCCAATGTTTCCAAACAGCTGGGTAGTTTGCGTTAAGGACACACCCTGCCCTTCATTTTGGCCGGAGCAGTGTGAAATACTTTTCCGGGAAAACATTTGACCTGAAATGTTTTAGTTTTCTTTGTTTTCTACTAACCTGTTCAATTGGCTATGAGAATATCGGGTACAATAATATATTATTATTATTATCATGGATAAGCTCAGCTTGTACCTCTAGTGGTAGTACCTTGTGCTAATAATCGCAACTACAAAGGGGACGAACAGCGTTCTTGAACGCATCGAGTGAGAAATTAAGTTGCTGATGTGGCAGAGCAGGCAGAGTCGAGGAATTCTAAATTTCGAAATGTCTCCCCCCCCGCTTGACAGAGTGCGGCTTGGCATCCGCGTGGTGGGTGCACTTGCCGCTGGGTTAGTTTACACGGAGTGGACGTTGTTACACTCCACACAGCCACCTCTTCTTAATCTCCACAGAAGAATTGCCCAAGCTCACAAGGGAGTGCGTCTGTGTCGAATATCCCTCGCGGCATGCTGCGGTGGCTGCTGAAACGACGCCTCGAGTTTTTGGGATTTGACTTCGGCCCCCAGGCTCACGACACGGGGATCGAATTGCGCGTGAGAGAATCGACGTTCGTCACTCGGATACATGTTGAATGTGATGCACTCACGTTGGCCAACCGCAGTGTAAGAATTAATCAACGAGTCTTGAAATGTGTGGTGAGTGATCATGATTTGGAAATGTGTCGCATCGCAAGAGGGTGGCGAAGAATCTCACTGCTCGCTGTAGCTTTAGACTTAATTCTGACTTTTAAAAATTGTGTGTAGCGTTGTTCATGCAAAATGCATTTTACATTTGTTGGGGAACTACAGATAAGCTGGTTTGGCATCCAGGTGGTAATTCTGCGTTAATAAACACATTCCTGCGGAGGGAGCTGGTAGGAACGTTGGGTTGCTCGGTCAATGGCCAGGGTCAACGGCGGCGTGGCGTATTCTGCAAATAATGCCGACTGTGAGGGCGGGCACAAGTCGGCGTGAGTAAGTTAAACGTTGAGTTTTATAAGGGCACCACGGGGTGACCAACCCCTCCCCACCCAGCCCCTCCCCACCCTCCCCACCCAGCCCCTACCCACCCTCCCCACCCAGCCCTTCCCCACCCTCCCCTCCCCACCTAGTCCCACCCTTCCCACCCAGCTTCTCCCCACCCTCCCCTCCCCACCCAGCCCCTCCCTCGACGATGGACGGACGGACACAATAATCCCCTGTGGGCTGGTGATCCATCAACCCTCACTACCTCCACAGCCCTGGATTATAGGCCGTGTGCAAACCATGAAAAAATATGTTAATTAAATACACAAATTTACTTTCTATGTACATATTTAACCACGTTGAACTAGCCTTCACATTCATAATTTGTGTACCTCCAGGGGTTATTGCCTGGTTCAAGGGCATTGATTCTCAAGTGCTTGCGTGAAATGCTTAACAAACTTTCAGACCAGCTGGAAAGACACCTCCCTGGATAACAAGTCGAGTTGCAAGGCATATTTGCTCAGCACAGATTAACCTTTACCGACCCAGGTAACACTGCCTTATAACACAAACGAGTGTATATATATAATGTTTTGTGAAATTGTCGTTTTTCAAAGTAACGAAAAGTTAGACGTTTTTCCCTTCTGTTTTAAGTCAGTGTGAAAGACTAACACCGATTTTTTTTTCTTCCGACAATGCAGCTACAGTCCTTTATTCCTAAATTAAAGTTTCAACTCGACTACAGTAACGTTCTTCATATGAACGTTACTGTAGCCGCTTTACAAAAGCTGACCTTTTTATTTCAACTCCAGGCCTATTACGTGCAACAGTATCTATATGTGAGTTGAGCAGGGGGTTGCTTTGGAGAGATTCAGGTTAAAATAAATCAAACGTCTGCAGCACGCGAGTCTTATCGGATCTTTCATGTCGTGATCGTTTACTGGGTGTTCACACGACGCTGAGTCGACCTTGGTTTCAGCTGTTTATGAATAACTCTAATGACGTGTGTATGTGCATTTAACTTCTATCGCACCGTATGTAGCCAACTGCACTCACTCACCCACTCACTCACTATCTCACTCACTCACCACCCTGCAGGTCACAATAACACACTCACTCACTCACTCACTATCTTACTCACTCACTCACCACACTGGAGGTCACAATAACACACTCACTCATCCACTCACCCACTCACTCACTATCTCACTAACTCACCACACTGCAAGTGACATCAATACGCTCACTCACCCATTCACTCAACCACTCACTCACTCACCACACTGCAGGTCACAATAACACACTCACTCATCCACTCACCCACTCACTCACTATCTCACTCACTCACCACACTGCAGATCACAACAATACACCCACTCACCCATTCACTCAGCCACTCACTCACTCTCTCACTCACTCACCACACAGCAGGTCACATCAATACACCCACTCACCCATTCACTCAGCCACTCACTCACTCACCACCCTGCAGATCACAACAATACACCCACTCACCCACTCACTCACTATCTCACTCACTCACCACACTGCAGGTCACAATAACACACTCACTCATCCACTCACCCACTCACACACTATCTCACTCACTCACCACACTGCAGGTCACAATAACACACTCACTCATCTACTCACCCACTCTCTCAAAATTTCACTCACTCACCACCCTGCAGGTCACAATAACACACTCACACATTCACTCACCCACTCACTCACTATCTCACTCACTCACTCACCACACTGCAGGTCACAATAACACACTCACTCATCCACTCACCCACTCACTCACTATCTCACTAACTCACCACACTGCAGGTGACATCAATACGCTCACTCACCCATACACTCAACCACTCACTCTCTCACTCACTCACCACACTGCAGATCACAACAATACACCCACTCACCCATTCACTCAGCCACTCACTCACTCTCTCACTCACTCACCACCCTGCAGATCACAACAATACACCCACTCACCCACTCACTCACTATCTCACTCACTCACCACACTGCAGGTCACAATAACACACTCACTCATCCACTCACCCACTCACACACTATCTCACTCACTCATCACACTGTAGATCACAACAATACACTCACTCACCCATTCACTCAGCCACTCTCTCACTCACTCACCACACTGCAGATCACAACAATACATCAATATGCTCACTCACCCATTCACTCAGCCACTCACTCACTCACTTTCTCACTCACTCCCCACACTGCAGATCACAACAATACACCCACTCACCCATTCACTCAGCCACTCACTCACTCACCACACTGCAGATCACATCAATACGCTCACTCACCCATTCACTCAGCCACTCACTCACTCTCTCTCACTCACTCACCACACTGCAGATCATATCAATACGCTCACTCACCCATTCACTCAGCCACTCACGATGTATATTCATCTCACCCACCCACCGCACTGCAGGTTACAATGCTTCTCTCTCTGCCTCTTCGCTCGCATCGCTCCCCTTTCGAATTCCCTCCAATCGTCCGTTTTTCCCCAAGCGCTTGCAACTTGTCCCAATGCAAGAAACGCACAAACTCGTATCTACAACAACCTTAACACCCCTCTTAGTCAGTGCCCGCTTCGAGTCTTTGGGCCAGTGTCGAGCAACAACAACGACAACAACGACGACAACAACAAAATCCTGAACTCAGCACGACAGCCCGTTGGGGTCACGCATCTCACGCGCGCGTCCATACGACCATTCGTAAATCCATCGCACGCCGCCGTCCGTCGCTCGGCATCCGCGTGCGCGTGCGCGTGCACGTGTCACGGGCCCTACTTGTGTATACGTTCGCGCGCGAGATTGAAACATCTGTACACGCAACATGTGCGCCGTGTTAGTGTTGGGGGGAGAATTTGATGCGGCTGTCAGCTCGACGCTGTGCGGTCTTAACTTGCGTCGCGGTGTCTATGAGACGTTAACTCCCTCGCCTGGTATGCAGGAGGGCGTGGGTTCGATCCTGACCCTGACGCCTGTTGGGTATTTGGAGTTTGCGTGTTCTCTCTCTCTCCGTGGTCGCGTGGGGTGGGGGGGGTTTCTCCGTGTCCTTCGTTTTTTTCCCCCTCCACATTTATAATGAATGCGCGTTTTAGGCTATTTGGCTGCTGCTATTAATTTCCAGGCGGCAAGAAGCCGCTTCGTTGAGCTATCACCACGTGTGTGGCCGAGTCGCTTCTGAAAAAGAGCAATGTAGCTCAGTGGGCCTTAGCTGGTAAAATAAAATAAAAAGTTTAGTTTTAGTTAGCGCTACCGAGCTCTGACGAAGGCATCGTTGAAGCACGGCTCCCCTCGTCCCCCGGGACGTTTTCTTTATTAAACAATTCCCCCTCCTCTGGGTTTTCACTGCTGCTGTGCTATTGCAGGTTAATAACTTAATGCGTCACATCCCACGCTCGTTCTGAAGTGCGCTCACACGAAGTCAAAGCCAATTATTCAAGCGCCTTCTCGAGTGATTCTCCCCCCCTACCCCCTTTGCTCGAATTAGCGTGGAACCGCTGCTGCTGTGCTTTCGATGGCCCTGAGCGAGCGGTCGAAAGAAATCCCCAACACCGTGGCCGGGGCTATTCAGACCATAGGAAAATCATCACCGTTGGCTTCATGCCAACAGTGGCTTCACGGACCCTGAATAGTTGATGGGCTAAGTTGACCCCTGACTGGGATTTAAGTGATATCACCATGTTCAGAGAGCGAGACAAGCTGTCAAAACCACAGCCCCACGGTGCCAGAGCTAGAAAAACCATCACAGTGGAGAAATGCACTGTGATGATGGTTACAAACTGAGCAATCATTGGAAGGACGTTATTAACCAGGTATTAACCAGGTAAAGTATTAACTGACTGTGATGTTTCCATCCTACCTGCCTATGTCAGTTGTTATTTCCGACTCTCTGTGTGTCTTTCTCTCTCTCTCTCTGTGCATCTCTCTCCGATCTCTACTCCAGTTACCCAGGTGCTGCTGCGGGGTCCACTTTCTGCCCCCCTTCTCTCCCCCCCCCGCGCTACGGCCAAGGCCTACAGTATATAACCTCGTGCCAGGGCAGATCTCACGCCTACTTCAGCAGTTTCCTTGCTCTGGTTGTCCCACCTGATGACGATTGCTTGTGTTGCGATCGAAACGTCGTGAACTATTATTCTTTCTACCGACGTGACTTTACCGAAAGAACCAAAGAGTATGGATTCCTGCAGTCACGAAAGCTTCAAATCAAGATTAAATCCAGAATTACGCAATTAAAATTTCACGCGCAATGATTTTAAGGCCGCTGGTTATGTCGGTTCTGGGCAACCCGCGTTCAGCGGAGTCCCTCGCTAGGTACTCATTTGAAGCTGAGTCGACCTAGAGAAGGCCCGGGACTTGTTCAGATATTCGTCATTGATGGTGCGCCGTGAGCGGGATTCTAACTCGTGAGGTCGGGTTTGTGGCGCAGTGCGCTAACCACCACGCCACCGCTCCCCACACACGCGGGGTGAGAGGCCAGCACCACACTCGACCGTACTCATTTGAGGCTGAACAGATCTAGGGGAGGCCCCAGGACTGGTTCAGATATTCACCACTGTTATTAGTTGTGAGCAGGAATCGAAATCGGGTTTCCGGGATGAAAGCGCAGGGTGCAAACCGCGACACTACCGCTCCCAACAATGGAGAGTGCCAGCCCGTCCACCAACAACTGCATGAAAACGATTAAACAACAAATGGATTTTCACTTATTATGGCTAAACTCCAGATCTGTGAATCCAATAATACATATCAGTTTTACTGCCATGTGATTTAACATTTAACTGTGTAGGGCATGTGGAAACTGCATTGCCCTAATACGCAAAAAGCAATCTCAGAAGTCGTTCTAGCGATGTCTGCTTCTGCAGGCTACTTCTCTGACACGGGTTGGGGGATGGTGGGGCTGGTGGTTGTGGATGCACTGCCCCGCAAAGAGTTGTGAACGTGACATTTCTCCTCGTGACATTTCGCCGATAGTGCAGTTTGTATTAAAACTCGGGTTTGGTGGGGGGTGGGGGGGGAAGAAAAACGCGCAGAAGCATTTAATACAGACGCGTGTATTCTGTGCAGTCCCCTGTGGTCTCAGGGTTTCCTCTCTCGAACGCAACGCGTAGCGCACATGTGCTCGAGATTTAACCTCTTCAATGCATCCAAATCACGATCTTGAGAAGGGATTTCTGGGCAAACGATTTGCTTCCTTTGTCGATCCGTCGCTTCGTTGGCCTTGCCGGGCACGGGTAGACAGGGAAGGTAGCCGCGCCACGCGGCGTGGACGTAAAAACGACGTTTCGGGGGAGCGGTGCGAAGGAAGGAGAGAGGGGGGGGTGATGAGGGGGGGGTGGCGTGGGAAGGGGTGATCTGCCCCCTGTCCCTCGCACTGCTCTTCATGCTTACGCACTGACCGCCGGAATGCGAGCGGCCTCTGCTGTCTACTCCACGTCCGCCTCCACAGAGGGGCTGACCAGATGTTGGAACACGCATGCACCCCTAGCCCGTACCACCCCCCCCCCCAACCCAACACAACTCCCTCGGCTCCCTTTTCTTCTCAAACTTCCCACTGGGGTAACACCACCACGTTGGCGTACACCGCCATCTGCCCCCCCCCTCCCTCCCTCTTCTCCCTTGTTGCCCCCCTCTCCACCGCCCCCCCCCTCTCCACCGCCCCCCCCCTCTCCACCGCCCCCCCCCCTCTTCACCGCCCCCCCTCTCCACCGCCCCCCCCCTCTCCACCGCTCCACCACCACTCTCATCATCGACGTCCCCGCTCCTCTCTCCCACTCCAAGCCCCCCCTCCCCCCCGCCCGCCTCGTCCCGTCTCAGGGTCTCTCACTCCCCCACCGTTACATGTCAAATTACACCAACAGATGTTTAGCGCAGGGGGAGGGAACACAAAAAAATCATCAGCTGCGCGGGATGGGGCGGCGGCGGCGGCGGGGGGGAGGAGGAGGCTCGCGGGAGACGGTGGCGCGTGTTTACCGGGGCAGCGGTCGCAAGAGGCATCTGATGTGGTTTACGGATCGCGAGGCTTTGGTGGGCCCCGTCGAAGCGTCGCGCTACACGGCGTTGATAAAAAAAAAACAACAACACAAGCTTCGCAAAGTGCCGCGTAGTGGCTTGCGATGTATGTTTCACAGAATGTTTTTTTTTGTGGTCGGTGTCGTATCATGAAGATGGAAGTGACCATTCGGATCTCTCGATGAGCAGTAAGCTCCTTCACGTTAGAGATCTGCCCACGGAAGCGGATATCCCAGAGCTACCTCTGAGATTCCTTTAATTGGGGCGCCACGGTGGCGAGATGTTAGCTACCTCGCCTGGGTATACAGGAGGTCGTGGGTTTGATCACTACCCTGACGCCTACTGCTATTTTTTGGAGTTTCCACGTCTCCCCGTGGTCGCATGGAATTTTCTCCGAGTCCGCCGGTTTGTCCCCTCCGCGTTTAGAAGCACACATTTAGAGCATTTGCCTGCTATAAATGTCCACACGATAAGCCACTTCGTTGTCGCTATCGCTTGTGGCCAGGTCGCTTCTGAAAAAGAGCTGCATAACTCAGTGGGTCTTACGTGTTAAAATAACAAATATTGAGTTGGAATTGAACTATTGTCCGCGCGAAGTGGGGCACCATCACTTTCCCACTTGCCCTGCCACGGCGAATGATGCTTGTCGCATACCAGCCAAACGAATGTTTTCATTTTTCAGAGATGGAATTTTTTCCAGATTAGGTGCGTGCTCGGGTTTTGTTGTTGTTGTTGTTATTGTGTGCAGCCATTGGTGACCGGGCAGAGGCCTTCAAATCGCCACTGCACTCAAGAACCCCGCAGGGCGGTTTTTTTTTTAATAAACTCCGTGGCGTATTCATAGGAGCGCGCCATTGTGTACCTCACTCCCTGTCGCAGACGATCACATTTAAAAAAGACACGTGGCCTCAAATCTATCATGAGGGACACCACAGTGAGGTTGGGAAGAGGAGACCATTTAGTACTGGTAGGAACCACCTGGTTCCACCAGCCCACATGGGATTATTGTGTCCGTCCGTCGTGCCTCTAAAAATGGGTGGGGTCGGGCTGGGTAGAGAGGGGAGGGTGGGGAGGGGCTGGGTGGGGATGGTGGGGAGCGGCTGAGTGGGGAGGGTGGGGCTGGGTGGGGAGGGGCTGGTCACCCCGTGGTGCCCTTATAAAACTCAACGTTTAACCTACTCACGCCGACTTGTGCCTGCCCTCACAGTCGGCCATATTTGTGGAATACACCACGCCGCCGTTGACCCTGGCTATTGACCGAGCAACCCAACGTTCCTACCAGCTCCCTCCGCAGGAATTTGTTTCAGATGCTTTTTGGCCCAAATTCTCAAATTTCGATACTGCCCTCAATTCTCAGCTTTTGGAGGACATTATCTCCTTTCAGTGAGAATGATGACGTCTCTACGGGTCATACGAACTTTTCAAAAATATATATTTAAGGTAAATGCAAAGCAGACATCAACTATCCGCACGGACAGTCTGGAAAAAGTTTGAAGCAGGCCGCTTTTATGAATAGAGTGAGGTGTATTGCGTAACGTTACAAAACACAGGCCGGCAGTCGCATGAAGGCTGCAACTGATAAAATCCTAATACTAACAGTGTGTGCGTTACGTCTATCTTTGCCAGTAATAACATGATGTCATTTTCGAATGGGACAAAACTCGACTTGCTGCTCCGGTTTGACACTTCGTGTTTAACTGTTTCTCCAGGTCCTCCGGTTTCTCCCTCCACATTTTGAATCAACACGCGTTTAGAGTATTTTGCTGGTGTAGAAGCCGTCACGATAAACCACTTCGTTGAGCTATGAAATGTGGCCAGGTCGCTTCTGAAAAACAGCTTTATAAGTGGGCCTTATTTGTAAAAAAAAAGAAAAAGAGTTTTTTTTTAAAATAACTTTCTTAAATGTATATACCAATACCTTACCGCATGACCTTGTTTAAAGGGGGGGGGGCATGCACAGTTGTGGAGGGGGGCGTGGGGGGCATGGCACGAATCGATGTTAAACTCTAAACAAGTATTAAACGTCCGGTGTGAAAGAAGTTCAACTTACCTGCGTGCAACAGAATGGGTAGCGATGCGATCTGCCACCGTCTATCGTTCATTCTGCCCTGGCTCCCATGCCCTTTGTGTCCGAGGTACGGCTGTGATGCCCATCGCAAATGTTGGCATTTTTCCGCCCCCCTCCCACCCCCTTCAACTAATGTGAACAGTTTGTATATCAATAGAGGAGCTGTGGTGGGGGTGGAGGGGAGGGAGCTCAGCCCTCTCCGGACACCGCAAAGTCTACGAGGCAACAACAACAATAATGATCGGGTGCCATGGTGGCGAGATGTGAACTACCTCGCCTGGTATGCAGGAGGTCGTGGGTTCGATCCCGATCCCGACCCTGACGCCTGCTGCTGTATATTTGGAGTTTGCATGTTCTCCCCAGAGTCTCGTGGATTTTTCTCCATGTCCTCCAGTTCCTCCCCCCCCCCTCCCTACATTTAGAAACATGCCTTTAGAGTATTTGGCTGCCATAAATGTACACGTGATAAGCCACTTCGTTGGGCTATCATCAGTGGCCAGGTCGCTTATGAAAAAGAGCTATATAGTTCAGTGGGCTTTACCTGGTAGTATAAAAATAGGGAATGGGTAGGCAATATATAGCGCTCTACAGCAAACTATAATTGCGTATAAATGGGTCTTTGAATAGTCGGTGTGCAAAGAGGTGACTTTAGCCTTGATGTCTAAAGTGCATGCTACTGCCGAAACCGAATCTCTGAAACACGCTGTCAGTGATGTTTCACGTGGTGCTCAGTGTGCGGCGTTTAACGCAGGTCTCTAGAATGCATCTTAGTAAGTAAGTAGAACCCAGTTTAACACGTAGGCTTTTTCGCGACCAATATTATCCCATAATAGAGATCGCGTAAATATAAATGAGTCGTTAAACCCGCCACCGCCCCCCCCCCCCCCGACACAGCCAATTAGTAAGGTTAATGATGTAAAAAAAACATGATAATTCGTAACTAGTACAGCATACTGGTATATTGGAGAGTAACGAATTGGATGTTATGTTTAGGTGACAAACCGTACTAATTTGGCTGTGTCGGGTGGTGGCGGGTTTAACGACACATTTATATGTACTGTACACACCCAAAAAGATCAACGTCAAGTAAAACTCAGTTTTATATCGCGCCATTCGCACAAGGCCTCGCAGTACTTTACAGCAGATTCCCAGAAAAAATAAAAAAATACCTTTCCCATTAAAACTAAGAGGCAAGCAACACTGGTGTATTCCCATTTGCTTACTTTTCAACAAGACTTAATAATGGGATTTGGCTCCAATACACACATTCCTGGCTCGCTGTGGTTTTGTCTCCGATTGTTTCGAATAAAAATAAATGCAATGATTTGTTTTTTGTTTGCCATAACTCGTGAGACTTTCACGATAACGGGTGAGAAAGTCTTGCACGAGGTTGAGGGCAAACCACGGCGACGGAAATAAACCATCGTCATCTGTTAATACAGGAGGCACCTCTGAGCTCAAACAACGAATTTAAAAAACATACCAATGCAATGCATTAACATACAAACTTCATGTTTTAGTTTTATACAGCGTCGCCGTTCATGCAACTTACATTTCACAATCACTCAGCAACCGCAGACAAACGAGAAGGCGGCAGCCAGGCGATGAGCCGGCGCTCCCAACATTTTCCCGAGCTCTGCAGTCCTCTACATGTTAAGATGTTTTCAGCCAATCAATGAGTGATTAAACACGTGGGTGGAAACCGGAGCACCCAGAGAAACCCCACGCGAGCACGGGGGCAACGCTCTGTCCCGTGCGAAAGGGGCCGATGATTTTACTCCGAACCTTGCGAGCCACAGGATGGCACCTCGATTCCCACGGGAAGAGAGTTTTGCGGCATTTGTGCAATCCAGCAACCCTCGCCGCCTCCGCAGTGCTGGTTTACTGGTGTGCACCACTGCCACTCGGCTAAGGGGCAATTCAACACCATTTGGAGTAAACATTCAAAAGTAGTGTTTCTAGGTGGACTAGATGATACAACGTGTGTGATATGAATTGCACTGTTAGGGGCAGTCAACATATGTTTAGATTTGGTAACTAAACGTATGCATACTTAACACTGAATACTTTCCTTTCAATATCTCACAATAAATGCATTAAATTGCTTTTGTTCGAATTGATGGTGTTTCAATGTAAGCAAATTGTTTGCTAATGTTTTGTTTAAACGAACAGAAATTTGCAAATGAGACGGAAATAAATGAGAAACAATACAAATGAGATGATTAAAAACAAGACGAAAATCTAACTATTGTTAAATTGAATCACAGCACCGAATCACGGTCTTACAAAGCAATGGGTTGGTTGCGTATGTATGTTGAACGTCTTTCGCAGCGTGCGCAACCAACCGTGCTAATCGGAGGTGTGGGTGAAGGACAGCACACTGAACACAACGAAATTAGTTGTCAATCTACACCCCGTCTAATCGTCATCACCATCAACCACGATCCATCCACTGCTGGATGAAAACCTCCCAAAGCCGCCACCACCACATCTCATGTTGTGATCCACCCAGCAGCTGCACAATTGTAACGCTATTATTATTATTCTGCTTGTCGACTACGAAACGTCTCTTTATCAGGCAGGTCCTGCCAAGTTGGGGTAGGTGATTGCAATGTACATTCTTACAATTTGGACCATGACGTCCGCCCACAACGGCCTCCTCTTGCGAATTATGTCACGGGATCCTTGGCGTTAACTTTGAAGCAGACGGCGCGCAGTGTTTGTTTAATCGTTCACACTCTGCAGTAATAACCGGGATGGCCGCTTGGATTCACACCGCGAATCTCTGAAACACGCGGTCAATGCGCCACAACTAAATATCTAAACTGAACTATTTTATTTGCCACGTAAAGCCCGCTGAGTTATTAGTTATTTTTTGCATAGGTGACCTGGCCACACATAATAACTCGTTGCAGTGGCTTATATCGACATCATGGTCACATGTAGGAATTTAGAGCAGCAGCCAAATACTCTACACGCATGTTTCTTTATGTGGAGGGCAACACCGGAGGACCCGGAGAAAAATCCACGCGACCGCCCACGGGTGGAGAGACCACACAAACTCCAAATATACAACAGGCATCGCCAGAGTTTGGATTGAACCCCCGACCTCATGCGACGTGTTCTTACGTCACGATATCCATTGCTCAAAAGTCAGCTACAATCCTCGTTCGATGTTTTAGCTTTACTTGTACCATTCTCAATAAACGTCGAGCATGGATCGCATACGTCGAGGTTAATATTCACTTGTGCACATGAGACCGTGCATCTGTAGCAAACATGCGGCATAGATAAAATGCATGGGGCAGGCCAAGTTCATTGACGCTCGTTTGATTCTTCCAGAAAGGACAAAACATTCTATTAACTAACGGAAACAATGTGCTTGGCATATGTGGTCATATTAGCGTGCAAAAGCCATCGTTTCAACGCAAGAGTTTGATTTCGAAACTGCTTTTTTTTGTCTTGTCTGGTGTGTCTTTATGTGTTAAACAATGTCACATATTAACGAGTGTAGATACGTGCTGTCAATTTGCAAAAAAATTACTGATGTGTGGGCCCTTCAGTAACAGAACAAATGATGGGAGCCCCGAGATTATTCATGAATAAATAACATTGGTTACCCAATTAAGGTTTTATTATTGTCATGGGATGCCCAATTGTCTTGTGAAATCTTCAAATTAAATGCCTCACGTGCCTGTGTGGCCGTCCATATTCTGTGTGTTAAATCCCATGGGTTTTTATTGTCCGAGAAGGAAGCAATGTTATGCATAAGGCTTATTGTGCTGTGCCAATACGGGAAATGATGTTGTATTCGTATGGTCTTTTCCTGAATATCATGCGAGATAAATGTCCAAGTGCTGTAGCCGATATGATGAGGGTCAACACTTATTGTTCCACATTTACTCATCTGTTTTTCATGAAGCAGTTCACGATTTGTAAATTGTGATTTTTTCATTGACCGATAATATAATTTTACCTCTATAAAAAACAGCCCACTTTCAATTCAATGCCGGATGTATGTATGTTGAACTTCTTTCGCACCATATGTAGCTAACCGTGCTAATCAGAGGTGCGGGAAAGGACAACAAGCTCAACACAAACAGCAGTTCTAAATAAATGAATTTTCAATCTGGATTTGTAAGTGCATAGCTCCAGTGGCCTCCTAATATGAGAAGGACGAGCATTCACCAAGTCGCACTGACCATCGTGGTGAAGTATGGTCAAGCAACACCGATGCTCGTGTAGGTGGCCTTCATCTGGTGCTGAGGACACACTGCGCTAACCCCTTCACAACCGCCCACCCACCCCCCTCCCCATCCAACATATAACACGCACGACCGTATTGCTAAATTACAATTGGTGACTTTGCCGAGACCATCAATGCTTTGTGCTTGAGAATTGTTTTAGGTTCCTGTGCCAACAGTGACATGGGGGTAGCATTTAACACCATGATCACAGGACAGTGCTTCAGAGCTTTAAAGTGCTTTAAGCAGCTAAAACAATAAATTCTTGTCTCCGGTCACACGATGCCAGTGTTTAATGCATTTTTCCTTTTTTTTTCTGAGGATTCAGAATCCTCCTGGGAACTACCTGTCAAGTTTGTCGCTGCTTTGATAGGCACGTTGAAAAAGAGAAGAGTAACGGAGTTGTAACAACAGTTCTAAATATGACGCTGCCAAGTATTGTAATGCACCACCTGCAAAAGCCTGATATTGTGATCTTAACGAGTTATGGAGGTGCACACGATCAGGTGTTCAGGCTAGATTTATGAATTTTACGTTTGTATTTTTCAGCATCTTTGACAAAGCAGCTTTTTTAACAATAAAAATCCATTCACAATGAATATTGGAAGTTTATTTTAATGAATTCTCAACACTCAAGGGGAATCCGTCCGAAAAGATTTCAAACAATTATATTTTCCCACCTGATTCCCCAGATGGCCACGCCACACCATTTAGTACAGCTTCTCGAGATCCAGTCTCATTTGCCCACTACCATCACTCGCCACGATCTATCCACCGCTAAATAAAGGCCTCTTAAGAAACAACTGAAGTTTATTTAACAGTTGTGTACGGATGGTCCCGGTCAGCCAATTCCATGGCTATTTTAGAAGGGAGATCCGTGGTGCTTGAGCACAGCAGCGCCAACGAATCAAAGACAAAAACAAAACACGCGAAGCCATCGCCATCAATCATCATGGCCTCGTGATTCAGCTCTCCATCTAGAACACATGATCATTTAACTGCTCAACCCTCCAGGGGAGGAGACATCCTCTCAGGCGCGTTCCCTCCTTCGACTGTCATTCCGTCGTTAGTCTCGACAGTGTGTCACCATCCTATTTGAGGGTGGCTCACAATAAAAAAGTTTAATTATTACTTAATACCACTATTTTCAACTCTTGCTATTTTTTATTTCGCCAGGCAAGGCCTACTGAGCCATTGGACACGACATAAATCAATGTTTTATTTCAAATATGAATGTATAATGCGTTGACATTATAACATTTTATGCGTTTTATATATGTTGCGTGAAAATTGTCCCGTGCACAAATATGTTGCCTCTGGCAATTGATTGAAATAAAATCCTGCAAATATGCTTAATGGCTTGTACATTTTCATTTTAGCCTATTACATTCAAGAAATATTGCTGTGGGACACGTTTAGTAGCTCGTAATTATAGTGCCCACCATTTTCACGTGATGTGATTTATGCGTAAAATTAATGCTTAATTGTTGCCACCTGCTGCGATTCTAATGTTTGCGGTTGTTTACCTCAAAGGTAAATCCCTGCACGTCCTGAAGAGCCATTGCGGCGTAGAGATTATCATTTTTTTCGCTGGAGAAAAGTCCCTTGCAGGCAAGTGGTGGGTTTAACTCCGATTAGCGGGGTTGGCTACGTACGGCGCGATAGAAGTTCAGGATACGTACATGCTTTGGTGGCTCGGTGAAGAGGCATGCCTTTAAAACTTGAGCTTTTCTGGAACAAAACATGGCCCTTAAAAAAGGATCACGTGAAAACTGTGGGCATCTGAAGAAACCCGTCAGGTACTCATGGCTGGTGACTTAAAATAGCACCCCCCCCCCACCCCCGTAGGAAATGTTACTCGTGAAATTGCTCCAGTGAACTTGGTAAATGCTTGCCCTCTTCCTCCAAAAATCAGCATGAAAGTGGGTATGCGCACGCACTAATTGGATAGCCATGATTTACAAACAGAAGCGTCTGCATGTACCAAAATAATAATGTTGCACAGGGATACATATTCCTCGTGGCAATTTGACAACGGATGTCATGTTATAAAATGAGAAGTAAAAAAATGCAGTCGTGCGATTATGCGGCCGTGGAATTGTATAAAGCTGCACAATGCCTGTACGTTTCTTGAAACAAGTTGCCAAAGGTTGGGCCAGTTTACGTTTAAACGAATTCGCCTTGCAATGAGTTGTTGACTGTTAAAGTGGTGACATGCGGATTGGAGGTAAATGCTTAAAAAAAATCGTGTTACCCGTGTCGCTTTATTTGAAATGGGCTGCAAAACGGAGTAAAGTTGCATGTGGCGTTGCAACAAGCACATTTGTTCAGAGCTATTTTGAAATCATATGCTGCTGCTTTTGTTACATAAGCAGGTCCAATGTGGTCGCCATGGCAATGTGAAATCCAACATGGCTGAATTATTCACGTTTGATAAATAAAAATGAGATTAATCCAATTTTGATCGGGGTAAATAACATACTTTCCTTGGTTATTTTCGTTATATTTTATTGCTTGTCCAAGTCATTGTCGCACCTCCGATTGGGACGGTTAGCTGCGTACGGTGCGAAAGAAGATCAACATAATACAATTTAGTTGACATCAATAGGCCGAGGAGGTACCTTCCATTGCTCAGATCCTCTGCCAGGCTACCTGAGCTGAGCTGCCCAGGTGAGAGGGGAGGGTTTGGCCTCCCAGTCGCTACTTGAGAAGCGGATGCAGACATTGGGGTTATGATTGAGGCTAATGACTCAGTGTAATGCAACTGCGCAAAGCAGAAGCAATGAAATTGCACCACTGTATTAAACATTGGAGCCTGTGCAGCATTGTATGAATTTTTTCGTGCAGGAACGCTGAAACGTTTAACTAAAAATCGTTTCTGATTGCCGTACTGCGTTTCGCATTCAGGTAAATACAGGTAATCTTCAGGACAATTATGCGCTAATATGTCAGCTTTTATGTGGTCGGGAGGCTGGCTTGCATATTGCAACCTCGTAACAAAACATATTCCTGGCCAATCCCATGCGTAACTGACATTCAGGATCGTGTACCTGATGCGGACCTGCCCCGAGGTTGGCTTGGCCTAAAAGTATTACCTTGTGGACTTGTTTTAAGTTCATTTTGTTTACTCTAGGTGAGAATTGAAGGGATCAGGATGAGTCTCGCAGAATCAGCATATTTATTTTTACTGGAGGAATCCGATGAGCTGTAAAGATATGTTCACAAATGACCTGTTGGGGCAGATCAGAACGTTACAACAACAAAGAAGCGATAGGAGTGCAAATTATAGGAAAGGTAGAATAAAAATCTCTTTAAAAATATATACAAATAAAACGAAACATTTTTTTTTATTTTACCAGGTAAAGCCCACTAAGCTATTAGCTTATTTTTCAGAAGCGACCTGGCCACGAATGGTAGCTCAACGAAGTGGCTTATCGCGCGGAAATTTTTAGCAGCAAAATAAAAAAACATGTGCGAAGTAAATATACATCAGTGGAAAAACAACAGTGTCACATGTTAAATCGAAAATATTGCACGAACAAATCAATGTTCGATATGAAATTATCTGAAGAATAAGTTGGCTCAAGCAGATTATTTGTAGACTGATAACAGCACAATACCAAATGTGGTAAGACAGGCACACTGCTGGCCCTGCCAACCGTTTGCCATACTGACCTTCATATGTGTCCTCTAACAGCACTTATCCATACAGTTTCTATGTATATATATGCACTTCTTTCACACCGTACATTGCCAACCGTGATCATTTTAGGTTATACGGGGGATCTTTGATGTGTATGCAAATGCATGTTGCTGGTCACCCACACTCTCATCTTCCGTACAGGCCTACATAGGTGCTCGTTAACAGCACTTGCCCCAAAAGTATGTTAAGGCTATACAGGAGATCTTTGTCTTTGTTCTCCATACATTGGTTCCCGTCCTGGGATGTGGAATTTCCATCACTGGTTCGAGACCACCAACGAATACGAGCACGACCTAGTCGTGCCAATTTCATCACAGAGACACTGACTTTCAATTTGTATAACATGCATAGCAATGTATAATAATAACAACAATCATAATGTTCTATACAGCCCTTAGTCAATCCACCGTTGCACGTAAACCTTCTCACGCCGTGTCAGTCATGGGGCCTGTTTGTTCATGCTTTACCACACTTCTCAGGGTGGTTTGCTGAAGCGGTTGGGGCGGAGGGGGTGGGGGTCTATAGCATCGGCTGGAACATCACTCGTGTCCGATGGTAGCCGTGGCTGGGATTCGAACCACCGTAACCGCTGCACCACCGCTCCGTCCTTTGTGTCACGCACGCACGCACGTATGGTTACGCAAAAAAACACTTGAGTCTGGTTTTGCGGTGTTGGTTACGGTGACACAAGCTGCCAACGGCGGTGGTCGTGGTGGCGGTGCGCTCCGTGTTTTCGTGAACTCGTTTGGGCCAAGCCGGTGGGGGGGGGGGGCGCCCCGCCGTGCCAGCGCAGGTTTCCGTGGCGGCGGTGGGGTGACCTCCGCTCGTCGACACGGGGCCGGATGTTTGTCTCGCCCGATGGCGGTCCCTGTTCCCGCTCCATCCCGAGGCCACTTCCTCGCCGCCGCCGCACGCCCACTTTTAATATAGAAACGGGACGGCTCGGCACGATCGCCAAGTCCCATTTCCTACGGCTCCACGCCGTGAATTTATAAACGGGGAGCTTGTGCCAGGAGTGGATTTAAAAAAAAAAATTCCTCCTTTAAAAAAAAACAAATCTGAGTTTGTGGTGTGGAGAATGATTGTGTGGGTGGTAGTGGTGGAAAAGCTACAGGGGGGAGGATATGAAACTATTTGGAAGTCAGTAGGGTTCCCTCGGCCAGGCACGGTTGTTAAGCTTCCGCGTGAAGTCCTGCGAGTTCTTCACAGCACACGCCGGTCACTTGTACTGGGGAGCTCTTTCAGCTCTGCCCTGCAGAAAGAAAAAAAAACGTTTAACCGAGAAGAGGTTGACCTCACGCAAGCGAGGATCTGGGGGGGGGGTGGAACCCGGGAGTCAGTGGCGGTTAGCAATGTGGCGCACCGCTTAGCCATGATTGATTCTGGTTTATAAAGGAGTCCACTCTCAAAGCCAACACTCGCTCATTTAATAGTTCACACCTGTGTGAGCGCATTTCAGAACCCAGTTGGGATCTGCCTCTCTTCCCCACTGCGAACGTCCGTCCGTTTGTCTCGCTGGCATCGCAACGTTTTTTTTTATTTTAAATAAAATCCTTTTAGTTGTTTTGTGTTAAAGGTAATATTAATCCATTCAATAGGATTGCGGATACTGTTAGCAGACTACGTTTCACGAACATGTGGCGTGTTATAGTGTTTAGTGCAAACAGAGCGAATGCCAGTTTGTTATTCATTAAAGTATCACGAAGACTTCAGCCTCTGCTTTTCAGGAAGGCTCTGAATTGAAATGTTTCGCCATCACCCTCTGAGCGCCTTGCGGGAGAAAGCTGGAAGACAATCTCACACACGAGGGGACCACCGCACAATGCACGCACAGATAGATCCAATTCACCAACTCAATCAAATCTAACAATGAACTCCTCTCATTCTGTACCCTCAACTCCTAGCATCCCACGGTTCTCACAGACATTTTCCTACAACACCTGGTGAGCAACGGTGGTCAATCAATCGCTCACCGTGCTCTATCCCCCTTAGCTGCGGAGCTATGATGGGATCGGGTGCATTCTGGGTGAGTTGGTGATTTTCGTGGAATCCAGCGAGGTATGTGTGCCTGTCACTGCTATCTGTAATAGATAGTTGTCTCTGCAGTCTTTAAGTTTGATTTTTCAGTCACCGAAGACCCCATGAGTTACGCAATGGCCAGCTAATACCCTCGAGCGCTAGCAGCGCTTGCAGATGTTGTTGTGCAGACACTGAAAGAATGAAGCTACGCACTGAAGTGTTCTTTAAGAACCCTGCAATTTGCGCCAAACCCTTTACAAAGAACACAATTAAGGTAATGATCATGACACAGTGACCGACCTTCTGGAGCAGAAGTAAGGTCGGAGCCCCCTCTTAACGGGCGGTAAACCCCCCGTAAAGGTGCGTGGTGGCATGCGCGCACGGGCGTAACGCGGTGACGACGGCGTGGGACCTTTGCGTCGGTGCATGCCAGAGAGAGGCGTTAATCTGTCACTCCTCCGCGAAATTACACTCGGTGTGCAACGTCCGACAGGCGTCGATTGGCGCTCGCTTTCCCGTTGGCTCGGGAGACACCGTTGGTGTCAGTGGTTAGCACTCCGAACTTGCTGCCCAGGGGGGTCACCGATTGGATTAAATATTCACGCGAGGCAGTTGAAACGACGATGCAAAGTTTGTTAAATCCTCTCCCTCTCCCACCCCCCGCTGCCCCCGCCTCTGTCCACTCAGCGGTGTGAGTGGGTACAGCACAGTCGATTGGCAAGTTCCGTGCGGTGGGGTAAAGTGTGGGTATCCCTACTCTTAGTTCTTTCGGTAAAGTCACGTAGGTAAGAAATGAAATTAATAAAAAAATAAAAACAATAAAATCACGACGTTTCGGAGGCAACACAAGCTTCCGTCTTCAGGTGAAACTGTCACAGCAAAAAAATCTGTATCAACACGTCTGGTCAGCGTGGAAGAGTGAAAACCAAATACCCTCGGGGGCTTCTTCTCGTGGAGATTCATTCGCCAGCTGTCACGTGAGCAAGCAATTACCTTCTTACCTTGAACTTTTTTATTTTGTTAGTTCATAATTGCTCCGAATTAAATACGTTGAGAACGTTCAGGGCTGACGCTGTTATATGAGGGAAACCAATAATCCCCTGCCACCAACTTGTCAATAGCTATAAAAATTGACTCAACTTTATTTGAACTATAATTTCAGCCTTCTTATCCTTCTTGAATTGACATCATTCACTTCGTCACATTCATTCACGAATTTTAATTAGATATGAGACACCAAGCTGATATGGCGTGAGTGGATCTGTATACCTTATGTTAATTGTACTTAACATGGCCTTTCACTGTGGTGCACAGCAAGAAAAGTAAACACTCAGCTACGGCACGGTGAAAAAATGGCCCAAGTCTCAATAACGATGATAATTTAGTACATTTAGTACTGGAGGATTGACTACAGCACAATGCCATAACGGAGGTGTCATGGCTCACAGATGGGTGGAGAGGATGTTGCCCTGTGGGTTTTTACCCACCTGAATACTGTCACTCCCGAATTATTTTACATTTGGCAAATTTGTACCGTGAGAGCCCGCGCGTGGTCTCCTCTTCTTTTTCGAATTACCTCACGGGATCTTTCACTTCCCCCGTGAAGCAGACGGCGCCTACCGATAGGTCAATAGGTACACCGCGGTATTAACCGGTGGCGGCCGCCGGACACGAACCGCGAACCCCGTGCAACAACGGGGTCAGAGGGACGGTCGCGCGCGCGGCCACGTCGCCGCCCTGCACGAGCAACGAGCGCGCGCCTACATGGACCGCGCCGATTAAGAGCCGCAGTGTTTGTGCACGCGATGCCACCCCCTCCCACCCCCGCCGCTCTGCCCATCCGCCCCTCGCCTGCCTGGTCGGATGTGATTTATATAGCGTAGCCTCTACGCGGCGTACGGTGTGAAGAGCCATTTTGTTGACGTATTCACGTGACGTGCGCGGAAGGCCTCTCTTTATTCTTTTAAATAATTAGCACCTTGGAGAACGCTATCGGTCATCCAATGGGCCATGTCAGCCAGCGACACCTGACCAACTACATGTGCTTCATGACATTCATTTTGATGGTCTGCGTTAGATTCAATTTAATTCGTTCGGCAAATGTTATTTTTATTTGTTTTATTTGCTGCCCCCTATCTCATCTTGGGGGACACGGGGTCGGTGATAAGATCACGCGGCCAGGAATTCAGTCATATGCACAAAAGGCAGAACAGGAAGTAGGATTGTAGCTATCTGTGTGGATGTATGTGTGTTATGTCGGCGATCGGTTCACACACTGCGCTTTGAACCCATTGGCCCGAGTCAAATTCCTGAGCACAGCTAAACACCAATGGCAATTGACATCATCTGGCCTGGTCCAGGGCCTTCTGACCGCTGTGGTGAAGCGTGGTAGATAACCCACATGGCTGACATGGTGCAGTAGAGGTGTATTCTGTGATAATATACAATAATTAATAATAATTTACAGGCCTTGGCAAATCCACTCCTGGATGAGGGCCTTTTCATAGAGGTTTGTGTGACCATACTTCACCTCTGGTACAAACCGGATTAGGCATCACTCTCCACTAATGTTAGCTGCGGCTGGGATCATTGCAACACGCTAACCACTGCGCCACTACTCCACCAATGCACCCCCTATAGATTTACTAGAGTTGTTTTCCCCGTACACATTTCCAAATTCACGACGGCATGAATTCAGGAGCGCTGGTAATGAAAAAAACACACGTTAACTTAGGCATGATGTATGGCACGACTGATACAACACATTTGTTGCAGTGATTACTTTTATTTGCTCACATCCCAATTCGATTGCTCACCGCAACTTGAACGGCGTAGATTTACGACGAGGCCGTCTTGCTTCCAAGAAGCATTTCCCCAGGAAGAGCGAAACGTTCATGGCAGATTTGGTCAAAACATCGGGCACACAATGACCTTCCTCGTGAAATTGGCACCGATGGTATTTTTTGTTTTGCGTGAGCAATCAGCCACGGTGGCGAGAAATTAACTGCCTCGCCTGGTATACAGGAGGTCGTGGGTTTGATCCCGACCCTGACGCCTGCTGTATATGTGTAGACTGTAAGTTCTCCCCGCGGTTGCGTGGATTTGTATCCTGGTTCTCCGCTCCCTCCACATTTAGCATCATGCGTTTAGAGTATTTGGCTGCGATAAACTTCCACGTGATGATAAGCCACTTCGTTGAGCTATCATTTGTATTGGCCAGGTCGCTTCTGAAAAAAAGCTTTATATAGCTCAGTGGGCCTTACCTGGTAAAATAAAATGTCATAATCACCCATCTTGTGCGTGGATAATGCCTCGATCACTCCTTACATTGTCTGCTGTGCTTTATCAGGACAGCACCGTTGGGGGAATGCATTTATGTTGAAAGTGAGTCCATTTCTATACAAACGAAGCATAATCCCCGCTGGTTTAAAAAAAAACGTGACTTCTCTCCAAGTATGTCACCGCATTAAAGTAAATATTTCTTGTGCTGCCGTCTCGAAAGCGGGTAGGCCCCATGATGTCGCAGGCCGTGTGGAATGAAGCAGCAAAGTTGCCCGTCCACGCTTCGTTCGCTCGAGCAAAGTCTTCAGACTCGCTGTCATGATTGGGGCATGCGAGACCCAGGCTATTGTGGATTCGGACGGGGTCCTCAGTGTACGCCTGCACCAATAATGCAAGAACGGCAGGCACGTCTTACAGATTGCAAGCTGGTGGTCGGTGCGCGTATCAACTCCGCGACAGGCCTTGGTTTCTGAACTTAAGTTAGTGAAATTCCAGCTCCGAGAAATGAAATATATCTCTGACTGTCCAGTGACGAATGTTACTCTCGTACGTAGAGTGGGGTTGAAAAGTGCTGCTCCCCGTTGTGTGGACCAGAGATCACAATTTTACTGGATCTCAGCGGTAGCTCTGTGATATTCTCTTCCGTGGGCCACTCTCTAACACAACGGGCTGCTAACACCGCTCTGTGAGAATCTGAATGGGAACTTTGTCTCGTAAAGTGACGCCGATACAACAATCGGGATGGTGGGGGGGATACAAAAAAATACGAGCGAGCTTACTTTCAGTTTCATTTTCATTTATGAGGTATAACCCTGTGAGCCATGCGGCTCTTGACTCGGGTGCAACCGCAACAAAACAAAAACATGAACAAGCAGCATCTTACTTAACAGGTTGTTCTCTCAAAGTTTGTAAAAACTTCTCTTTAGTTTATTGCTGTACTTGCATCGGATTGCGCTGCGGAACTGGAAAAAAAACACACACACTTCGCTACGTGGGTGTATGAGTGTGGGGGGGCGGGCAGTGTTTTCCTGCCAGATATCGGAGTAACATGTCAGAGTTTGTGTGAATGGAGAGCGGTGGTGCTGCAGTGACGGCTGCGCCTTCATCCCAGTGACCTTGATCCCACTGCTTGTCGTACATTATATCGATGAAACTTTTTTTTCAAAACGTGGACTGGACCGCGCGCGAACCGTTGCGCGAACCGTTGCGCGGTATTTCATCTAAGATGAGAAAAACAAAAATCCCAAAAAATGAACGAGTCGAGTAGGAGAGAGCCAGTGTGGGCCCCCTCTGAACACCGCCGTTGACCCCGTGCACGAACCCGGGCGCTAGACGCAACGGACCGGGGGTTGAGTGAGGAACGCTGGAGGGGGGGGGGGGCTTGAGGGGGGGGGGACCCCTGGGGTGGGGGGAGAGCCCCATCGCCCAGACGTTCCCACCCGTGCGAGCAGCGGCGTCGTCGAGCGCGACTCCCTCTAATAGAAGGTAATTAAACTCACCTGGATAACAAAGCGCCGACACCCCTCCACCCCCCCTCCCCCTCTCCACCCCGCCACCTCCGTGGCATTCGCTGCCGTTTCCCATCGCCGGGGGAGCAGTCCCCCCCCTCCCCCCCACACGCGGGGTCGGCCCCTGCTCCCACCACCGCCGCATATCACGGCCACGGCAACCGCGGACGCCGTTTCTAGGATCCGCCGTGGGGTTCCCGGCCCGGGTTAACGTGGAACTGAGTCGAGGAGGAGGATGAGAAGAGGGAGCCACCCAGCAGGAACGTTGCGGGAGGGGGGAGGAGGGGGATTGGAGGGGGGAGGGGGAGCTTTGTTGGCTCAGAATCAGAATATTTATTGATATTGGAGGAAGCCGATGCGCTAGCAAGCTCTTTCGCAGATTGTCCAGTCGGGGCGGGTAAACAAGTTACAACAACAAACAACACAAAAACACGATAGGAGTGCCAAGCGCAAGAAAGATAAACACATCACCCAAACGCATATACAAATGAAAACTAAACCATCCCCCATCCTACCGGACAAAGCCCATCGAGGTATCAACGTCATTTTTCAAGAGCGACCTGGCCACAAATGAAAGCTCAACAACATGGCTCATCGTTTGGACATTCATAGCAGCCAACTGATCTTTGGCACGGCAGCGATCGGTACCTCGTGAGCAGTTCGTTGCGACATCCCCGCTTCACCAACCTGCACTGCCCTTCTTATCGTCGTGTTTTTTGTTTTTTGGTTTGGCCATATTTGTTTGTTGTAGTACAGAGTTAGACTGATGGCCTTAATCTAAGTTGTCTTGTGGTTGTTGTTGTTGTTGTTTGACTTGCATCCCACTGGGATTTTTGCACACAGTGTTGGTGTGTAACGGTGCTTTTACTGCAATATTTTGCTGTCTTTTCTTGGATTTTCTGTTTGCACTCAGTCACATAGTCACTTTAAGATGTTTTCTGTTTCATGTTTTTGTTTTTTGTTTGTTGCGGTTGCACCCGATTCAAGAGCCGAATGGCTCACAGGGCTATACCTAATAAATGAACTTTGAACTTTGAACAGTATCGGGCACGTGATATGGCGAGCGGTGGGGTAGACCACGGGGCATGATGTGGGCCGCTCTGTAGTCCTGGCGAGGTCCTCCGTGGTGTAAAGGCTCAGGCCAAATAGATGTCCCGAAAGTTGTCGCACGGTCTGTGTCTCACTGCAGTGACGCGTGTCAAGGTTGTTAGATTAGCCATACTTCATAATAAACGCTTTTGGGTTAGATCACTTAAGTATAAATGTGTCGTAACCCCCCCCCGACACAGCCAATTAGTAAGGGATTTGTCACGTAAACAAAACGCCAATTAGTTACTACCTCAACCCACCGATGTGTTGGAGAGTAAATCCACAACATTTACAATTTGAGTAGTACGACGTTTCGCTAGTAATAACATCCAGCAACATCGGGCGATTTACCAGATCTAACCCAAAAACTTTTATTACGAATAATATTGGTCGCGAAAGCCTACGTGTTAGCAACACTGCGTTAGATTAGCCGCACAATAGATCCCCCACGGTCCATGTCTCACTGCAAATGACACATGTCAATGTCGTTAAATTATCCACGTTTCGTTAGATTAGCCAAGCTTCGTTAGATTAGCCACAATAGATCTCCCACGGTCCATATCTCACTGCAAATGACACGTGTCAATGTCGTTAGATTATCCACGCTTCGTTAAATTAGCCAAGCTTCGTTAGATTAGCCACAACAGATGTCCCACAGTCTGTGTCTCACTAAAATTGACACGTGGGTTCAATAGAGCTTTTGATGCAGACAGCGTAGATTTACACGAGCGTAAAAAAAACCCAATTTGCCTTCTCTAGCACATTGCCTCGACGAAACCAGGGCTTCTCAAACATCGGTCTGGTCTTCCTTCACGCCACATTTCCACGAATGAGATGTGCGCAACGTGTAGTCGCTTCATTTGCATTTGAATGGGAGGGGTGGGGGAATTTGGACGTCGTGGCGGGGAGAGGGAGGCTGCAGAGACCGCATGCTGTCCTTTATTAGATGCCCATGCACCAGTGGATATCTTTAATTAAAGTCCATTGTGCCAGTACTCCTCTACTTACGAGTAGTGAAAGTGTTGAGGGCGGTAGCAAGAAGAACCAGTGGCATCGGCATCTGCAGGAGATTATACAACTCTTAAAGCCAATCCACTTGTTTAGTGTACATGCCGTACAACGTGTTTGGAATCGACAAGAGAAAGTTGGACTCACGAACAAAAGACCTCTGGAACCTAACTCGTGCATAAGTAGAGGAGTCCTTGTACAGGGAAGGCATATTTTCAGATTAACATAATCCATTGTAAATGTATATGATCACATTAATACTGGTAGGAACCACTTGGTTCCACCAGCCCACAGGGGATTATTGTGTCCATCCGTCCGTCGTGCATCCAAAAATGGGAGGGGTGGGGCTGGGTGGGGAGGGGCTGGGTGGGGAGGGTGGGGAGGGGCTGGGTGGGGAGGGGAGGGTGGGGAGGGGCTGGGTGGGCAGGGTGGGGCTGGGTGGGGGGTGGGATGGAGGGGTGGGGCTGGGTGGGGAGGGGCTGGTCACCCCGTGGTGCCCTTATAAAACTCAACGTTTAACCTACTCACGCCAGCTTGTGCCCGCCCTCACAGTCGGCCATATTTGCGGAATTACACCACGCCGCCCTTGACCCTGGCCATTGACCAAGCAACCCAACGTTCCTACCAGCTCCCTCCGCAGGAATGTGTTTTCCCCGCCCAATCTGATCATCGCACCTGATAGGCTCACAGTGGTGACATCTCTTTAACTCTATTTAAGATCGGGAACAGGAAGACTTCTTCACAATTCTGGCAAATCGCCTGACGTAGTTGGTTGTGATCATCAGCGATGTTGTGCACATCGCTGATGATCCCGCGCTGTGGAGGCAGCAGCGAGGGATGGTGAATCACCGCACTAATTTCGTCAAACTCTATTTCCATGGGCGTCGAGGTGGTATACCCCGGCTCGCCTGGAGATGGAAGTACAGCAGGTGGACTAATTACAATCTGTTTCCATCTGTAAGGTGATCAAGTGTTGGCCCTGTCGTGCGCGTCGGTATTTTCCAGATTTTCCTACCACTTGTGTAAACACTCATCGTTAACACTGGTCAACACACTTTTTCTGGCACAAGGTATTCCAACGGGTTTAAGGTAATTTTGGGGTGCTGATTCCAAATCTGGCATCAGTTTTTTTTTTAAAAACTTTTTATAAAAACTGCAGAATAAAAATATTAAATAAATGTGGATATCTACATAAAATGATATTATAAACACACTATCCTAAAAATACAGCACCATATTTTAACACTAAAGCAGTCACTGACTCGCAACAACTTGCAATCATAAGTGACAGAGTTAATTTCGGGTAAAATCAATGAAAATGGGGTATGCCGATAGCATAAAAATTAGATGTGATAGAGCAAATCTGAGATCAGATTTGGAATCAGCACCCTGAAAATAGTCTAAAACAGCTGCAAAAGTCCAAGCCAGAAAAAAATGTTTTTTGTTGTTGACCAGTGTAATTGGCTGAAGAAATCTTAAATACATAAAAAGCCAATGCAGGACCTTCCTGAAAAAGAGTTTTATGGCTCAGCGAGGCTCTCCTGGATATATAAGTAAAATTTTAAAAGATAAAGTTAGCCAGCTTGCGCTTGCAAATTAGACGATCCTGACCTCTTCAATTCTCACCTGGTTAATCAAAATAAACTTGAGACCTTCCCCACAATAAGGTAGCGTTCATTACACACAAAATGCTTACCACATATTAACCACATGACCTTGCTGATCTCAAATTCACACGAAACTCCAGTCAACCTCACAGCAGCTTTTGGTTTGCCATTAAACAAAGACGGTCATTGCATCGCGCGCTTTCAGATGCGCGTCTGCAGCCGTCTGGAACGCTCTTCCGATATTAGGAAGCCACTGGAGCGATACAATTTGAATCTAAATTGAAAACCCATTTCTTGAGAAGTGCTTTTTGTGTTTCTTGTCCTTCTCCGGCACCTCCAATAAGCACGGTTGGCTATGTACGGTGCGAAAGAAGTTCAACATACATACAATATCTTTGGGTATAAGAAGATATAGTAATAGGTTTTTACCCTTTCAACTGGTACAAAAACTGACACCTTTATACAAGGCATCATGTTTGCAATAACCACAACACAAGCAGTCAAAATGCAAACAAAAAGAAACAACTCTGATGATGATAAGTATAAGAAGAGGCTTTACCCTTTCTTGCAATAAAGCAGGTGCTACGATGTTCAAACACCAAATAGGTAACTATTGCGAGGCATTGAGTCTGCATTAACCACACGTACCTGTGGCAAAACATGTAAACAAACACGCCCTGATAATGTTTGCATATTTTTTTTTAAACTGATTGTCCAATGCCAGAGGCAGCCTTCTTTATGGGCTTATCTCACCAGTGTTAGACCAGAGAACGCCAACAGGCGAACAATAACAAAGGCAATGCAAGTATCAAAGTATCAATCGCTCAGGTTGGGCAGTTTTATATATATATGGGCTGAGTCAACCAAACCCTCCAACCGGGATTTGAATTCGCAACCTTTACGAGTGATGAGCCGCTCGCTCTACCGCTGAGCCGCCCACGAATCGCTACGGAAGAAATAATAAATAATTATACTTTTATTAATTTACATTTTTTACCTACGTGACTTTACCGAAAAAAACCTAAGAATATGAATCCTTGCAGTCACGAAAGCTTCAAATCTAGAATTAATACGAAGCTGTAGCCGTGGCCCTGCGGAGGAGATTTGCGCCCGTCGGCAAATTTGACCGCACCAGGCCGATGGACGCCGATTTAACGCGAGCTCACTGCTGCCCTTCCACTGAAATGTCGCTTTTCGAAGATGGACCGTCGCAGCGTCAGATGATGCGGTGATGCTGCTGCTGCTGCGTCGGCGATGGTGCACAAGCACAATTAATAACAAGAATAACAACACACTCGTTAACAACTGTTGCCTCGAAGGATAGAATATATATGATATAATCGGCGACATTTCAGGCAACGACCCTTATATACGTGACGCACCGCCGATTGGCCCTGGTTGGCTACGTACGGTGCGAAAGAAGTCCAACGTAAATATGTGCGTACATCGCCCAATAGACTTTCCATGGGGGCAGTGTTGTTGACGTGAGTTTTGAGTTTGTTGGAATGTGAACGTTATTGCACCGAGCAGCCCTTCATGGGTGATGTCTCTGAATCCTTCTCATAACACAGTTTGACCTCCATCTCACAAAAGATCAAAAGACAAAGATCCTCTTCATAGTTTAACAGACTGTTGGGGCAAGTGCTGTTAGCGAGTAGCACCTATGAAGACCGGAACGGCACATGATGGGTTGGGTGGCCAGCACCACGCCCGGCCGCCTTTGTCTCCCAAGTGGCGACGTTTACACACTGCACTAGGTACTCATTTGAGGCTGAGTCGACCTAGGGGAGCCCCAGGACCAGTTCAGATAATAGCCACTGGTGTTGGCCATGAGCGGGAATCGAGCCGGGTTTGTTAGTGCGCTAACCGCTACACCACCCATGCCCCCCCCCCATACCCCCGGCCCCCCTAGACAACTTTTCTGGGTTCCAAAAACCCCACTGGACAATGAGGCCACACAAGTTTTAAAAATGTGTTGTACGATGCGAAAAACAGCTGTCACCATATATATTTTTTTCTCATTCACTTTTCTCTCTTTTTTTTTACACTCTGTCATTTTAGTTCGGCTTTTGCGTATGTAATACAACCCTCGCACGGCAGAGCGGCCGAAACGAACGGGGGATCTCGCCGCAGGTGTCTCGAGTCGCGTGTTGTCGTCCCGTAAGACCCACGTGCACTCAGTTGTACGTGTTAGCATCTCGGCGTGGTGGCAAGATGTTAACTACCTCGCCTGGTGTTAAGGATGTCGTGGGTTCGATCCTAACCCTGACGCCTGTGTATTCGGAGTTTGCGCGTCTCTCTCATCGTGGTCGCGTGGATTTTCCCCCGGGTCCTCCGGTTTTTCCCTCCACATTCAGAAACACGCGTTCAGGGCATTCGGCCGCTTTGCATTTCCACGTGATAAGCCACTTCGTTGAGCTATCATTTGTGGCCATTTCGCTTCTGAAAAAATCAACCCGTAAAAACAAAGTTTTTCACTATAAATCCTTTATATGCGTGGCGGCTAGAGTCCTCTCGTCCTCTGGCTTGAGATGGCTGCCACCTATGGGTCAGATGATTGCCTGCCACCATTAAGCAATTGGTAATTAAATATAATTTATTTTTTCCTAAAAAGTGTAACATTTTTGAAAAAAATTTTCACGAAAATAAATTGTCACGCACAACGAGTCTGTGTGCAAAATGTCAGCTCGATTGGATCACGGGAAGTGGGTTAAAAAAAACCGAAACATTTGCACGGTCGTATACGCGCATGCAAGCAAGCAAGTGAACTTAATATAAAGGATTTAAAAAGAGCCATCATAGCTCAGTGGGTCTTACCTGGTAAAATAAAAATAAAAAATTAGTTTAGATGCATCACCATTATGAGCCATGATCAATCCACTGCTGGGCGAAGAGTTCCTGCGCGCGAACCCATTTCATCGCTCTATCTCCACGTCGACGTCGTGTCGGAAGGGTTCCATTCCGTGGCTGCTACTCTGTTATTATTCTTGACCATCGTCAATCATCATCATCATCATCCCTTATAGCCATAATATGTCCTCCGCAAGCCCACTTACTGCTCATAACACAATAGTTTGGATGATGCCACGAAGCTGTGTATGTTCTCTGATCCACGTATTCTGCATGTATAAATTATACGTGATACTGGTAGGAACCTCCTGGTTACACCAGCCCACAGGGGATTATTGTGTCCGTCCGTCCGTCGTGCAGGGAGGGGCTAGGTGGGGAGGGAGGGGCTGGATGGGGAGAGGAGGGTGGGGAGGGGCTGGGTGGGGAGGGTGGGGAGGGGCTGGGTGAGGAGGGTGGGGCTGGATGGGGGGTAGGAGGGGTGGGGCTGGGTGGGGAGGGGCTGGTTCACCCCGTGGTGCCCTTATAAAACTCAACGTTTAACCTACTCACGCCGGCTTGTGCCCGCCCTCACAGTCGGGCATATTTGCGGAATACACCACGCCGCCGTTGAACCTGGCCATTGACCGATCAACCCAACGTTCCTACCAGCTCCCTCCGCAGGAATGTGATTTATATTCCATCACGGATGTGCTATATTTTTTGTGGTGGCAGTTTGACTCACATGTCTCAGCAGAGGTGTCGATTCAAATCTACAGTCGAACAAAATGACAAGAATAATTTCCACCCCTTTGTCAATCGACTGCTGGGTGAAGGCCTGCCCATGCTGGGTCAGTCATGGGACTCGTCTGACCATCATAGGACTTGTCTGATGAAAGTGGGCGGGAGCCAAGACTCGTTCAGAGATCACCCACCACTGATGTCAGCCGTGGCTGGGAATCAAACTAAGGTCGCCGGGTTCATAATACGGTGTGTGAACCACTGCAGCAGAGCTATATTGCCGCTGTAGCTATATTAAAAATATCCTACATCCTGGAGGAAGCATAGGAGATTATTCTCATCTTCACGATTAATGATTTTCGTAAAGCATTTCTTTGCAAAAGAATTGCTAAAAAAACCACCACATTTTCGCGACACATCTGAAACGGTCACCGGGGTGTCAATGATTCCCATAATGCATCGGGAACACATCTCTGGTGTGCATGTATGTATGTATACGTCAACAATTATGTTGGGATCAGTGGATAGCGCAATGCGCTACAAACCTGGCGACCTGAGTTCGATGCCCACTGGCGGTCACCAGCAACACCAGTGACGATTAATTGAACCGGTCCAGGCCCCCCCCAGGTCAATTCAGCCTCAAATGAGTACCTGGTGCGGTGTGTAAGCATCGCCACTGGGGAGCCGTGCGTAGCCGCCCTTCGTAGGTGAAACTCGCTAACAGCGCTCGCCCCAACAGCCTGTCGCAGGCTACACGGGGCGTCAAATGTAGAGGCTGACGAATATCGTGGCCTCTCATCGGTGAACGTTGCCGGGCGGGCTGCCGATCGGCGGCGTGCGCGGCCCCTGCTGATGAAAGAGGCCACGAGAGATGAAGGGCCACGGCGTCGTCGCAACGCCGATCTCGGCGGCGCCTCTTTAAGTGCCCCGCGTCCGTGACGAGCCCACCCACGGTGCCGCGGGTACCCCCCCACCCCCCCACCCCCCCCACCCCCCCACCCCCCCACCCAGGTGGTCCGCCGAGCGAGGCCAGGGTTCGGGGGTTCGGGGTTTGGGCGTCAAGCACAAAAAAAAACCCCGCTCGGCACGACCGACACGAGCCGTTGCCTTTCGTGCGTTGCGTTGGCGCATGCCGTTTTTCGAGGCGTTAGAAAAGCCAGCTGGTTACTCGCGTTGCGCGACGCTCGGTCCGTCTGGCCCGTGGAAGCGGTGCGCGCGCGGACCCCTAATTCGTCACGAGCTGTGTGTAATCGGAGACCGCTCAAATGGGGTTAAAGCGCCAAACTGGTAATGACTTCCCGTACAAAAGGGGCGGGGGGGCAGGAATGGTCGGGCGAAACGTTTAGAACGCCGATAGATTTCTGTAAGTTATATTCAAGCAAACGATTGTGGGAGCGTTGTTTACGGATCACGCAGAAGCTGATTTAGATAACTTCACATATCTATGGTTTAGTCGTACACTATATTTTCTTTAAAAAGTTATAATATCGTTTGTTTATTTATTTGCCATGAAAGCTTTACTGAGTCTCAAGACTCCTTTTGTTGTGTGTGGGTCCTGCACTTAGACGTTTGGCCAAATCCATACAGAATTAAATGGCAAATGATAAGAACTCATTGACCCGGAGAGGTGGGAGCACTCAATCCATAGACAGACCCAGGACATTTAGATATACGTGTGGACTGAGCTCATTTACGTTATGGCCACCTCACTCACCCATGCCTATAACCCATGCATTCTCCTATGTACAACACAGGCTCAAGATATGGCGCTATTATGGTGGTGTTGGTCGTTTATTGCTACAAATGTGGCATGTTATTTTCAAAAAGCAACGATTAACGTTCCGTTTTTTGTAGCTTTATAGTTTTACAAAATGTGAATTTCCCAGCTAAGTATTTTCAGCTGGTGGTCAACTTTAAAGAGGCCCCCATATGGAATGATCCGACTTTTCTCGTGAACACATCCTTTGGGAGTTTCTCATTGATGCAATCAGTGTCTTTTCAAATATTCATCAACGTGCGTCCATCCCTCGGAGGTTCAAGGAAATTCAGCTGCAGGGGGCGAAACATTTTGATGAAAGAAACTGGGGCTGTATGCGTATTTGTGTACATTTTGGTATTGATTTATGTTGACGTGATATTATTTATACGGGGTAGCTGTGCTAAGCAGTATGTGGCTTGTTTATACATTGAGCAGGCTCTGTTTTGCTTCCAAGAATATCATTTATATCTTATTGCGAGACCCTAAAGTGTTATCATTGCCAACGGCCACATTCTGTTGGTGCAGCAGTATGGTATGCGGAGAGAAAAAATGCGCACGCAGCAGTGTGTGCGCATAACACGGTCCTATCTGGTTCGTTAGATTTTTGTTGTAAACATATGTGTACGTTAGTTTTTTTCGGTAAAGTCACGTAGGTAAAGAAAATAAAAAATAAAATTAAATAAAAACTACAATTAAATAACGACGTTTTGATTGCAACATAAGCAACCACGAAACGTCGTGATTTATTTTTATTTATTTTTATCTTTTATTTTATTTATTATTTTATTTACCTACGTGACTTTACCGAAAGAACCAAGTGTATGGATCCTGGCAGTCACGAAAACGTCAAATCTAGAATATGTGTACGTTAATTACAGGTCCACTCGTGAACATAATGCAAACAATAACTTTGCTTTGTCTTACGATTACAATTTCCTGTCGCACAGTGTTTGTCCCGCCCCCCGTCATCAGATCTAGGGAGATTGCCTGGGAATACCAGGTGTTATAGGTGTGGCCTGTGAGATAGCCGAGCTATTGATGATTGCATCCATCGGTGCTGAGTTTTTGAGTGTTGGACATGAGGGGGTAACACGACTGGACATTTGTGACAAAAAGTTTCATAGCTCGTTGGATTTCTCCTGCAGTCGAGACAAAAATATTCTGAGTTTTTTTGTATGGCTACCCCAGCTTAATCTCATATATCAAACACTTTTTAGCGTAACTGCCCATAAATCCTACTGCAGGATCATCCCGAAAAATCGTCTTGTGATTCCGTGAGCTTTTCCTGGTGATGTGGAGGGCATTGCTATCTTGAATATTATTTGGTTTAAAGACAACCGCAGCACCGGGCCACGCGCCGCTGTGGTTTGACCGCCCAGCTCACAGTCTGTCGAAAGCCGGCGAGTTCAACTCAACCCATGATCTCCCCGGCGCTGACAATGTGAGCACCACTTTGCCGCGAGGTCAATACCGGTAATTATTGGTCGTCCTGGGAAGAGGCTGGCCACGCCCGTGGGAATGCGAAATTTTCAATCGAGCTTAGTGCCATCCGCGTGCTCGTTTGAACCGGGATACACTTTTGGCTTGACGTGAGTCCCCAATTAACGTTGTGACTCACGCATACACAGCACTGCAATTAACAAAACTTGATCACTCGCAGACAGAGGGGTCTGGCATTAATGGGTCACATAAGCGACGAATGGGCAAGACCAAGCACACTCTAACAATGCCACAACCATTTGCGGGACCTTTGTTAAATTGTTACATTCAAGGCAGAGATCCATAAAATATTATTCTCGAATCATCATCATCATCAGCCATGGTCAATCCACTGCTGGATGAACCCCCCCCCCCCCTCCACAAGACAATGCCACCTCTCACGATCCCTCGATGTAACGATCCATGGAGCACCCGCACACGAAACTGGTTGGTATGTGAACGTGTAAGATGCTATTCTAACCACAACATAATCATGCATGTGTACTGCACGTAAATATGTTAATAATACAATAATAGTAATGTATATATTTTTTGTTAACTTTTATAAACCTCACAATGGATGACAACCTTCCTATACCGTGTCGGTCATGGTGTTTGTTTAACCATACTTCACCACGCTGGTCATTGTGGGCTGGTAAAGAGTGGGCCCAGGGCAGGTTTAGATTGTGGGACAGCCGCTAGATTGGCTACGCACGGTGCGAAAGAAGTCCAACACACACACATGAGGTGGAGGACCTTTTCGACGAACGCAGGGTTCCATCAAGTGGAGCGCGGATAAATAATAATCGTAGAACATCAAGTGCTGCCTGCGGCCATCTGATTTGCCATTTCGTTGCCGTGCACGAAGCGACCGGATCACGCCCGCGGCGTTGCGACAAGACACACACGCGACATCGAAGACCCCCACCCCCTCCTCCTCCTAGTCGAGTCGCGTGCGGCTCGCCTGCGTCGGGACGTACAGCCCAATGTTTCCCGCTAAGCGCCGACAAGTTTGCAATTCCCCCCTTTCACAATTTAGCCTGACATTGATAGATAGCGCTTTGGTCTACACACCCGGGGTTCGGCTTGTCTGTAAGAAGAGACAGCGTGCGTGTGTGCCTGTGTGCGTGTGTGGTGGTAGTGGTGGTGGTGGGGGGGGGAGGTTAGACTTGGGAAAGTGGCAGAGCAGGCGGAGCCAGTGGCGAAGCGGTTCGTGTTGTGATCCTGACCACAGAGGTCCAATTCCTGGCCACCCACGACATCAGTGATAAATTGGAATTATTCAAATCTCTTTGCAGGATCCGCGGGGCTGGCGCTTACTTCTAGGAATTGCCGCAGTGTGGGGCACGCGCTTGTTGCTGTCCATCCATGGTCACCCCCCGCTCCCATGTATGCCCAGCGAGTGTGTCTCTGTGTGCCTACGGTGAGTCTGTGTGTCTCTAGTGAATCTGTGTGTGTGTGTCTCTGGTGAGTATGTGTGTGTGTCTCTGGTGAGTATGTGTGTGTGTCTCTGGTGAGCTTGTGTGTGTGTGTCTGGTGAGTTTGTGTGTGTGTCTCTGGTGAGTATGTGTGTGTGTCTCTGGTGAGTATGTGTGTGTGTCTTTAGTGAGTATGTGTGTCTCTGGTGAGTATGTGTGTGTGCCTCTGGCGAGTCTGTGAGTCTCTGGCGAGTCTGTGTGTGTGTCTCTGGTGAGTATGTGTGTGTGCCTCTGGTGAGTCTGTGAGTCTCTGGCGAGTCTGTCTCTGTGTGTCTCTGGCGAGTATGTGTGTGTGCCTCTGGTGAGTCTGTGTGTCTCTAGTGAATCTGTGTGTGTGTCACTGGCGAGTCTGTGTGTGTGTCACTGGTGAATATGTGTGTGTACGTCTCTGGCGAGTCTGTCTCTGTGTGCCTCTGGTGAGTCTGTGTGTCTCTAGTAAATCTGTGTGTGCCTCTGGTGAGTCTGTGTGTCTCTAGTGAATCTCTGTGTGCCTCTGGTGAGTCTGTGTGTCTCTAGTGAATCTGTGTGTGCCTCTGGTGAGTCTGTGTGTGTGTCTCTAGTGAGTATGTGTGTCTCCGGCGAGTCTGTGTGTCTCTAGTGAATCTGTGTGTGTACCTCTGGTGAGTCTGTGTTTGTGTCTCTAGTGAGTATGTGAGTCTCCGGTGAGTCTGTGTGTCTCTAGTGAATCTGTGTGTGTGTCTCTGGCGAGTATGTGTGTGTGCCTCTGGTGAGTCTGTGTGTCTCTAGTGAATCTGTGTGTGTGTCACTGGTGAGTCTGTGTGTGTGTCACTGGTGAGTCTGTGTTTATGTCCTCATGGCCTTGTCCCATTTGTTACCAGACCAGAGCACGATTTGGAAACTCATTGCTCCTCTGGATTGCACGTGCAAAATACGAGAGTCATCTCCGTTGTACAACGTCTGCAATGCATCTACGCTCAGTTCCTTCTCGATGTCGAACTTCTATTTTTCATCTCTTCTCGAAGTTCCCAATATCTGTAACAACACCGACGTCCCATCACGCGGCACGTCAACACGTCACCCCAACCCCATATCGTCGTCGCACCTCTGATCAGCACCGTTGGCTACGTCCGGTGCGAAAGAAGTTCAACGCACATAGACACACAGAGGGCTTCCGTGCGTCCCTAAGAGCGTTTGCCTCCACCACCACCCCCAACCCTGCGCGCGTGTGGGAGGGAGTAGGGGGGCACGTTGACCAACGTAGCACTGGCGCGGGTCTTGTTTAAATCGCGTGTGCAGCTTACTTAAACAAACTTGACCGCAAATCTGCTCGGTGGCTGCTTCTGTTCAACATGGAAACCCCGCGCAAGAAAAGAGGGGGAAGAGGAGGAGGGGGAAGAAAAAAGATAAACAATCCCGGCCGTCTGCGAACCGCGAACGTCGCCGTCACATCTGCTCCTCCGCAGCAGCAGCAGCACACAAACACGAACAAAACTTCCGCTGGTCCAACAGTTATTGGTCTCTTGACCAAGTTGAACTATTAAACGAAGGTGTTTTTTTTTTATAAAATGTTATTTTATTTTACCAGGTAAGGCCCCGCGACCCGGCCGCGAAATAAGTGCTCGACGAAGTGGCCGAGCCAGGATTTTCAGGTAGAAGGGGGCAACCCCTCCAGCGATGAAAAATGATCGGAGTTGTTAGTGAGTAAGGACTTGTCCCGTGCTTTTTATTCGACGCGTGTGCGGCGATGGCGCATGGCCTGGAAGTATGCGACACAGTGGCAGTGGGGGTCGCAAAATGGCGATTTATTACCAATAAACCCCAATGATCCGATCGAAATTAGAGATTTCGATAGCAGCAGACAGATACTCCAAACCGCACGTTGATTCTTAACGTGGAGGGAAACACCGGAGAACCCGGAGAAAAATCCACGCGACTATGGGGAGAGAAAGAGACACGCAAACTTCAAATATAGAGCAGGACGTCAGGGTCGGGGTCGAACCCACGACCTCCTGCACACCAGGCGAGGTGGTAAACATCTCGCCACCGTGGCGCCACTGTGTTAAGTGAGAGCTGAAAGCGTAAACATTGGGCTGCTTGTCACGAAGGGAAGTCACATGAAAGTTGTGTAGGTGGGGTGTTATTATGTTTGTTCACACAGAGACGTCTCTCTGAATCGCATCTATTTTTTTTCAGGAGGGTCCTACAAATAGTTTTTTTTTAGTGGGCGCAATGTTGCTGCTATGGGTGACCCAAATGAGTAATTTGCAGGTATTCTTTCAGCATACCAGATACCGATTAGCATGGCTCGCTACGTACGTGCCCACATCTATAGTTGAATTTGCCCAGTTGCATGAAGCGTGTTGCATCCACGCTTTCGCCGGTATGTGATATGGAAATCACGCACCGATTTTGCGGAATTTTACGCAGAGACAAACCAACCGGTGGCGTTCCTGGGGCGATCGGACATTTCCTGAACCCTCCCCCCACACACGGTTGTGGAACTCCCGAATTATGTTTAAGTTTTGTTATAAACATTTTTTCCTCGTTCCTTGTTTTACCCCTTTGGCCCTTATTCTGCTGCCCTGCTTCTTTCTTTAACATCTTCTTTTCGTTCACGGCGCATTGAAACATTTCAGCGACAGATGCATTTTGAGTGCAGATTGGTATTATTATTGTTGTTGTTGTTTGAGACGAGTTTCAGATGAAAACATTTTGAATTTTAGATATTTTTAAGGAACGTTTTGCTTATTTTTTCAGATTTTCCGATAATTTACGTCACGTCCTAGTGTTAAACCTCTCCGCGTTTGCCTCCAATTGTGACGTCACCAGATGCCGTGCTGTTGGCGGGAACATAGCGGAAGTGACGTCATCAACTTAACACGTGGGCTTTCGCGACCAATATTAATTGTAAGAAAGGTTTTTGGGTTAGATCGCGTACATATAATGCATTATATGTCAGCGGACGTTCTATTTATCTGGCCCCGAAGTTTTGTATTCCTTGGATTAATCCTAAGTCGACAGCACATAGCCGGGTGCTTAGTTAGCAGCTGGCTGACTCTGTGGTTCGAAAGTGTGGCTCATAATCAGATGGTTGTTAGTTAAATTCCCAGGGATCGTCTTATCCTTTCATCCTTATCCTATCATCCCTCCAGGGTGGATAAAATGAGTAACAGTTTCGAGGAAAGATCAGCCAAACCCTGGGAATGTGGAATTCACACCACATGTTCAGGGTCTTTACCACCTCGTGATTGCTTGAGCGTGCAGACACTGAAGTTTAAGATCATTCTATATGCATTAATGTGCATTGCATACCATGTCGGGGAGTGGTGGTGCAGTGCACCGCTGCATGAACTTGGCGACCTGAGTTCGATTCCCTCCCAAGGCCAATAACAGTGGCGAATATTTGAACTGGTCCTGGGCCTACTCGAGGTCGACTCAGCCTTCGATGAGTACCTGTTGTGGCGTGTAAACAGCACTGGAGAGACAAAGGCGGCTGGGTGTGGGGTTGGCCACTCACCCCCCTTGTGTGCCGTGCTGGCCTTCATACGTGCTCGTAACAGCACCTGCCCCAACAGTTTAACGCTATACAGGGGAGCTTTGTCTCTGTGCAATAGAAAACTCTCTGCGGTGGTTTTCCTGCTCAACCGAGTATAGGGAGTCACTTAGCTCATGTTTCCAGCCCTGAACGAGCTTTGTAAATTCCACATTACTATGGTGGGTAAAAGTAAATCCATATGGATAAGGAACATCGGCAGTGGCTGAGAACCACAGGCTGAATATTAGTTACCGCATTTGTCATAAACACTGTCTTTCAAATAACAAATGTACAGCAAGCTAATGTTACATCAGTAATCCTTGTATGTATATAGGGGCTTTATCAGACATCTAGATGGGTAAAGTACTCAATTGATTAACGTGTGCCTAATGTGCATTCTTTCAGTTACGAGGCAGAATGTGTTAATGATAGCTGTAGTGGAGTATTGTCAGCCTGTGCTATAATTACTATACGTGTATAGTCGGAATTTGTAAGTAATGGGAGTAATTCCAGGTGTCTTTTTCCCCAAAACGCTTCAATCAGTCGCAAGACGTCTTTAGGAGACTTTGGGCAATTCCATTCAGGATGATTTGGCCAATTCCATTCAGGAGAATTTGGCTTGATGTGGGAGAAATCCAGCGAACTGGAGGCAACCCAGCACTACAGCTGTTTACGAGAGGGTAGGTGATTAGTACTGCCATGTATTGGCCATACCTCACAGCCGAATCCTACAACACCTGGCAAGCCCTGGTGGTCACCAATCCAAGAAATAGCCATGCTCAACCTCTGCTTAGCCTCTGATATTTGCCAAAAGCCGGGATGTGTTCATGACGATCTGATCGTAAGCTTTAAAATAAAGTTTTTTTTTTAAAGAATGCTATGATTATTTGTTTATATAAATGCAAACACTTATGGAAGGTGGAACAAACACTTGTGCACGTTGTTGCAGTAGTTGGTATACAGAGTAGCTCTTTAGTCCAAGCAGGTTAATGCCTGCAAAACTATCTATATTTCTTTTAAAGGGTATTTTTTTTGTAAATCCTCCTCCGTCTGTTGCTTCCACAAGTGTGAAACATAAGCGTTGCTTGGGTTCGAGTGCAATAATGGTCACCTAATCTTAAAAGAATGTCTCATAAATCTGCAAACGATACCAACGCGTTCACAAAAACGTCGCTCATTGAAGTTTTAGACAAAAGCAACAACAACAGCAACCGACAAATGATTTCACGCCATCGTTATTCTCTCCAAAAGCGCCGCTTTGTCGGCAGGCCCTCTCGAGGCGGTTAGGGCCTCGTCGTCAACACTGCGCGCCCATTTGACGGGAGGCAGCAACTGACGGGAGAACGTTTTGAAGCCACCTTTTTGTAAATGCCCGTGACCCAGAGAGAGAGCCTTTGAAATATGAAAGGGTCGCTTTGTTTGCGAAGGGAAGTGGCTTTTCGCCATTGCACCGCTGACCTTCTTGGTGTCGGCAGCCCCCCCCCCCCAACGTGCGAGGAGAGGGCACCACTACTGTAGCGCTGCACTGGCGTCCGGTTTCCAAACGAATGCACCGTGAGGTCGCGCTCATTACACACACTAAGTGCTTGCCACAAATGGACCGCAATACCAAGGAGAATAAACCATCACGCAAACTCCGGTCATCCTCACAGTGGCGGCTTTTGGATAGCCGTCGAATGAAGACGATCACCGCATTGCGCGTCTGGAATGCTCTTCCTTCCAATATTAGCAAGTTACTGGAGCTATGCACTTTTAAATCTAGATTGAACACTTATTTCTTTAGAACTACTTTTTGTTCTTAGTTTGTTGTCTTTTCCCGCAGCTCCTCATTAGCACAGTTGGTTATGTACGATGCGAAAGACGTTCAACATACAAACAACGTGTGGCCAGTCCTGCTCCAGGCTGCAAGAAGTCTGAGGATTGGGGTTGTGGTGATTAAAATGCCTCGATAATATTATAAATGACTTGGAAGCATGTCGCAGTGAAGACTCTTCGATGGTAACTAATCATTGCAAACTGCAGGAGTTTTTTGGGAATTTAGGTTTGTGAAGAATTTCTGGAAATGCACCAGTGGCTATTGTGTTGCTGGATTTTTTTTGTGTTGCTGGATTTTTTTGCGTTGCTGGATTTTTTTTCTACCCCAGCATGGATAATGCACCGCTCTGGCTCTGACGGTCGGTGTAGTTTGTGACTTGTACGCACAACAACGCACGTGGAGAAAGGCACGTTGGGCAAGACATGCTTGCCGAGGCGAGGCATTGTGCAGTGACCAGGTGCGCTCAGTTACAATTCATTGTGCACTCGGTAATGTGCTGAAGCGTATCATTGTGTTCCGTCCAGGTGTGAGAAAGACGTTGGCAGAATGAACATTTCTGAAGTGTTCTCCTGCTGTAAAGAGCATTGGGAGAGGACTCACCGCCTGGTTATATACGCCTGAGCCAGTGGTGGAAACTCCACGTTCTTATGGCAGGGTTGAAGACATCTGCACTTTGAGAATGGAAATATTATTGCTTTCATTTTTGGGCCGAGTATGACTCGTACTTTTAGCGTAAGGGCTCTCATTTCAGGAATCAAACTCGAGCCGTGATTCATCGACATGAATCTGCCAACTGTCTGTGGCAGGCTAAAATGAATACCCATGGGAACCCGACAATTACACCGTTGTCTGCCCGCGCACCGCAGGATGCTGCGTACGACGGACAGGTATCGTGGGGGGGCTGCCGCAGCGCGACGTTCAGCGAAATTCGACTTGCAACCCGGAGATTCCGCCGGTTTTTATTCCATCACCCGACGAGGGAGTCCAAACAACCGGGGCAGGTTTCTAAATTCTTCTGCACCGCCTCCGTCCACCCAGCAGGATAGAACGGGTTGCAGCTCGCATGCGGTGGGGTAAAGTGTGTGTAACATTCATCTCTGGGTTGATGTCTCGTCTTAGACATCAAAATAAAAAAACCGCACATGCTGCTATGGTATTAATAATGTAACCGTTAAAAACACGGTCCTTTTTCAAGATACGTTACCAGTCTGGAAGAGTATGCCAGATGCCCTCTAGAGGGGATCGGTGCAGCTCCCTCTAGTAGAGGCCTTTTCTCCAGCAGTGGCGTGGGCAATACATTGGCGGGCCTAGACCTTTGCTTCTACAGGTTTAGTTTATTATCTTGCAAAGTGTTCCTTCGATTCAAAGTCGTATTTTTACCACAATTATTGAATTCGTCATACTCTCGAGCGCTGGCAGTGCTAAGTGTTGCAGTTTGTGCTGCACGGTAGTTTTATACGGAGCAGTTTTCTCCCAAATGTGAAGTCATATGTACGGCGATGGGTTGGCTCGTGTTCATTCTAACAGACATTTCCCAGCTCAAACATAAGGACCTCTTATCCCAGCGAGCAAATTATGAATGGCAGTTATTACCGTATTAGTTTTTTTTTAAGGATTAAAATTCTGGATCATTTTCAAAAATGGGATTTGAGCGTTGATATTTTCACACAGTTGGTCTGCTTATAAAATAAATAATAGTGATGTTGCTAGCTCATACATTGATGTTAACCTTTTCCCATGCTGATGACATTCGTGTACGTCATCAGAACGGAATCATAAGAAAATGGCCACGCACTTATATATACCTACGTGACTTTACCGAAATAACTAAAGAGTGTTTAATTAAATTTGTTACGTTTATGAAAAAATAAATCAAAAATGTTGCTTAGACGTAACAGTGTACCATTTGCATAGACAATCCACTCTCACACGGATGGTCAATGCACATACTCCGAGTGTAAGAATTGACTTTATTAGGTGATTTGGTGCATACACCGCGAGTAGCAGCTTCACCAAAGTAAAAAACAATGAGGCAAATGACTTCCTGCTCAAATGAGCATGAAGGCAGCGCACGTCCGTTTGTAGCCCTGAGCCAGTGGTGAAAATTACACGTTCCTATGGCAGGGGCGAGTCTCTCCACAGGACAACTGCCGGTAAATTGTAATCGTGAAATGCTTTGATGTTGTCTACCGGCCGAGTCGCCCTTCAAAAACAGCTTCTTAGCTCAACGGGCATCACTGAGGAAACTAACTTCTGATTCTGAACTTCTACACAATAGGGTACTTGTTTTATCGACCCCGGTAGGATGATGGGCTGATACAACCCCAACAGGACTTTGAGCTCGCATCCGTTCGATGACAAGCCACTTGCGCAACCGCAGAGCAACACAGCCGGTTTCAAAGATAGACCAACACAGATCTTCTGGGTTGGCTCTTTATACGTACGTACAGCAGATAACATTATATTTGACTTCACAAAAGTGGCTGCGCTCTTCCCCTTGGCTCATCCACGTAGAGATAGCGCTCCTATTTTTAGGCCCACAGTCTTAGCATTCCAGTGTGGTTTTTTGGCATCCTCGTCCAATGGCCATTGTCTGCTCGGCTTCCGTCTCGGAACAACCGACGATGCATTGTCAACGTCGACGGTGGGGGGAGGAGGGGGTGGGGGAGTGGTTGACATCCTGCCGGTGTCATTCTTGTTTTGTTTTTTGTTATTCCCAATGTCCCGAGGTAAGAGAGCGCATTACGATGCCTCCGTCGGCCGCGGCCTTTCGCGTTTGGTCACTTTAACCGCCGTCCCCACCGCGCCATACTGGCCGTCGACATTTAGATTGCAAGAACATTTGTTTACAAAGAGGGGAATTATTTAAAGTGTATACAGGCAGGCAGGCAGGCATGAACAACAACAGGAGGATATATCGTAGATGCACGTCACCGCTAGCGTCCTTGAGAACAGGGAGGCACGCGCAACCTCGTGTGTGTGTCTCTCTCTCTGTGTGTCACTCCCCGTGACCACAAGCAGCGAGACGTGGCACCCCGAGCCGGCGAGTCGTTTCCACTCGGTCCGCGTAAGTTCGACGTTCGAACCGAGGTGTTCGGCATCTGGGGGGGGGGGGAGGATAGAGGAGAGAATACAAAACCACCACCCCACACGAGTGACAAGTTGTTGGAATTTGACGTCCCGTCCGATTGAAGTTTGTTGCCGTCTTGCGCCCGAGGGAACCAACGTGCGTGCGGTGTTGTTAGTTGTTTGTTTGTTTGGTATTAAAAGCTGCGTTACAATAAACGAAACTATTTTTTTTAATTTAATTTTACCAGGCGAGACCCCAATGAGCTATAGAGCTACTCTTTGGGTCTTTCGGTAAAGTCACGTATATATATATATTTTTTAATAGAGCTCTTTTTTTCAGAAGTAACCCGGCCACATCCGTTATGAAAGATCAAACGAAGTGGCTTATCACGTGGGACATTTATGAGCAGCCAAATTCTCTACACCGGACGTCGATTCTAAATGTGAAGGGGGGGTAAAAAAAAAACATAGGACCGGCAGGACAAAAATCCACGCGACCACGCAGCGAGAGACACGCAGGCTCCAAATGCACAGCAGCAGGCATGGTCAGGCTCGGGATCGAAGCCACGACTTCCTGTATACCAGGCGAGGTAGTTAACATCTCCTAGCCACCGTGGGGCCGCAAGGTCAGGCAGGCGGCGGTAGGAGATAGTGGGTAGTGGCGGGGGAGTCGTAGAACAGGTAGCAGGCAGGTGTCTCGGATAAACACGGAAGGCGAGTTAACCCTTTAATTAACCCCCTTCAACAAAGCGCGTCATGCGGTCGTCAAAGCACCTTGCGCATACAGTCACGCTTTGGCGCGCCGTGAATGATTGGAGCCAACAATCCTCCACGCAAGGTGGTGGAGGGGCAAGGGGAGGAGAAGGGCGGAGAATTCGCGTTGACAAGTTGTGGTTCGCGCAGCCTCCGTGCGCCCAGCGGACGCGCTCGTTGGCTCGCTGTTTTACTGGCGAGTCTCGGAGCCGTTCACAAGATGCGTGTGTCGTTAAACTATCTTAGCTGTCAACCCGTACGGTTTACCCCGCATTCTTGTACAGGGAAATTGAGTTTTCACGTCCATACGACGCACAGCCGTTTCAATACGGGAAATTGTTTTTTATCAATTTGTTTGTGTTTCTCCCTTGTGATGGGACGTTGTAGGATGAACGTTGAGATTTATAACGGCACGGAGTGACCAATAAGGTCTGAATTGGTTTGTAATAAGGTAGGGAATTGACAAGGGGTTGACAGTTACGTAGTGGTGAGTGTACTAGTGGTGATTGTCTATCTGTTTGTGTTTCTCCCTTGTGATGGGACGCTGTAGGATGAACGTTGAGATTTATATAGGCACGGGGTGACCAATAAAGCATGAATTGGTTGATAATAATGTCGACACTGATCAGGAGTTGACAGGTATGAACTATCGCCCGGTCTCAGTCAGCCCGTCCAGCGTACAAGCGACTTTGAGATCACCTCGGCGGAGAATTGAAGAATGGCTTCTCGTGTTCACTGGACCCTCGGTATATCTTGGAGGACGTCTGATCCGAGACAGGAGGGTGGGTGGATGTGGGTCCCCTGTCCCTTTTATTGTATCCGTTATCTTTTTCATACCCCCCGCCCGCCCCATTCCCCAACTTGGTTAGAAAATCAACTCCGTAAACCTCAACAGGCTCCTGTTGGGTTAGAAAATCAATTCTGTAAACCTCAACAAGCTCCTGTTGGGTTAGAAAATCAACTCCGTTAACCTCAACATGCTCCTGTTGGGTTAGAAAATCAACTCCGTAAACCTCAACACGCTCCTGTTGGGTTCGAAAATCAACTCCGTTAACCTCAACACGCTCCTGTTGGGTTTAGAAAATCAACTCCGTAAACCTCAACACGCTCCTGTTGGGTTAGAAAATCAACTCCGTAAACCTCAACAAGCTCCTGTTGGGTTAGAAAATCAACTCCGTTAACCTCAACACGCTCCTGTTGGGTTAGAAAATCAACTCCGTAAACCTCAACACGCTCCCATTCGGGAATGAAGCCAACCCCGAGGTCACAATCTCCAGACCTACCTACCGACCCAACTTGTATATTCACGTGTCCTCTGTTGTGACCGCTTAAACAAAAACGTTGTCACAACATTTCTTCCTCGTCCGCTCGCGGAACACACCCGCCCCCCCCCCACGTCGTGTCGGCAAATGGGCACTCCCCCCCCCCCCCGCCAACAGCGATGACGATGCCACGGAGGCTATGAGATGTTAACTCTCTTGCCTGTTATACAGGAGGTCGTGGGTTCGATCCCTACCCTGACGCCTGTTTATTTGGAGTCCGCGTGCTCTCTATCTCTTCCCGTGGTCACGTGGATTTTTTTTTTTACTCCGAGTTGCTTCGGTTTTTTCATCCACATTTACAATTCAACTTGCGTTTAGAGCATGGGTCGGCAACCTACGGCCCTTTAAGGACAGCTTCTTGGTGTTATTCATGAAGGAGCCACCGTCTCGTGTTCAGCACGTGCATTGCGGCTCTTGAAATATTGAGTTGTTTTATTGAGTTCGAACAAAATGGCTCTTCTTGTAATGATTCGAGTCGTCGACACCTGGTTTAGAGTATTTGGCTGCTACTAATTTCCACGCGATAAGCCACTTCGTTTCTCCCCGTGGTCGCATGGATTCTTCTCCGGGTCTTCCGGTTCTGTTTTCTTCCACACATTTAGAATCATCATGCATTTAGAGTATTTGGCTGCTATAAATGTCCACGTGATAAGCCACTTCGTTCACCTATCATTTGTGGCCAGGTCGCTTCTGAAAAATAGCTATATAGCTCAGTGGGCCTTACCTGGTAAAATAAAGCTAAATTATTTAGTTAATAGTGTAGTGCAATGCTCCTAGTTCAGTACAGACGTAACAATATGCTGAGGCACATCTTAATAAAATAAAAAATATATAGCACACAGTCTACCATTTTGGTGTTAAAATCGTTTCCCCGCAATCAGAACGCGGCTTTTCCTCGCCACACTCTGCGCATTGAGAAGTTCCTTCTCCCAGGCGTTCGCCACGCCACCACTGCAGCCACCTTGGACAGGTGGAACTTTCCTGAAAATACCCGGAAGCAGTGCATGGGGAGAGCTCCAGAAAAAAAATTGTTCAAGAGATGGCGAACGCGCGGGCCAAACCACCCAGAAAAAGAAAAAAAAACACTCGGATTGCAAGCTGCGATACACTTGCATGTTAAATCATTGTAATAAAAATAATATATATATAAAATATAAGTTATTTCTCACCCCTACTAGACATAGCGCTTTCAGTTCAACACACTGGTCATCTGATAAGTGCAGATGTTTATAACAGCTGGCTGAAGATGAATAATAAAACTAAGTTTTATTACGATCGTTTTGTCGGTAGTTTGCTCATCAAGTTGAGAGCATAACACCTTGTTAGTCCTATATTCAGGGACATGGTTCATGGATGGTTGCCCAGAGTCAAACCCAGGATTTCCGTGGTGCCAGCTAATCCTCCTATGAGAAAAAAGGACAATTTGCTACTTTCGGTCTCTATAACCATCACATACCACAGGCTGACATCACCATGAAACAGCGCAGAAAGATGCACTGGTTCTGGTACCACTTGCCACTGATGTTATCCGTGGTTGGGAATCAAACTGCGCCAATCTCTCCTTCACTGCTGCTGTTGGTTGAGGCTGTGGGCAGGGCGCGGCGGGGTGGGAGGCGACGGTTATTTTCTGGAGCTCAGCCCCGGCCGGAAAGCTGCGGATGAAATCAGGACCTGGCACTCACGCAGAAAATAGAAAAAAATGTTTGAGGAAAGCCGTTGATCCTTGTGTTCCTGTGGGATGCCACGAAGTTTAATGACATGCACCTGTCTTTGGCGCAGTGTGCGGGCACGGATCCGATGCATTTACATTGAGCAAAGTCCAACGTGACAAGGGAAGACGTCACCTTTTCTCTTCCAGGTTAATCCTCTAAATGCCCCCCTATAAGTGGCGGGGAAATTAAGTTGACTCTGGTAGAATGTGAACCGTGTGAATGGGGCTAAATTAGTGCTTAATTGACTTCCTCTCCAAATAAAGTTACAGGGAGCTTCCCTGGATAGTATATGTCTAGCTATTTGTATTGTGAAATCATTCGGTTTTGTTTTTCCTTAAAGAATTTCATTTCACGATCCCAGTAGGCGTTCTTAAAGTGTTTACTTTTAAGAGGTTGACTATCCGATTATTCAAGTAGTTGATTACTCCACAAAATATTCACTACATCACTCAACGAATCGGAGAACATACACATATGGTTCTAGACACTGCATTCTTATTTTAAAGCCACCAATACGTAATTAAGACATTTAATCACTTTGTCTGAGAGTTGGTGAAATGCAGTTACGCCGATTTCGGATTTATATTTCGGGCAGAGCAAAGTTACGCAGTCCACGGTTCTGGATTCATAGTCGGACTGCTAATGTTCGGTGGTTTGGCTCCCGCCTACAATCTGTAGCAGAATGTAATGACTGTGGATATGATTTAGGATTCTGAAATCATTCTTAAGAATGGGCCAAACCATTGCAATGTTGTGTAGCATAAAAGTAACGAAATTTTTTCATCTGCATTTTGTAGTTAACAAAAATTACATCCAAATTAAGTTGTAATTCAAGGTGCCACCTTCATTAATCTTTGGCAAGAATGAAATGCATGGGGATATCAAACATACAATATAAACAGGGAAAACCTCGTTAAGTCTCCACACATGAAGAGATATGTGGTTAAGTCAATTAGACCGACTGGCTTTCCAGTCCAATGTTGTTAAGCAGCATTGGTCTCAGCGGGCAAACGCTGGACCGGCTTTTGACCATCTGGGTCTCGTCAGCAAAGTGATGCTCATTGAACAAATGCTGCTGGATTTAACAAGTAAGATCGCATTGGCAAGAGCATTCCATTGAACATTGAGGCTTCATTCAAATACAAGCTCATTTGTGAAGGGTATTATTTTTCTAGGAAACACGACTTGCAGGTTTTTTTTCCTTTTTGTTGTTGGTGTACGAAATTTGTAGAAATTAATATTTTGAGACCTTTTTTTATTTCCCCTGGCAAATCGAAAAAGCTCCTCGCGTGCAATCGGATGCCGCGTATTTATTTTTGTGGTTTCCTGCACAAGGAAGGGATTTTAAACGCTGTGAAGAAGAAACATTGCCTAAAAGTTGCATCATTGACGTAGGCAAAACGTGCGGACATTTGAACGTTTGATAAATGTTACCCCTTGTCATCAAGTAAGCTGTGTGTGAAATATACAGTAGAACCCCTGTTAACGACCACCCCTGTTAACGAGTAATCGCTTAACGACGGGCTTCCATTGAGCCCAATGTGTAGTGTATATTGGAGTGTATAGTAGTGTAGTGTATAGTGTAGTGTATAGTAGTGTATAGTAGTGCAGTGTATAGTGGTGTAGTCACTACACCACTAAACACTGCACTACTATACACTACAATACACTACTATTCACTACACTATATACTACACTGTAGAACACCGTAGTGTATAGTGTAGTGTATAGTAGTGTAGTGTATAGTAGTATAGTGTATAGTAGTGTAGTGTATGATAGTATAGTGTAAAGTAGTGTAGTGTATAGTAGTGTATAGTGTATTGTCGTATAGTGTAGTGCATAGCAGTGTAGTGTATAGTAGTGTATAGTGTAGTGTATAGTAGTGTATAGTGTAGTGTATAGTGTAGTGTATAGTGTAGTGTATAGTAGTGTATAGTGTATTGTATAGTGTAGTGTACAGTAGTGTATAGTGTAGTGTATGGTAGTGTAGTGTATAGTAGTGTATAGTGTAGTGTATAGTAGTGTTTAGTGTAGTGTATAGTAGTGTATAGTAGTGTATGGTATAGTGTATAGTAGTGTATAGTAGTGTATGGTGTAGTGTATGGTAGTGTAGTGTATAGTAGTGTAGTGTATAGTAGTGTATAATATAGTGTATAGTGTAGTGTATAGTATAGTGTATAGTGTAGTGCATAGTAGTGTATGGTAGTGTAGTGTATAGTAGTGTGTAGTGTAGTGTATAGTGTAGTGTATAGTAGTGGAGTGTATAGTAGTGTATAGTGTAGTGTATACTAGTGTAGAGGAGAACCCCTCTTAACGACCACCCCTGTTAACGACGAATCGCTTAACGCCGGACCTCCATAGAGCTCAATGTGTTCGCTTACCGACCATTCCCCTGTTAACGATGTGCTGTTGTAGGTTACAGTAAATATTAATTAATGCATTGATTAACCATGTTTCCTTTAATATCATGTGTTTATAATGTGGTTGATATCAATTTTTGTATATTATAAAACACGTTTTTTGGTGAAAAGGGGTAACTTTTGATGATATCGGAACGAATTAAGCCCTTTTAACGTCTATTTCTCATACTCGCTTAACGACCAAATCACCTAACGGCCGGTTTCGTGGAACCAATTACCGCCGTTAAGAGGAGGGGCTCCACTGTACATTCCAAAGAGTCAAATAGAATATTTAATTTGAATAGGAATGCAAGGGCCTCCACTAGAGGGAGCTTTAGAGAGCCCACTCTAAGAGGATGCTTGGCCTACTCTTTCACGCCGGACATATCTCTTGGAAGAGGGCCATTATATGTCTCCGCTTTTATCTGAAAGTCCTTAACAGCTTGATACCAATGTAGAGGAGTAAAATGGGGACGTGACGTCAGGTGTGCTGTTTAGTGCGATGACGTCACGTCTCCTAGGGTACTTAAGGGATACCCCGTGACGTAAGCGGGGTCACTGTGGGAACGGGTAGAGTAAGAAGGGTGAAGAGGGAACCAGGGGTAGAGAGAGGGATCGAATAGGGAGTCTGGGGAGAAGCCGGTGGTAGCCGTAGAGGTGCTTCTCTCTCCGCTCGGTGGAGTCGGCAGAGTCCACGATCCGACACGAGAGAGAGAGACCGGAGCTAGCCGGCAGGGACCCGGACTCAGAGTAGGACACCTAGCCCCTGGGAGTTGTGTACCCTGCTGTGTAATATTGTAACAGCTTTAATAAACCCTGGCGGAAGCCCTTAACTTACCTCCGTCTCCGAGTACGTCCGTCGGAACTTCTCTACACCAAGACTGGCATCCAACTGCATGGAATATATGGGAATACGACAAAGGGCCAGACTTTTTTAAGGACTGATGGATAATGTTCTACGCTTGTTGAAAAAAAAATAAAGATGTAATCAAGACACATATTTTTGTTCCATCATCTGTGGATTATCCCTTACCCTCTCTTATTGTATTCGCATTCTGCTTTCTTTCGTAAGTTTTAAGACGTAACTACGAACCATCTTTATTTGTGATCAAATAACCATCTGGAACGCTCTTCCTTCCGATTTTAGGAAGCCACTGGAGATATGCACTTTTAAATCTACATTGAAAACTAATTTACTTTGAACTACTTTCTGTGTTGAGTTTCTTGTCCTTCCCCCGCACCTCCGATTAGCACGTTTGGCTATGTACGGTTTGAAAAAAATTCTACATACAGAGTTCTCTATAATTTTCGAGATGCACGTATACATGATTTCGACACGATAAATCCAAAGCATAATATTTCGCAAACAATATAAACCTTTGTGTCAAGCCTGCCCCTCTTGTACGATCGCTCACGTGGTTACTGAATGCACTATTATTAGTGGAAAATATTGGTCTGGTAAGCTCGTAGGCTGATGGATAGAAAATAGAGTTGGATATGTAAAGATAAGTAATGGCAGTATAATAATTTATTTATCTATTCGTGCATAACGGTTCAACAACAAGCGGGTAATGAGTTTTTGAACAAAAGTGCCATTGGATTTTTCGTTCAGCCACAGTTCGGCAGCACAAGTGATCGGGGGGCCACTACAGTTGTAAACTCAAAGCGATTTGTCACGTGACCTCGCTCGCGGTATTGATTCATAGGACATGTACATTGTATATAGTCCTGAGAAAATCCCCAGAGAACCGATCATCTTCTGTATTCCGAGAATCCTAAATATCCGCGGTGTCCCCCACCTCCCACGGCCGCTAGAAACTCTTAAATCCTGTTGAGGGCAAAACTCCTCAAATGTGCTGTTTTATCGCGAACGATACAGCTGTCGTGGCTGTGACGGTACCACCTGAAGACGGAAGCTTGTGTTGCCTCCGAAACGTCGTGATTTTTATTTTATTTTACTTTTTAATGTTTTTTTACCTACGTCACTTTACCGAAAAAACCTCAGAATATGAATCCTTGCAGTCACGAAAGCTTCAAATCTAGAATTAACATCCAGAGAAAATCCCCAGAGAACCGATCATCTTCTGTATTCCGAGAATCCTAAATATCCGCGGTGTCCCCCACCTCCCACGGCCGCTAGAAACTCTTAAATCCTGTTGAGGGCAAAACTCCTCAAATGTGCTGTTTTATCGCGAACGATACAGCTGTCGTGGCTGTGACGGTACCACCTGAAGACGGAAGCTTGTGTTGCCTCCGAAACGTCGTGATTTTTATTTTATTTTACTTTTTAATGTTTTTTTACCTACGTCACTTTACCGAAAAAACCTCAGAATATGAATCCTTGCAGTCACGAAAGCTTCAAATCTAGAATTAACATCCAGAGATTAGCGTGGATTGGCTACGTAGGGCACGAAAGCAGTTCAACATACATACATCGTATGTACACATATATATGTGGAGAGTGGTGGCGCAGCGGTTAGTGCGCTGCGCTATGAGCCCGGCGAGCCAGGTTCGATACCCACTCACGGTGAACACCAGTGATGATTATCTGAATCAGTCCTGGGTCCTCCCATAGGTAGACTCAGCCTTAAATGAGTATCTGGTGTGGTGTGTAAACTTCGCCATTGGGGAGACAAAGGCGACCGGGGATGGTGCTGGCCACCCACCCCCTCGTGTGCTGTGCCGGCCTTCATAGGTGCTCGATAACAGCACTTGCCCCTACAGTCTGTTAAGGCTATAGGGGGATATTTGTCTTTGTTGTAAATATGTATAATAGTATACACAGAAAATTTGGCTCCTATAAATTTCCACGTGATAAGCCACGTCGTCGAGTTATCATTTGTGGCAAGGTCGCATCTGAAAAAAAGCTACATACATAGCTCAGTGGGCCATACCTGGTAAAATATAAATAAAACATCCCCCCCCCCCACATCGACACGGATCAGAGTAGTTTCACTCTAATGCAAGCGCATCGGCAACATACACAAACAATGCGTGTTTACGCGCAGAATTTACGAGCGCACGTAACGCGCTTCCACCGCCATCCAATTACGAAAGTCGCCGGATTATCCCAATCAAGAGGGCATCTCTCCCCGGGTTTGGATTATTGAGATGTTGTTGGCCGTCTACATCTGCACTCTGTTTGGATCGTCGGGGTCAACCCGAACCCCGGGGGCCCGTATCCTGTTTACTTGGCAAATGATTCAAGCAACTCTCTCCCCCCCACCTCCGCACCCATAATGTTTGTGGACCCGGGCCAAGCAGCTAATGCAGGTGGCTGCACAGCGAGACATTTGATTGAGCGCACCGGGGGTTTACCCCTCCTTCTCCTCGCTCAGCCTATCTCCCACAGGGCTGGTTGCTGGTGGTGCTTTTGGCCTTAATTTCTCAGCCAGGTTTGGCGGGGGGGGGGAGAAGGGGGGCTGGGGGGGGTGAAAGTGGCTGCGTTTTTCATCACGCACGCTCGAACTTTGCATGGCGCCCAGTGCCGGATGAAGCTAGTGCGGGGCCTGTAACATATGTTATAAAGGGACCCTAAATTAAATAAAACACATACGTATTCAAACACATACATTTTTTACTTGCATAGTGAAGTAATTGTATTTTTTCATTTGCTATACAGCCAGACAATACGACAAATCGTTAACTTTAAACACCCACTCGTTCATAAAAGTTGAAGGCAGTATAGTACTATGGTAATAGAACAAGTCAGACTCACTGAACCGGAATTGATAGCTTGAAAGCATTTAGCGCGGGGCCCTTGAAAGTGAGGGGCCCGTTGCATATGTAGCTACCTGTGCTACTAGGATAATCCGGTACTGATGGGGCCTGGGTGAGTTAGGGCTACATCCAAGGCAGGGTGAGCTTTGAGGGCAAGATAAGTGATGGCACTGGGAACTGGAGGCAAGAAAATCCTTTTTTTTCTAAAGGGGGTTCGCTGGGAGGTTTTGAAGACTCATGAAAAGTGGGAGAGGGGAGGGGGGTGGAGAAAATGAGGGAGACAAAGGTACAGAAATGACCTGCCGACTTTTGAAAGAGAAAGTTTTCGTCGTAAGGATGAGTAAGTTGTTTGTTTCTTTCTTATATAGTTTATGCATTAACTGGCTATAAAGGGGGCTTGAAAGAGCATCTCTATAGAGAGGGTGTTTTGGCCTACTCTTCCAAGTCGGCCGGAGATACAGTCACGGAAGAGGTGGGAATAGCAACACTTTAGCCTGCCACATGCGACCTCACTTGCTGCCATTCTGATGGGGTCACTTATACCGATGGCTGGACAGGGGCGTGGTGCGGGGTAGAGGTGAGTTCACGAAACCTGCCCCCATTGTGTCTGGCGTGCTCTGCCCCACTGGTCAGATGTCTTGGAAGAAGATATGGGTGGTTGTTTTTGGTTTGTTTGTTATAGTAAATTATTGGCAGCGTTACACGTGCGTTGCATTTATGATGGTGTCTAAGACTGGAGCGGGCGTCAGCCAAGCGGTGGACGTTACCCACACTTTACCACCACCGCACGCGACCTGTCGATAATACGAGCTGCGCCCGTGTTATCCTGCTCGTTGGACAGAGTTGGGTGCGGAGGATTTAAGAAACCTGCCAGCGTTGCTTCAGCTGCCGTGTTGGGAAATTGAATCTAACTGGTGTACTCTGGAAAAAAAAAACATTTTCTGATAGTATATGCATTGTCTTTAAAACTGATTGGTCCACACCAGAGACAGCTTTTTTCGTCTCAAACGGTGTTAGACCAGAGGACGCCTTTTGGCGCCTTTTGGCGTCTTTTGGTCTAACACTGTTTGATACGAAGAAAGCTGTCTCTGGTGTGGACCAATACGTTTAAAAGAAAATGCATACACGATCAGAGTATGTTTTTTATTTGCATGTTCACCACAAGTATATGTAGTTAATGCAGACATGATTCCTTGCATAAGGTTTCAGTTTGGTGTTTTAACATCTTAACACCTGTTTTGTTACCAGGAAAAAGGGCAAAACCTATTCTCATATTTTGATACTGGCAAAGGAGGTCACATGATGGTGTACTCTGGGTTGCTAGTCCGGTGTGCTCACCATTACACTGAATGCGGCAGCATCCCGTACAGCTCAAGAAATGCAACAATAACACAGTAATGTACGACGACGTTTAGCAAGACAAACTTTAAAGACTAATGCAGGTGATTGATCCAAATATCAGTTGGTGCCAGCGCAGTGCCAAGCTCCACTTTATTCATGCGTCGGCAGTCACCGCGTAGGTTTTAAATTAAATGTTTCAGCCGCTGTGCATTAGTTAAGCCTACCCTTTTGAGATATCACATTAACACAGCGCTAACCTGGCTGTTTACATTCAAAGTGAGTGACGGAGAAAGATCACTGCATGTCAAATAAGCCGGTAAGTTGACAAAACTCGCTGGCTAGATCACGTTTCAGAGGCGGCTCTCAAAAGGATGACTGTGTTGGGCTCATAACGTTCGCACAGGCTGTAGCAAAGCTTCACTCGCCCACACTGATTTGCGTGCGTGTACACGCGTGTGTGTGTGTACACGCGTGTGTATGTGTGTACACGCGTGAGTGTGTGTACACGCGTGAGTGTGTGTACACGCGTGAGTGTGTGTGTACACGCGTGTGTGTGTGTACACGCGTGTGTGTGTGTGTACACGCGTGTGTGGTGAGCGGTAGCGTCGTGGTTAGCGAACTGCGCTACAAACACGACCCTCACGAGTTCGATTACCGCTCACGGTACAACACCAATGACGAATATTTGATTAGGTCCTGGGCCTCCTCTAGGTCGACTCAGCCCCCCCCACCCGGTGTTTAAACATCGCCACTGGGGAGACAAAGGCGGTCGGGCATGGTTCTGGCCACCCACCCCATCGTGTGCCATGCCGGCCTTTATAGGTGCTCGCTAACAGAACTTGCCCCAACAGTCTGTTAAGGCTATACAGGGGATATTTGTCCTTGGGGAGCGGTGGCATGGTTGTTAGCGCACTGCACGACGTACCCAGTGAGCTGAGTTCGATTCCCGCTCACGGCACAATATCGGGGACGGATATCTGCACCACTCCTGGACCTCCCTTAGGTCGACTCAGCCTTAAATTATACTTGGTGTGGTTTGTGAACATCAGCACTGGGGGGGGGGGGACAAAGGCGGGCTTGGTGTTGGCCACACTTCCCAATTGTGTGCTGTGCTGGCCTTCATAAGTGCTCGCTAACAACACTTGCCCCATCGGTCTGATTTAATGGCTGTACCGGGGGTCATTGTCTTTTGTGAATTCTACAGCCATATATCGTCGTGTTTATTTGTGTTCATGGCTGTTTGGTTCTATAATTGGGGAATGGATCATTAAGCATGTAAATTCATACTGTGCCCTTTTCATTGGTGGCTTTTATTGTATAGCTTGCATGTATTTTACCCATGTGGTCCACGTGTAAAGCAATGTTGAGTGCTAACGTATTTTGATAAACTCGAAGCAAGCGAGGCAAGTGTATCCAGTATACTTTGAATAAAAGCTGTTGTGTATATTCCCTTTAATGTTGTAGTTTTTGTGTCCCTTGTTTTTGTTGATGTCGGCGTTGAGATTAGAAAAGGGCCTGGTTAACTGTCTAATTAACCGTCCACTTTTCTATACGTCCACACACAATGTTTTGTCTTGATTATTATCGCCCTGATTCTATACCCAAGGCTGTGTAAAACAAGCTTTTGAAAATCCGACGCACGTAATAATTGTTAAGCATCGTGGTGGAGCGACTAAATGCATCATTTATCACTTAGAGCATTTTCTTTACAATGACGCAAATGATCATTTACATGTTATTTATTTTATAGTTATGCGTTGATCTTCGACCCATATGTAACAGGGAGAGCGCAATGCCTTTAAACATCGGGCAGTCCACCAGCATTGAGATCCTGAATGTTAAAACCAATCCAAAAGTTTGCCCATTGTAAAGCAATGCTGCCGAAAAGATGCACTTTCGGGAGCCTGCAAGCAGCTGATGGGATGTGAAAAATATAATGATTATGTAATGGAGAGACAAATATGCTGAAGGAGGTGTATTGGGAGTTTTTATTTATTTATTACATATCCACTACCTTTTTGCTGGTTTCGTTAGTAACTGATTGCTCACGACGCAATCGTGTAAACACCTCTGCCCCCCCCCCCTGCCCCCAAGAAGAAAAAGCCAAGGGGGGAATGTGAGCAGTGTTGTGATTTCGACGCAGACTTTGTTAGATAAATGTTAAATGGCCTTAGGGCATTGACCAATGTGAACCTAAATGGGTTAAGGAAGGAAATTGGATTGGCATGGTGGTTTGGCGATATTTTCAGTTAATTAAACTCTTTGGTTTTGTTTCTGTGGGTAGCAGAGGGCAAGGCTGTGGGTGCCTTTCAGAGTCGATGCCATCAAAAACAAGGAATATGCATGCTGAGGCACCCGCTGCACTTTTTAAGTAAAAGCGCATTTACATCAAGTTCATGTCTACGTTTTATGGCGTTTTGACTCTGAAAATAGAGAATTGCAATTTGTAGAGTATAGAGAAACACAACAACATGAAATAAAATTTACCCTATTTTCAAATGATTCTATGAAAAAAAAATAAACAACGCTTCAAGAACATATACAAATAAAATGTAACACAGTAATCTAACTTTTAATACAAGAGCAACACTATTGTAGGGTCCTTTCTCAATCCACTGATGGATGAAGGCCTCCTCATGCTTTGTCAGTCATGGGTATTTTTGACCATACTTCACCACACTGGTCAGAGGGGGGGGGGGGGTGGGGGGGAGCTGATAAAGGGGGGCACAGGAACAATTCGGATATCAGTCGCCACTGTGGCCAGGAGTTGGTACAGTGTCCTGGCCTCGCTGTCAACGCTGATGCACCCCGTGGCTTTTCAGACTGACACATATCCATTATTATAATAACATGTCATTACGTCTTTCAAAGAACAATTATTTCTCTGATCTGCGGACCATAAAGGTCGAATAACAGCGACAAAAGCTGCTTTGTTAATAGCTCGTGTCTTCCCTGTGCCCGCGTGCTCAGGAAATCGCAGGTGAAAGATTGGAAAAGGGGGGAAATTCCTTCAAAAAAACGCCAAAGGCATCTTTATACGTCAATCCATATCGTATACGTGAATCCATATAAAACATAGTGAATACATAGTCTTGTATTGTATCGCAATGCAGGACGCATATGGCGTTTTTCATGTATGGCCAAAGAACCCGCATGCCTGTGTTGATCATGGCGGGGGGGGGGGGGTGTTTTACCATATTTCACCACACGCTCGCAAATGCCTCGGTCACTTACATTGTTTAAGGAGGAATTCCACTTTTCATTTAAACGGTTCGCGATGAACGCGCTACCTTATCTGGCCTCGTGTGGCATGTTCCCTGAGGTGGGGTGGGGGGGAGAGAAATTTAGGCAAAAAATATTTCGGGCCAATATTTTGGTAGGAACACATCTAAACAAGGACCATGACCTTTCTGTAATTTGTTATTTTCTCTTTACAGTTAAACTCCTCTTATCTGTGTTGAAGTTGGGGGCGCTCTTATGGGGGAGTGGGGGAGAGCATGATAAGGAAAATTACAGAAGGAGGAATTATAATTTCATTCTCATATCGTGGGTAACAGGATGACTTTGTCACGTGACTGCCCTTATCTACAAAAAACACAACTCATAGGAATCATACAAATATGTTCCTCTGGGTTTTCCCTCCACATTTAGAAACGTGCGTTTAGATGATTTTGATAATTTCGCCGCGGGAAATTTATACGTGATAAGCCACTTCGTTGAGTGACCATTTGTGGCCAAATCGCTTCTGAAAAGTAAGCTAATAGTTCAGTGGGCCTTACCTGGCAAAATAAAAAAATAGTTTAGGTATAATTTTTTGTGTGATTTGCTTATCTTTCCTATACTTTTCACTCCTGTCGTGTTGTTGTAGTGTTTGTTGTCGTCACGTTCTGAGCCGCCCCTACTTAGACATGTGCGAGAGAGAGCTTGAAAGCTCACCGGAACACCTTTAGTATAAATCTCGACTTAAAGCTTTCGTGACTGCAGGAATTCATATTCTTTGGGTCTTTCGGTAAAGTCACGTTGATAAAAATAACAATAAAATAATAAAAATGAAAAGAAAGTGAATAAAAATTAAATTTTTCATTTTTTTCACTTCATTTTTGATTATTTTATTGTTATTATTTTTTTTCTATCTACGTAACTTTACCAAAAATACCTTCAGTATAAATAAATAATCTGATTCTATTTATTGGTTAGCACACTAGACTTCTAATTTCCAGAAGTCGCCGGTTTGATACCATCTCCCGGCTCAGCAGTTGCAGCAATGACTCAAGTGTGTCACATGGTCCCACCTCTCGCTGCCCACTCAGCAGCATGGTTGGGTTTCCCACAGCTGAGCTCGTCTATCGATGGTGGATGAAACTGTGGATGCCGCCCACTTATTCCAACATGTATGCTCAATGTGGAAGAGTAGACCAAATACAACTTTAGAGTGCCTTGCTGATTTCGTCACACGAACTCCGGTCATCCGGCGGCTTTTGGCTAGCCATCGAACGCTCAGATGTGCTTCTGCGGCCGTCTGGAACGCTCTTCACTCCGTCGTTGGAGCTATGCACATTTAAATCTAGATTGAAACTTACTTCTTTAAAACTGCTTTTTTGTGTTTAGTTCGTTGTCCTTCCCCCGCACCTCCGATAAGCGCAGTTGGCTACGTACGGTGCGAGAGAAGTTCAACATACATACGTGCCCGCTCAGTGGAGGGATGCCTTTCCGCCAGCAGTGCCGTGGGAAAGAAATTGCAGGGATACACCTTTATCCCTTTATTTATTATTACCGGTGTGTGTTAAAGAGGCGTTAACGCGAGCACAGTGGAGCTCAGGATTTGATTTATTAATTCAGTGCCCATCCCAAACATTTGTCGGTGAATTCTCCCAACACCAAAACATTTCCGGAATTTAGAAGATATGCCATCCATGGATAACCCCATGGGAGTTTGTGCCGATCGATTTGGAGAATCCCACAGTTATGTAAGGCAGCTCTTCTTTACATTTATATTACTGTTGTTTATGTATCACATTGAGGTTAATGAATAATAGCGAGAGCATGTGTGAGTTGGCTTGTGTTCATGCTGTAACGATGCGTAGATTGATCAATTACAGGTAGATTGTTACGCGTCATATTGTGTGTGTAAGAAATGGAAAATTAATTCCGAAAATTACGTCCTACGCAAAAACGGAGCGATGAAATCAGCTCGTGTGCAGCAGCTTGATGGATTATTATTTCACCAGATCGAGAGATAGCAACGGCTGGGAGAGCCCTGAATCCAGATGTGTATAGATCATGGCTGATGATCATGATCATTCCTCGTATGTAATTGGCGCAGTTGAAACGAGGCCACTAAATTAACCACAACAGATTATCGGATTGAATCGTGAAGATGATAAATTGCTTTGCTGACTCCACACAACGTGCGTACACTACATGAGTCTTGTGCAGATTCACGGATAATGCGACGCTTCTGTCGATGGTTATGGATGGGAGGTGATGAGTTGGTGGGAGGTGGAGTGGGAAGGGAAGAGTGAAATATTATAAAGGGTGACAAGAGATGGCGAAAGAATGAAGGAGTGGTAGCAGTGCCGGATTAAGCTAGTGTGGGGCCTGTAACATATGTTATAAAGGGGCCCCAAATAAAAAAAATATTAAAACACAAATTTTTTTACTTGCATAGTAAAGTAATTGTATATTTTTTCATTTGCTATACAGCCAGATAATCGCTAACCTAAAACACCCAGTCGTTCATAAAAGTTGAAGGCAGTATAGTACTATAGTAATAGAGCAAGGGCAGAATCACTAAACCGGAAATTATCATTTGAAAGCATTTAGCGCGGGGCCCTATGAAAGTGCGTGGTCCGTATCATATGCTACTTTTGCGACTAGGATAATCCGGCACTGAGTGGTGGGGCGTAAACTGGTAGCTGCTATTAAATGTATAAATTGTTTATTAATCTGCACGAATATTCCATGACGAGTAGTCATTGTTGTTCCTGAAAGCAGCCGCGGTGTCGTAAGCATTGGAGAGAGAAGGCTATAACTTAAGTTTCAAATAATATTTGCCAGTGTCAGCCAATGTGTCAGCCCTGCTGTTTTTAAATGTATATAATTAGTGAGACTTTGGGCTTGTTTCATATCGAACTCTGACAATGCAGTATGCCACTGTACCGTATATAGCCTTAACATACTCTTACACATTTAATGGTGAAATTTGTGCAATGCATTTTTTTCATTCGCATGGTTCTTCTTGTATTTAATGCGTTACCTTTTAACTATTATTCATGACCCTTTTAACGTGTGAGTTTTATTGATTTGTTTGCAACAATAAAACGGCGTGCTAGAATAACTCTCAAGGTTAAACACGAATATAGTAAATCACGTCTTATGAATAGACTGCATTGGCATGTGTTACTTTAGAACCATCGTATCTGGATTGCTGGCATGAGGGGCAAATGTGCTCTGAAGAATGATAATTTCCCGACACGCCACACATTGTATAGTTCTCCTTTTAAAAGCTACAATATATAACGATGAACGTATTGAGTCATAATTATTTTTTCCATCAGATTTCTACGTGGCCAATAGTTGACTCCATGGAAGCGATATACCGTCTGAATATCCTGACCGTTGCGCGGTAGATTCTAAAGTTGCAACCATTCGAAGACTCGTGGCTGGCGTCATGTTCAGTGAACTGTAGTGTAAGAAAATTCAAGCAATCTTAATTCACACTTGAAGTGCATCAATATAATTTATTATTATTTCGCCCATAGATCCAATTAGCACAATTGGCTACATACGATGGGAAAGAAGATCAACATACAAAGCACATAATCGAGATGATAAAAATGTGAAATTCTATTACAAAGTCAAGGGAGAATAACATTGTATCACTATCATGATCGTATCGTGAAAACATTTTGCATCATATCTTATCTTAGAAAGTGAAATCGCTGCAACTCTAGTCTAAAACAACTAATATACTGTCCGTTGTCTTGTGCTTTAAACTGATCCAGCTTTGGTTTTGATTTTGGGAGGGTATTAGTTCTGAACTATTCACGTGGACTTTGTTAACTGCTGTCATGTTGAGGGTGTCTCTGCGATGATAGTTTATGTACAAAGCAATAGTGTATCATTAAAGAATTATACCACGACATAATTAAGAAATTACACCGTGGCACGCCTACTTAACGGCGGATCTATCGCGCGTGCCCCACGTGTGTGCGTGCGTGTGTGTGTGCGTGTGTGTGCGCGTGTGTGTGCGTGTGTGTGTGTGTGTGCGCGTGTGTGTGTGCGTGTGTGCGTGTGTATGCGTGTGTGTGTGTGCGCGTGTGTGTGTGTGCGTGTGTGTGCGTGTGTGTGTGCGCGTGTGTGCGCGCGTGTGCGTGTGCGCGTGTGTGTGTACGTGTGTGTGCGTATGTGTGCGTGTGTGTGCGCGTGTGTGCGCGTGTGTGTGTGTGGGTGCTTGTGTGTGCGTGTGTGTATGCGTGTGTGTGTGCGCGCGCGTGTGTGCGTGTGTGCGTGTGTGTGTGCGTGTGTGTATGCGTGTGTGTGTGTGCGTGTGTGTGCGCGCGTGTGTGTGTGTGTATGCGTGTGTGTATGCGTGTGTGTGTGTGCGTGTGTGCGTGTGTGTGTGCGCGTGTGTGTGCGTGTGTGCGTGTGTGTGTGCGTGTGTGTGTGCGCGTGTGCGTGTGTGTGTGCGTGTGCGTGTGTGCGTGTGTGTGTGTGTGCGCGTGTGTGTGTGTGTGTGCGCGTGTGTGTATGCGTGTGTGTGTGCGTGTGTGCGCGTGTGTGTGCGTGTTGTGCGTGTGTGTGTGCGCGTGTGTGTATGCGTGTGTGTGTGTGCATGTGTGTGCGCGTGTGTGTGTGTGGGTGCTTGTGTGTGCGTGTGTGCGCGTGTGTGTATGCGTGTGTGTGTGCGTGTGTGTGCGCGTGTGTGTGCGTGTTGTGCGTGTGTGTGTGCGCGTGTGTGTATGCGTGTGTGTGTGCGCGTGTGCGTGTGTGTGTGCGTGTGCGCGCGTGTGCGCCGCAGCGGTAGTGGAGCGGTTAGCGCTGCGCTACGAACCCGCCGACCCGAGTTCGATTCCCGCTCACGCACACCAACACCAGTGACGATGACCCGAACCGAGCCTGGTCCTCCCCTAGGTCGACTCAGCCTCAAATGAGTACCCGGTGCGGTGTGTAAAAAAAAAACACATCCACACTGAGGGAGACAAAGGCGGCCGGCCGTGGCGTCACCCTCTCACACCCCCCCCCCCCCACCCCCTTGTGCCACAGTGGAGAAGGAGGGCGAGTTCCCACCGGAGAGACGGCACCACAAGCAGTTCCGCTTCGACCTGTCGCGCATCCCCGGCGGCGAGGCCGTCACCGCGGCAGAGTTCCGCATCTACAAGGAGCGCGCGTCGCTTCGCCACGACAACGAGACGTTCCGAGTCGCCGTCTACCAGATCCTGCGGGACCGGTGAGTCCGTGGGTTCCCTTCCCAAGGGGGACTAGAGTCCTCTCCCCACCCTCCCCCCCCCTACTAAACCACCAATCTGACGCCACCGCCTCCCTAAAGCCACCACCACCACCCGACACAGCCAATTATGAAGGTTTGTCACGGCACGTTCATATTTACGTGCTCTAACCCCCAAAAAAGTTTTTTTTATGGGCTCCCGCCTCTCCCTGCTCTTCTTTTCTCTCTACCCTCACGTATGTTGAACTTCTTTTGCACCGTACGTAAACAACCGCGCTAATCGTAGGTGCGGGGAACGACTACAAACTAAAGACAAAAAGCAGTGCTAAACAAATTCGTTTGCAATCTAGATTTTAAAGCGCATAGCTCCAGTGGCTTCCTAATATCGGAAGGAAGAGCGTTCCAGACGGCCGCAGAAGCGCATCTGAAAGCGCGCGATGCGGCGACCGTCTTTGTTCGATGGTTAGCCAGAAGCTGCTGCTGCGTGATGGTTGATGCTCCTTACCACGATATATATATGATACGGTAATCAATTTCCCTACAATCATTAAATCTGGGCGGTCGGTGGTGGCTATTGCTGTGCACGTGGCTTGCCTGCAATCCGGCACTGTGGGGGCAGCAGCGAGGAGGGATGGTGGATCACAGCACAGACGCTGTGAAACTCCCTTCCCCCTGGGTGGGCGTTGTCCTGGCTCGCCGGGAGAACGCAGCACAGCCAAAAATGTGGACTCCACCTGTTCTGTCTGTATGGGATAGAGCGTTTCCCCCACACACATGCTCTGGATTTCTCCCACATGTAAACACTCCAGAATTGGGGCGTTCAACTGAACCTTGGCATAGGAATGTGGAATTTTCACCACTAGCTTAGGGGTGCACATTCTATTCTTGTGTATAAAAATATGTTTAGGGGCTAATTGTCAATGTCAAGGTGTGCTCGCCATGAGAGTGCTCCAGGAGAGAGTTCGTGTAGTTTTGCCATTCCTCCTCATTTGAAGAGGTGCGGCCCACAGTTGTTTACTATATGGTCGATAGTTTTGGTTGCATGGACACAATCGCACAACTGTGGCTTGTCTCTATTGTATAGTATGTCTCTATGAGTCTCTGTGTTACATGTGTATGTATGTTGAACTTCTTTCGCACCGTACATAGCCAACAGTGCTAATCAGAGGTGCGGGGAGTGTGTCTCTCTATCGGTCTCTACGTGTCGCTTTGTATCTCGACTTGTGCCCGTGGGTTTATGATATTGTCCACAGTTTGCACGGCCACAATCGCACTTCTGTGGCTGCGTCTTTGATTTTCAATTCGTGAAGCAGATACGCGGCAGAGGTCGCAAACGGGTTTTGATTCCTTACCTGTACCCGTACCCGGCCGCACCAGGGTAGCAAACCCGGACGGGTACGGGTACCCGTTCCCTACCCGTACCCTATCCGAAATGAGTGACAAACGGTTACTCACCAGTGACTCACGGTCTACCCGTACCCGGCCGCACCAGGGTCGCAAACGGCTACCCGTACCCGTACCCGGCTGGGTACGGGTAGCCGGGTATCGGGTAGGGTACGGGTATCGGGTACCCGGTTGCGACCTCTGATACGCGGGCATCAGCCTGCTGATTTTCTGATGCGGCCGATGGTCCACACCGGCGTCTCCCAGGAGGAATGTCGAAGCCGGGAGGCTGTGATGTCTGGGTCTCGTGTGAGGCGTCGATTGTGGAAGGGCTGCGAAAAGGAGATCGAGTGCCGGCACCTACTCGTTTGACGACAAACGTCACAACCGACGTGTAGAATAATTGCACAGCCATGGGCCATTACGTGCATCTAAGTGCCTTTTGCCTCGACTCATAATTGCAGGGCATAATTGCACGCATTTGCTACTGTTCATGCGCGTCGACCATTAAAGCAGGTGTCCCAATACAACGCGTTGCTTGTTTGTGACCAGTCCCAGGGCTCCCTGAGGGGGTTCCAAACCGTTTACAGTCGAGAAGAACTCCTCGGAGACGGAGACAAATGAAAGGCTTATCAAAACAGAGCGTGGCTCGGCTGCTTTGTTAAATATATTTACTCAGCGTAGGCCAATTTAACGGTAATTTTTGCGACAATTTCTTGGCGCGACTCGAGGGCGCTTTCAAGAGAACTGCTTGCTGTGAGGTTCGCGCGTGGCACGAAGCGGCTATTGGTTGTCCGTCAGGCTCACTCAGTCCCCCTTACATCCGTATAATAGCCGCGTTGATGCCAACTGTTCTCCATCATCACAATGAACATTTTTAAATACGTTAGAACCCCTGCTAACGACCACCCCTGTTAACGACGAATCGTTTAACGCCGGGCCTCCGTAGAGCCCAATGTGTTCGCTTACCGGCCATTCCCCTGTTAACAACGTGCTGTTGTAGGTACAGTAAATATTAATTAATACATTCATTAACCATGTTTTTTTTAATAGTATGTGCTTATAATGTAGTTAGTATCTTTACGTATTAATATCATTTTTTTAGATTATAAAGTACGTTTTGTGGTGAAAAGGATACATTTCGATGGTATCGGAATGTATTAAGCCTTGAACGTGTGTTTCCTATACTCGCTTAACAACAAAATCGATTAACAACCGGTTTCGTGGAACCAATTGCCGTCATTAAGAGGTGTTCTACTGTAGTTCTTCTCCAAATTCCGGGCCAATCTAATACAGGGACTCCTCTACTCACGAACATTCGACTTACGAACTTTCAGAGATCTACGAACAAATCTGTCCGTATGTCCAGTTACCCGTTCGGACCGAGAGTCGTAAGATCGACCGCCGCGCAATAGATGCTGGCGTTTGTTCAGTGTTATTACCCAGCGTTCCCATCATTTCCTGCCTGGGCCGCCGCCATCGTCTGTTGTTGTTTAGTGTACACGCCGTACAACACGTTTGGAATCGACAGGAGTAAAGTTGGACTTCACGAACTAATCGACTTACGAACAGACCTCCGGAACCTAACTCGTTCGTAAGTAGAGGAGTCTCCGTAATTTGTGAAGACAGCGTTTCACGCAATGGGGCGATGGAGCTGCCCAGAGGAAGGATGCTTTGCCTGTTTGTTTCTTTTCCTCCTTAGCCCCCCCCCCACATCCCTCATCGAGTAAATTACACTTTAAATCAACAACCTCCGTCCCATCGTCATCTGCGCACGCGTGTTTACACGTAGATCACGTTCCCCTTTTGCTCGAAACGCGCCATAATTATAATACTTTCATTTTATACAGCGCCATTCATGCCAACAGCATCCCACAATGCTGTACATTGATTATATATAAGGACCAAATCCCATACACGCGGTTGGCTACGTACGACGCGAAAGAAGCCACACACACGTGCCAAGCAAATGAAAACCCGACTACCAAGCAAAATAAAATAAAAACTAATTAATAAATGGCACCAAAAACACATCCTCTAGTTTGCTTATAGCTTTATCGAACCTCCTCGTTGTCTGCGTGCTCACGAAATTGTGGCCTGCATTGTGTTTGAGACGAAAACACACGAGTTGTGTAATTTGGTCACCCTATCGCCAGCCTGTGGTCTGCCCCGACTCCTCTCGCTTTGAGGCACCTTGGTAGAACTGCGCCCCGACAGTGATCGTGACGAGCCCTCCTGTCTCTCTCTGTGTGGCTGTGATCGTGACGAGCCCTCCTGTCTCTCTCTGTGCGTGGCTGTGATCGTGGTGAGCCCTCCTGTCTCTCTGCGTGGCTGTGATCGTGATGAGCCCTCCTGTCTCTCTCTGTGTGGCTGTGATCGTGACGAGCCCTCCTGTCTCTCTCTGTGCGTGGCTGTGATCGTGGCTGTGATCGTGGTGAGCCCTGGTCTCTCTGTGTGGCTGTGATCGTGATGAGCTCTGCTCTCTCTGTGCGTGGCTGAGATCGTGATGATCCCTCCTGTCTCTCTCTGTGTGGCTGTGATCGTGATGATCCCTCCTGTCTCTCTGTGCGTGGCTGTGATCGTGATGAGCCCTATTATCTACCTCTGCGTGGCCTGTGTCATCGTCTACGTTGTGTTTATTTGTTAGCAGTGGTTTTTCTTTTTTTTTCATGAGAACCTACGAGAAATTAGTCAGATAATTTGAACAATTGAAAAGTTGTGTTTTGACACCGGCGACCGTAAAGTTGACGATTTACGTTTTTCCCGAAAATTTTCTCGAAAAAACCCAAACAACTATTGTGAATTGGCGAGAAATCCGTTTCACGACATCTTCTCTTTGTTTATCAAGGAAATCCTCACCGAATCCGAAAAGCAATTTTTCGTGAGGGTGCTGCATTGAGATATTTGGCCAATTCCACGAACGAATGTTTGACTCCATACTCTTTGGTTCTTTCGGTAAAGTCACGTAGGTATAAAATAAAATAATCACGACGTTTCGGGCGCACACACAAGCGACCGTCATCAGGTGGGAAAGCTTGTGTTGCACCCGAAACGTCGTGATTTCTTTTATGTTTATACCTACGTGACTTTACCGAAAGAACCAAAGAGTATGGATTCCTGCAGTCATGAAAGCTTCAAATCAAGATTGAATGTTTGACTCGTTGAAGAAAACTGGAGTGACCAGAGAAAATGCATGCATTCCAAGGGGCTAACCTTTGCGCAGATATATTTAAGAATCCATTGTTGTACCACCATGTCCTGTCTACCTTACAGCCCACACCTCAAACACCTGGTATTCTCAGGCAGGCTTGCACCCGAGTACTAGCCAGCATTTCGCTTAGCTTCCAAGATATGACAAGATTGGGTGCATTCTTGACTTAAAGCTTTCGTGACTGCAGGAATTCATGTTCTTTGGGTCTTTCGGTAAAGGCACTTATGTAGGTTCAAATAAAATAACAAAAAAATCTACGATGATTCGATCGCAACACAAGCGGTCGTCATCAGGAAGGAAAAAAACTACCGCTTGTGTTGCGACCGAAACGTCGTGAGATTGTTTTGTTATTTTCTTTGAACCTATCTACGTGACTTTACCCAAAGACCCAAAGAATATTGGGTGCATTCTTGGTGATTTCTTCACGGCTTTGGCATTGTGAAATGCACTTGCACATTTGAGTAACAGTGCCGACACAACCAAATTAATTTAATCTGCACGTTCCAGCCATCAAAACAAACCTGTTGAACTGGACTCGTGGCATGGCAAGAACCTATTATACGTTCCAAAAACCAATATGCTTGACAGTGATCTTGCTTGTGCACTCTGCATATACACGAGTGTATAATAATAATAATAGTAATACTAATGTACATGATTCACCCACAAAATCCTCCGCGAGTCTCAAGACTCCCATTTCTAGAGACGCCTTGATCTTGATATTTGGCTATTGTATTTATCTGGGAGGAAAACTGGAGTACCCAGAGAAACCCAACGCAGTGTAAGGGGATAACACTCATAGCTTTTGCACAGATGGATTCAGTCGACGAATTAACTCGATCCATTAGTAATACAGGTTTTTTTTTGGTTAGAACGCGTAAATATATAAACGTGTCGTTAAACCCGCCACCACCCGACACAGCCAATTGGTAAGGTTTGTCACGTCAACAGAACGTGCCAATTCGTTACTAGTACAGCACACCGGTGTGTTGGAGAGCCAAGCCACAACATTTACACGATCTAACACACAAAAAAAACTGTATTATGGATGATATTGGTCGCAAAAGCCTATGCGTTAAATCTATCCATGAGGTGGACTAATTCTGTGGACCGCACCCATTGCCGTATTACCATCTGCTGGATCGTGGTGTTCCCTGCAGTCCCCATGCCTACGGCTGCTATGCACGAGTAGTCACCCCTGCTGAGCTTCTGAGACACAATGAGACCTGGCAATTCTCTAGGGGATTCGATACGACGGATGTCATTTAGAGAGAGCTGTACCGGTGGACCATGAGCATCTTAATTTTTACAAGTGGGCTTGCAAAATAATAATAATAAAATAAACCACAAACGACAGCCAACTCAAATTGGTGCAATGTTAAAAGATTGAAAAAAAAAGGAATGTCCCATAATCAATGTTCATGCACCTGTTTGCCTTGCAGCATCCATTATTAAGTCACACATGTTGGCAATTACATGTGGAACGTACCATGTATGTTTGTGTATAGGGGTGTTTTGTTTTTGGGTTATGCCAACTGGCTGAACCTGCCTGCATTGACCAGGAGATCCCCGCGTGGCCTAAGGCTTGCTTTTCCTTGCCTCCGCACAGTGCTTCACCGTACACATTTCTTTGGGGCCCTATTTTAACCAGTATCAAACTGATAAGAGAACAAAAAAAGTTAAAGCCTATCGTTTTTCCCCCCATTACATTTCTATGTTAACAATAAATATGGATTTAGTCGCATGACAGTCTAAAATAAGATAGGTCAGAGGTGCCCTATACTCGAACAGGCGTTTTCTTGTGTTAATCTCGCAGTGCGTTGACTCTGCATTGTTGACATTTTATCATAATGTGTTGTCTATGCAGTGTCATAGTGTTGTCTATGCAATCCCATCGTGTGTTTTGTTTATGCAATGTTAACATTTTTACATGCACACATATATATAACAGTATTTATTGATTACTCTCGGTAGTTCTAAGACAATGGTGAAAATTCCACATAACTATGGCGGTTCATATAAAATGATCACGGTTAATTATCACGAAAACGGTTCACCCTTCCACTGGACACTGCCCACGTGGGGAACACTGCCATCATTTGCCATCCCAGGTTGTGCCAAACGACCCCTGCTCATGGTGCTATCAGAAAACAGATTGTAGTTTGGATTTGTGCTGAAGACATCGCACTCAATTCATACCAGCGTCACCATAGATTTGGCTGCTCTACATTTCCACGTGATAAGCCACTTTGCTGAGCTATCGTTTGTGGCCAGGCCGCATCTGAAAAAGAGCGATGGAGCTCAGTGGGTCTTACCTGCTAAAATAACAACATATAGTTAATAGTTAAAATAGCAATATAACCTTCACATTCAATACCACAAACTTGACATCTACAAAGATCACCTTTGTACACTTTTACAGTGGCCAGGTGACCCACCAGTAGATCGAGCAGCTCGCGATCGGAAGGTCATGAGTTCAAATCTCGGTTGGGGTTGACTCGGCACATCATCCCTCTCGGTTCGATAAAATGACATTTGACCGAATGCTATAAATGAGTCACAACCTTTAGGCACTCCACCACTGGCCCTCCCGTGAAGGTTTCCTGGCTTGAATCTTGACTTAAAGCTTTCGTGGCTGCAGGAATTCATATTCTTTGGGTCTTTCGGTAAAGTCACGTAGATATGTTCAAAGAAAATAACAAAATACTGCGACGTTTTGATCGCAACACAAAACGTCGTAGTGTTTTGTTATTTTCTTTGAACCTATCGTACCTGACTTTACCGAAAGACCCAAAGAATATGGTTTCCTAGCTTAGTTGAGAAGTTGGGACTGTGGTCTGGGATTTTGTCGTAGTGGAGCTCGTAGACTCGCTTCTTTGTTGTGATCACTTTTGTTGTTGCTAGCGCTTTATGTTTTGGTGCCATTTTTTTTTGTTGTTGAAATTTTAGATTTTTATTGGTGGTAGTATGGTTTTCAATTGCATGGTAGTGGCTGCATATGGGATTTAGTCCTTATATATTATTAATGTACAGCATCGTGGGATGCATTTCCTAAAAACTGCTTTTTAGATTTTTGTTGTCCTTCCACCGCACGTCCGATTAGCATGGTTGGCTTCGTACGGTGCAAAATAAGTACATACATGCAATTAGCATGAATTACACGACATACAATGAAAGTATTACTGTGTGCGGAATAAACAATGGAGAGACTCGCTCTCGCCATAGGAATGTGGAATTTCCACCACTGGTTCAGGGCTGTGCACAGAAGATGAACACCTCCTCAACGCTCATTTGAGCAGAGCATCACTTTTGACTTTTTGTATTCATAAACAGGTGAGAGCCCATTGGGACGAATTGTCTCTTATCCCATTGGACAAACATTCGATCCCGTGAAGTAAGATCGATATCGCATTGTAATTGTGTTTCAATTTAAAATCTATGTTTGTTTACGTGTGTATATGTAGAGTATATGTGTGTGTGCAGAATGGTAGTGAAGTGGTTAGCGCATTGCACTACGAACCCGGCAACCCGAGTTTACCTCCTGCTCGCAAACATTAACGGTGGCAAATATTTAAACTGGTCCTGGGCCTCCCTTACGTCGACTGAGCCTTAAAAACGAGTACCTTGTGTAGTGTGTAAGCATCAAGCACTGGTGAGACAAAGGCGGCCGGAGGTGGGGCTAACCAGACCCATCTCTCGGGCACCCTGCCACCCCTTCATAGGCGCTTGCCAAGAGCACTTTGCCCCAGCAGCCTATTGAAGGCTATACGGGGGACCTTTGCCTTTGTGTGATTGCTTTCTCCGCTCTGCTTTGCGTGGACAGGCAGTCGGACTTGTTTCAGCTCGACAGCCGCGTGGTGTGGGCCACGGAGGAGAGCTGGCTGGTGTTCGACATCACGGCCACGTCCAACCTGTGGCTCATGAGCCCCAAACAAAACCTGGGCTTACAGCTGCGCGTGGCGACGATGAGCGGTAAGGCAGGAAACACGCAGTCTCCTTTTACCGATGGGGAACCTACCCAGCAGCCACTCGTTCGTTCGTTCGCTCACACGCCACGTGTTTGTCCTCGACGCAGTTTGCCACGGCGGCTATGAGATGTTAACTCCCTCGCCTGGTATGCAGGAGGATGTGGGGTCGATCCTGACCCTGGCGTCTGCACATTTGGAGTTTGCGTGTTCTCCCCGTGGTCACGTGTATTTTTCTCCGGGTCTTCCGTTTTTTTTCTTCATCCACATTTAGAATCATCGTGCATTTAGAGTATATGGCTGCTATAAATGTCCACGTGATAAGCCACTTCGTTGAGCTATCATTTGTGGCCAGGTCGCTTCTGAAAAAGAGCTATATAGCTGAGTGGGCCTTACCTGACAAAACAAAAAATTATTGTCTAGAATATAGTTTAGTTCAATGCTCCTAGTTCAATACAGACGCAACACTATGCTAAGGCACATCTTAATGTACAAGAAAGACCGGCCAATGTTATAATTGATCGTAATTGATTATAGTATTGGTGTGGAGCAGAGGCATAGCGGTGAGTGCACTGCACTGTGAGCATGAGTTCGACTTCCGGTCACAGCCAACATCGATAGCGAGTGACATCTGAGCCAGTCCTGGGGTCAACCTTTTACTCACTGACGAGCATGGTAGAGTATGATCACACAACCCCAATGACCAAAAGCGCATTGGGGTGGTGGCCTTCATCCAGCAGGGGATTTCAAAAAGACTGTACATTTTATATACATATAACTATGATCATTTAGCCACTGCAAACATTCTGGCCCAGAAGTACTGAATATATTTGTTGAGCATCAGGCAATAGGGTCTGACAGTGATAACAGCCATGCCTCCGATTAGCACGGTTGGCTACGAACGGTGCGGAATAAGTCAACATTCATACGTGACACTCAGCGAGAAGGAGCTGCGCTCGATTACTGACAGAGGTGCGCCTTTCTGAGTAGAGTTCTCCCCCAGTCGGCATGGGTTTGTATGTTCTCCCCCAGTTGTGCATGGGTTTGTATGTTCTCCCCCAGTCTGCATGGGTTTCCCCGCGGTCATCTGGTTCTCACCCTTCACTAAAAACTATAACTCTGGTTTTCGCCAAACATTCTGAATCTTAAAAAAAAAATAGCTGCAAATCACTTAATTAAGATTACAAATAGCACCGTTGCCATACTCTTAGGTTTTTTCGGTAAAGTCACGTAGGTAAAAAAATACAATTAAAAGTTTATAAAAGTAATAAAGGAAATCAAATCAAATAATAAATCACGACGTTTCGGAGGCAACACAAGTCTCCATCATCAGGTGGGACCGTCACAGCTAAAATTGCTGCATTGATGCAGTAATTTTCGCTGTGACGACGGAGACTTGTGTTGCCTCCGAAACGTCGTGATTTATTATTTTATTTTATTTCCATTAGTACTTTTATTAACTTTTAATTTTATTTTTTTACCTACGTGACTTTACCGAAAAAACCTAAGAGTATGAATCCTTGCAGTCACGAAAGCTTCAAATCTAGCACCATTGCCCTCTACTTTAAAATATACTTGGCAGGACCCTCCTGAAAAAAAGATAATCGGGATTCAGTGAGACTTTCCTGGATAAATATGTGTAAGAATTATAATAAAATAATGCTTTGAATCGGTTCCCACTTGCGGGAAAAACCATCCCGAGATCGTCAGCAGCTGTCTCAATCTGAGGAAAGTCTTTGGGAGACACCAAATGAATTCACTTCCCCGCAGGGATGGAGGATAACTTCAGACGGTTTATTTAACTTCATGGTCGCACGGCGTTTTCATGAGGCACATTCTGATTTAATAACATAATTGCTTCCGACTCTCATTTAAAACCAAGCGCTGTGTTTACGTCAAAATTAAACCGTTTTTTTTTGCAAAGGTACCTCCGCTCCAGAGCCGCATGGCAAAATGAAGATGCGTTTACCAAATGCTGTGCCGATCCCAGTGGGGACATTTACAATATACTCTTTGGTTTTTCGGTAAAGTCACGTAGGTAAAAAATCTAATAAAATAAATGAAAACAACTAAATTAAATCACGACGTTTTGGGCACAACACAAGCGTCCTTCTTCAGGTGGGGACCACGTAGTGAAAGCACAACCGGTTTTCATTTATTTGATTAGATTTTTATGAGTATGAATCCTTGCACTCACGAAAGCTTAAAATCTAGACATTTACATTGTCAGGTTACGAGCTCATTTGGAATAAATGGTGGTTAGATTCCCTCTCTTCACTCTATGAGGATCAGTGTTTTCCTCTCTACACCTTCAACAATTGACTGTTTGGTTACATTTATAGACAAAGACTAAACACCCACCCCCTTATAGCCTTCACATACGGTTGAGGCCAGTGCAGTTAGCGAGCACCTATTAAGGCCTACACGACACACGAGGGGGTGGGTGGCCAGCACCACGCCCGGCCACCTTTGTCTCCCCAAGCTGATGTTTACACCCTGCACCAAGTGCTCTTTAAGGCGGAGTTGACCTAGGGGAGGCCCCGTAACGGGTTCAGATATTCGCCACTGATGTTGGCCGTAAACAGGAATCGAACTTTGGTCGCCTATGTGATGTGTGAAAATAAACATAATGACCCTATTTGTCCTGACCTTTGGGCTATCTTCTATATATCGAGAGGTCAAAGTGAGCGTGTCTCCAGGTGTGAACGGCACATGGAGTAGCGCTCATCTATTTTGGTGGCCCTGAACCAATGGTGTCAAATCTACATTTTAATGGCAGGAACCAGTCTCTCTGTAGGAATTCCACCATTTGGACGGTGGAATATAACAGCTGAATAATGCGAATCACACTCCAAGGGCATGTATACCTCGAGAGCGAGAGATGCATGTTCACTGCGTTTGCCTGTGGTGAGTCATTTAGAGAAGATGCACTGATGTGTTTGAGGAAGTGCTCATGTCAAGGTGACTGTGACTGAAGGGGAAGCTGTTGATTGAGCTCAAGAACCGCATAAATGTCTGGGAAAGGATTAATGCCACATCCAGTCTCTCAAAATGTAATCGTCGCCCAATTACCCATGTTCTTGATGTTTCGTAACTTGTATATAAAATAAAAAAAATTCTGTATGTTGAACTTCTTTCGCATCGTACGTAGCCAACTATGCTAATCGGAGGTGCGGGATGTACCACGTGTTGTTTGGCATGACGTACACCCTGAAGACACATCAGAGAACCACACAGCGCAACATTGAAAGCCCACGGAGTAGTAGCAGAAAGCAAGACGCAGCCACCCACCACTGAGCCACGAGGCTGGTTCATTCACCAGCCTGGTGGCTCAGTGGTAGAGCAAGCAGCTCACGGTCGGAATATTGTGAGTTCAAATCCTGGCTGTGGGAGGTTTACTCAACACATCAACTTTTCGGTTATGATCAAGTTAATATCATACTCTTTGGCAGTCACGAAAGCTTCAAATCAAGCTAATATGACTTTGTGGGGAGGTCAAGAAGTGGTTGCCCTATGGAGAGACTCGCCCCTGTTATAACAGCCATGTAGAATTCCCACCACTGGTGAACAGGGGATGAAACAATAATACCCTCAATGGTCATTCGAGCAAAAGACATGTTGCGCTGTACGTTTCACCGATGTGTGTTCAGGGTGTACGTCATGCCAAACAGCACGCGGTACGTCCCGCACCTCCGTTGAGCGCGGTCGGCTACGTACGGTCCGAAAGAAGTTCAACGTACATACACGCATACATTGAGCTCATGGGACCGTTCCGCGAGAATGCGTGCGTGGCGGCATCTCCGTTTCCTCTAAGACAGATGCCTCATGGGAAACGGGTGGCCACCGCCACCACCGCTATTTTTAGCCACCCAGCAAAAAAAAACCGATCGCTGCCGGTGAGATGCACCGTCAACCCAGCAGCTTAGAATAATTGTCTAAGACGATGGGTTAAAAGGGACCCAGCTTCCACGTGGTTCAGACACGGAATGAAAGCCACTCGCCTGGAGGGCAATTGATTTTTTTTAAAGTGCTTTTTTTGTGTGTAGCTTGAGTGCAGCAGAAATAATTACTGCAGGTTGCTAGGTTTTATACCCCCCTCCCTTCTTTTTTTACTCTCCAGCACAGCTGGCCTGTGTGGGTCACTGACGTTTGCACGTATTCGTGTCATTAGACAATCATTTAAAGATAAATATGGGGGGTGGGGAGGGGAGGAAAGACTGTGAGTACATTCTCAATCCAACTTGTTTTCCTTCTCCGTACATTTTGACTGTTACATCTTTTAGTTGGAAGCCTTACACGTGCGTAGATTTCTATGCAATAATGCCATAGTTTATTGAACATTTAGACAATGCAGAATCAGAATATGTATTTATACTGGAGGAATCCGATGAGCTATAAAGTTATTTTTGGCAGATGTCCAGTAGGGGGCGGGTAAGAACGTTGGAACAACAAACTCTACAAAAACACGATAGCAGTGCAAAGTACAAGAAAGGTAAAAAAAATCACCCAAACACATTAAACTACACCAACCCCATCCTACTGGGCAAAGCCCACTGAGGTATTAACTTATCTTTCAGAAGCAACCTGGCCACAAATGATAGTTCCACAAAGTGGCCCGTCATTTGGACATTTATAGCACCAAAATAATCTAAATTATCTCAATGCATGGGTATGACGAGGGTGCAGCGGCTATCAAAATACGCCAATAACATGACGTGAGTTAATTTTCCCAGCCACAGCTAAAATCAGTGGCATATGGTATCTGAACTTTTGCTGGGAATCCCGTAGATTGACTCCCAATTCACTCCCGATTGATTGTGTGACTCGCGTCAGGACGCGCGAACAAAATGTCCACTTTGGATGTCTTGCAGGGCAGTGCAACCCTCTGCTTTAGAGAATGGCCCACATAAGTGGATACCACAGTGCTACCTCTGAGATTCCCACCCATCAAGTGACCTCCGGTCCACACAGTTGGGAGCAGCACTTACTGGAACACAGCCTTGGAGGTGCAAAACTAGTGACACGCAACGCTGGTGGAAAGTTGTACCCAAACCTAGCAGAGGAATCCCCTGGGCCAACGCGGCCTAAAATGAACAACAATGTGGTGCGTCAGCATCAGCACTGGGCATTCAAAGCCGACCGTGTGTATGCGTGGATTCATAGGGTGCTCACGTACAGCGCTTGCCCCATCAGTCTCTTCAGGCTATACGGGGCGGCGGGGGGATCTTTGGATGAAAGTTGTTCCTACTGGCTTGGTGTGAACACCTTCTTCCTGTGCATTGTCCGTTGGCAGGAGAGAGCATCAACCCATCGGCGGTCGGGCTGGTGGGCAGGCAAGGGCAGCAGGACAAGATGCCCTTCATGGTGGCTTTCTTCAGGGCCAGCCAATTGCGTCTGCGCTCGGCTCGAGCGGTGGGGCGCAAGCGAAAGGGCAGTCGCAACAAGGGACGCCGAGGGCCCAAGCAGGACATTTCCCGGGCGTTCAAAATGACCGGTAAGGGAACTTTGAACTATTTTTTTTGTTTTACCAGGTGAGGCCCGTTGAGCTGCGTAGCTCTTTTTCAGAAGCCACCTGGGCACAAATGATGGCGAAAACGAAGTGGCTTGTCACGTTGAAATTTCTAGCATGTTTCTAAATGTGGAAGGAAAAAACAGAGGATCCGGATATAAATCCACACGACCACAGGGAGAGAGACATGCAAACTCCAAACATTCATTCGGCAGGATCGGGATGGAACCCACGACCGCCTGCATACCAGGCGAGGGAATTAACATCTCGCCACCGCGGCGCCTGGTTAATACCTCTTTCCACTGCACAACCGAGCCAGCCTGGCACGGCTCAGGAGGAAGTGCCAGGAGGTACTGAGCCCACCGAGCCATGCGGCTCACGAAAGCGTGTGGACGATACCCGAGCGGTGCTGGAATGGCCCTGGGCCATCGCTGGGCCACCGAGAGCATTTGGCCAGCGGTCGTGGGAACGCAGCACCGTGAATCTTTAACAAAGGACATTTCACTAAGGGGTGGGTGGGTGGGTGGGAGTGGTGGGGGGGGGGTCAACGGTGTCAGCAGGTCCTTTCTCATTTCTGTTGCAGTGTTAATGGCCACAGTCAGTGCAATCCCTGTGTAATGATTTATGAAGCCGTGAATGAGGCCAGGCATGCATATTGCATGGCACGCTATCCTGTTCAGTTTTTTTTTTTGCTAATTCAGGCCAATCGGTAACAACGAGGGAGTTTCGCAGGACGAATGGCCATGTCAACACGGTCGGCAGGCAAAGCCACGGATATGCCCGCAAATGCACGTTTTTGTTGCCCTTTCTTGAAATGAGCAGAGAGTATTTTCTTGGCTCGCTGTTAAACGCTTGTGCGCCACGTGACAACTTCATTTGTTTGTCTGTGTGGCCAGGTCTTTAATGTCTAATATTCATCATTGCCTCTGTTGGCTCATAATTGATTAACGTCACACCTTTATTTATAAACATGTAATGACACACGTTGGCATCGTACTCACGCGGCAATTTGAACCCGAACAAATGACAATTATTAAAATTGAAATATAAAAAATAATGGATCTTGACATTGATCGCGAAAGTATCCGTGTTAATTTGCCTCTTGTTTTCCTCCTCTCTCGACCGTAGATTACAACAGCAGTGAGCAGAAACAGACCTGCAAGATTCGCGAAATGTACGTCAGTTTCCGGGATCTAGGCTGGCTGGTGAGTTACACCGTTGCATTCTGTTTTTATATGTAAGTGAGTTCAGATGGCGCAAGTCGTGACGTGAGGTATTATACATGAGTAAGTGCCCTCGGATGTAGTCGCATTTAGGCGCTATAAAAATGCAAATCCTAATGATCGATTTAATGTTTAATTGATAAGACCAAACATGTATTTTACCTAGCCAGTAAAGACTCACTGAGCCTCAAGAATATTTGTTTTGGAAAGGCGTCATGCGCTGGGCTGTTTGGCCAATTTCACCGGAGAGTGGAGAGTGCCCACGCCTAAAGAGGGCGTGACGCTCAGCACCGCCACTTACTTGACACCTCGTTTTTAGATTTGGTGGGATCAGCAGCATTTGGGGGGTCATATGGCCGTCGGCTGGATTGTGTAAACATCAGCATTGTGATTGTCGAGAAGGTCGATGGCGAGGAGAATGTGTTTTTGCGGGGGCGCCGTGGTACCTGCTGTGCATCATGAGGTAGCACGCACTGAACAAACCCCATGGCGTGGCCTCGTTTAAAGGGACGGGGGGGGGGGGTGCGTACAGAAACTCAAGGGGGGGCACAATATGGTTGATGTTGAACCGCACCTCCGATTAGCACGGTTGGCTACGTATGGTGCGAAAGAAGTTCAACATACACACGAACAAACTTTAAACGAACGTTAAGCTGCAATCCGCTCCAGCTCTCGTGCCTTGCGAAGACGAGCGAGGGCTGCGACGTCCATCGCTGGACCGTACTCGTGCTCGCGCTTGGTGAGGTCCACTCCCGACGATTTTGCCAGCGGTTTGCAAATGAAATCGAACGATGGCGGGCGTTCGCCGAACTCGTGAACTTAATGGGAAAACAGCCGCCGGTGTTAAATGTTGCGCCAACGATGTTGGACTTGCGTCTCAAGAATTTCCAATGGCCGGGAGGTTGAGCCTTCGTCATGAAGGTGGGGTGGGTGGGGGTCGGTCGCCTCCAGCCCCTGCCCCCCCCCCCCCCAAAAAAAAAACAATGACACTTGCACCAAATGTGCCTCTCGATGTCAGTCTTGCAAACACCGCTTGTGTTGTCAAGGGGGATGCATTTTCAGCCGTTCTGTGAATCAATTTGCAGGATTGGATCATTGCGCCGGGAGGCTACGCCGCCTATTACTGCGACGGCAACTGCAGCTTCCCGTACGGCGTGCATATGAACGCGACGAACCACGCCATCGTGCAAACCCTGGTGAGACGCTTTGCGGACGGCGCGCGCGTGGGTACCGTGATCGTCTCAAGGAACAACGGCGCGTCTCTCTCGGCCGTTTTTTGTTTCCTCGATGCTGTCACATCGTCGACGACTTTAATTTTTTAAAGCACGCTCGAACATTTCGACAAAGCTTGCCCGTCTGCGCTTCAGCCACGTAAATAAAGCGCCGCCGATGCAAAGGAAAACACTACAAAGCGCAGGATATTGTGTAAATATCAATCGCAGCTGTGTGCCTGCGATATAAGAATGACTCTTAACGCGTTAGCTCAGATGTTAGTAATTAACCACTGAGCAATCATTTCTTGTAAAAGTTTTTTTTCTCTCTCTGCAGTTGTTGTAAATTTACCAGCCATTAGTATTCAGCTGATCGTGTGTCTTGTCATAACGTTATGAAGAATTTAGCCGAAGCATGTGTTTCTGATAACATCACAGACCCGCGATCTGTGCCCACATTCAAATTAGGTCGATTTGAGTAGATGCCAAACCACTTTGTAACATCAAACGCACGTGGAATTGCAGCCTTGCTCATTTGTCAGCACCGTAGTTAGTGACTGGGCATACAGATGTAGCCCCTTGCATCAGGCCCGAGCAGCAGAACATTCCCAATATTTTTGTTGTTTGTTTAATTGCAATATCCATGGGGATGCTGCCACGGTGAAATGCTTATCACAGTGGACGTTCAACTCAGGTCGGTTTCACTGGTGCAGTCTCTGGGTGCGGCAGTAAATACAATCCTCACTGCAATAGAAATGGGTGCACCACGGTTAGCCGATCGGCAGGTCGCGTACGGCTGGGGTAAAGTGCGGGTACGCACAGCTCTTCCAAGACTTCTGGGCAGCGTGGAAGCGTAGGGCACATCAAGAGGGGCTCCCTAAAGCAGGGGTCCCCAACCCCCGGGCCGCGGACCGGTACCGGTCACGTGGCCTGTTAGGAACCGGGCCGCACAGCAGCAGGAGGTGAGAGCGGTGAGTCCGCGCGTGGAACCCGCCCCCATTGTTTTATTATTCACCACTTCCATCCGCGCCTCTTTCCCGCACTGCGCACTTGTCTCAGTCACAGTGTTGGTAAGCCCACAAGCTCTAACCGCTTTTAGCCACAATGAGTAACAAACACACGTCGCTGGAGAGCTTCCTTGAAAAGGGGTAAAGACCCAATGATGACCCCCCCCCACCCCCGGTCCGTGAAAAAAATGTCTTCCACGAAACCAGTCCCTGGTGCCAAAAAAGTTGGGGGACCGCTGCCCTAGAGCATCTTATAGTGGAGGCCATTCCTCCAGCAGTGGCATGAGCAAGCAAGTGCAGGGCTGCACCTTTACCTTTCTTTTTTAAATATCTCGATTGCAGGTTCACCGAATGAAGCCCGAGGCCGTGCCCATGCCCTGCTGTGCCCCCACCAAGCTCAGCGCCATCTCCATTCTCTACTTCGACAACAACTCGAACGTGATCCTCAAGAAGTACCGCAACATGGTGGTGCGCTCGTGCGGCTGCCACTGACCTCTGACCTCCGGGCGGTTCCCTCCCTGGCCGCTCACGTCGCAAGGACCGCGGTTTGAGCCATCGTGGTACGAGCCCAACGCTGCTGGCCCGTCGTCGAGATAAACTAAAACCAAACAATTTTTGTTATAAATTTTTTTATTTTAGCAGGTAAGGCCCACCGAGCTTTTGAGCTCTTTTTCAGAATCAGAATACTTATTTATACTGGAGGGAATACGATGAGCTATAAAGCTCTTTGTTCACAGAGAGAGACAGGTGAGAACATCACAACAACAAACAATACAAAACACGATAGGAGTGCAAAGTATAGGAAAGGTAAACAAATCGCTTAGAAGAATATACAAGTAAAACTAAACTATTTTTTTTATCTTAGCAGGTAAAGCCCACTGAGCTATGTAGCTCTATTTCAGACCTGGCCACACAACGAAGTGGCTCATCACGTGGAAATGTATCGCAGCCAAATACTCAAAGCGCACGTCGATTCTAAATGTGGAGGGGAAAACTGAAGGACCCGGAGAAAAATCCACACGACCACGGGGAAAACACGCAAACTTCAAATATACATGCGTCGTCAGGGTCGGGATCGAACCCACGACCCCCTGCATACTAGGTGAGGTAGTTAACATCTCGCAACCGTGGCACCCAATAACTTCGTCCAAACAACGTCCCCAATTGAAATCACTGCCAGGTGAAAGCGCCTCGACATGTTGAGATTCAGTGTATGCGCCGCAAGGCACCATGTAAGCATTACAACTGTGTGTGGAACTGTGGGTAAAAACAAAAATTCACTCAATTTACACCAGCACCTACCCTTGAGAATGATGTTGAAGAGATTTTCATTTTATTTTTTATACTTTGGTCATTCCCCATGGAAAATTACCTGGCGTTTTATGGGATCAGAACTATTGAGTCGCGATGAAAACTGTCGCGCCGATGAGCACTCTGACCACAGGGGCAGCTGGTGGCCCGTTAGAACAGCGTTGTGCGTGTTAAGTCCGTCGTAGGCCACCGTGTCGCAGTAGCCTCTCTGACACATCTTCCCTCATACCAATACCGGGCAACAATGACACAACTCGGAGTGCATTCCCTTCTGTGCCTTATGATGCAGCCATAGCTCACGGGAACTTTCCGATCCAGTACGAGCACTTCCATGCTACAGAGTTCAATCGGGGAGGACAAAAATACTTCAGGATGAGATTTGAAAGGGTTATACGACTATTATGCATTTTAAGACGTATTATTATTTGTAAGTCCCATCTCCATAACAATGGTATAAAGTTTGGGGTAAATATGTTAGAACTGGGTTTGCCAATCTCCAGTCCCCACCACAAACCACGGTGGGTCTTTCCACATTTTACCAATTTCCTCAGTTAAAATACAAAGGGGTTACGCACTTATAGCAAATTAAGACACAAATCTTGTGTGTGCAAATGTGTGCGTCACGCTGTAGTGTAGCAGATAGCACACTGGGCCCAGGCTTGATTCCCGCTCACAGCCAACATCAGTGACGATTACCTGAACCGGTTCTGGGCCTCCCCTAGGTCGACTGAGCCTTAAATACGTACCTGGTGCGCTGTGTAAACATCAGCACTGGGGAGACAAAGGGTGCCGGGATTGGCATTGGCCACCCACTCATCTGTGTGTCCGTGCCGGCCGTCATAGGTGCTTGCTTAGAGCACTTGCTTGCCCCAACGGTCTGTTCAATACGAAACGGAGGGTCGTTGTCTTTGTCACGTGTGGCAGACGCTGACTCAAATTAATACGAATTCTTAATTTGAGTCGGCACTTTATCACTTGCATGCTCCGACTTAATTAGTAATTCCAACACGAGACAATGGGAACAGCACGGAGATATAACATGACGGGGCGAGAGGAAGTTGGATTGTAAAACCTTGTGTCATGGGATGTATAATGTGTGTCGTCCTGTACCCTTCATATCTCATTGTAAATATTTGTTTTTATCTATTATCATGAAGGTAGAAATCAATGAATTGGAAAACATTTTAAAGAACATGAATTGCGAGTTCGTGTTTGCGACGGTAACGGAATATTGGAGAAAAGTAAAATGAAACCACACAAAATTTCAGTGTAATAAATAATTAGCTCCAGACCCTACTGCCCCAGCATAATAAATATTGTATGTCGATTCTCCCATTGATAGCGATAAGCTGTGTTGATAGTCCTATGACAGGTGGCAGTGTAAACATTTAAAATATAACCCGAGACACTTAAGTATCCGTGACGCACGTTTGGTAGATTTTTTTACAATTAATCAATTAAAAACAAAAGCAGATCAGAAAAGGAAGGATAGGGTAAGGCTGACAATAAACAACATATGTTGACGTAGATATGCTGAATGTGAGTGCAATTGTGTCACTGTAGAGGCACTTTTTCAGAAGGAGTCAATTGGAGATGGAGGCCAATTTTCTCAAACATATCTATTCACGTAGGAGGAGACCAGAGCGAGTACGGGGAGAAAGATCGACCCATAACCATTAATATAATTCTTAACTTTCTACAGGACATAAACCTACTTATTCTTTGGTTCTTTCGGTAAAGTCCCGTTGATAGAAAACAATTTATAATACAAAAAGTGAAAAATAATAAAAATCAAATAATATTTTTTTTATTTTTATTTTAAAATTTTTAAATTTGTATTCACTTTCTTTTTTTATTGTATTTTATTCTATCTACGTGACTTTACCGAAAGAAACAAAGAATATGAATTCCTGTAGTCACGAAAGTTTTAAGTAAAAAAATAAACCTACTTGTTGTACTGCCCTGCAGGAAGCTGTCTCAAGTACGTGTTGTTCCATCTCTTTGTTCCATCTCTTTTGTGAACTATCAACGTAACCCCCAGTCACTGGGTTGAAGACGTGTTTTGTCGGTGTTGTTCTGGCACTGAAAAATACGACATGTAACTGAATCCAGTAATTCATGTTTGAGAATCCACGATCAACTACTGTCTGTGCATGTGCGCGTATATGAGGAATGGTCATGCAAGCTTTTAGTGGGGAGCGGTAGTGCAGCGGTTAGCGCGCTGCGCTACGAACCTGGCGACCCGAGTTCGATTCCCGCTCACGGCCAACACCAGTGACGATTATCTGAACCGGTCCTGGGCCTCCCCTAGGTCGACTCAGCCTCGAATGAGTACCTGGTGAAATGTGTGAGCATTGCCACTAGGGAGACAAAGGCGGCCGGGCGTGGTGTTGGCCACCCACCCCCTCGTGTGCCGTGCAGGCCTTCATAGGTGCTCGCTAACAGAACTTGCCCCAACAGTCTGTTAAGGCTACACGGGGGATCTTTGTCTTTATATGAGGGAATGGCCGTACAAGCTTTCAGAATCGAGGACCATCTTAATGTTAGGATTTGTTGTAGCTCTGTCTTGGTGTCCTGCGTTGTGCATTAAACACAGCACATTGTTATACGTAAACACAAGGTTATGCCAATTGCTTTGGTTATGTCATTGCTGGAGGAAGGGCCTCCACTCGAGAGGGTTCTATAAAGCCCGTACTGCAGTCGCATTCTGTCACGTGACGATCCACTCGGTGGCTTCCCGAGATGCCCAGTGGAGGCATGAAGCACCTCCCGTAGCTACAGACCCCAGTGTGGGCAGGTCGATGCAATGCGCTCCTCGGTGTGGGAGTCATTGCCACGGTCGCACTTGGGATTACATCTCTCACCTCTTCCGGAAGGAGTTCACCATGCATAATACAGCTTCCACTCGTGAAGGTGGCTCTTGTCTGGGTTCGGTTTGAGTGCTGTGCATGGTCTTCAAGGGAGGTCGATGCCATGGACTTCTGGCGCTGGGTCAGTGACGAGCCGTTAGTTCTCGATGCCGCATGTGTCCCACCAGTCCGTCCATCTGGATATTGGGTTGGTGCCAGCAGCATGGGTATCGGCTGCTGTTTCCCGAAGAGCGCATTGGGTAAACCCATTTATACTGCTGGGTGGACAAAAGTGGAGAGGGATGCAATAAACTTCGACCGTCGTTTCAACTGTCTCTTAGAGTTCACTCTTCGATTTCTGATCGAAGCGGTGACCTCTGATTGCAAGTCCACCGTGCCAATCATCATTGTACAACGGAAGCATCCTGTTATAATTAACTGTATAAAACACACACACATAGGCCTTCATGCATACTCACTCTTAGTATACCATTCTTAAAAATTGACGGGCCCTCGTGTTTATATATGTGCATCACGGCGATTATAAAAGTGTATATTAAAGCAATGGAAATGTGTGTGCGTGTGTGTACATATACTGTTTATATTACACACAGGTTATTCGAGGCAATAATAACCTTTCATTCACATCTGTATCTGTTAGCATATGCGTGCTGCCTAGGAGCGGGGCCAGTGTTTGGGCCATGTTGTTTGCTAAGCTGTAAACCTGTCACCAGGACGATTAAACACAAGCCTCGACATTGTTGCCAATTTTCTGAAAATTTCTCCAACACGCGATCATTGGGGCCCATATCACAGTACAACGACGCATATCCGAATCACCGATGATCGAGGTATATACAGATATGTGAAGAGGGTCGGATATTTGAACATGTGTAGAAAATGACGGTTACACTGTGTGTGTGTGTGTGGGCTGTTCATCGGTCAAGTTGGATAAAGCGACCTTGTACTGTGTTTGGCTTCTATGGGATTTACGTGATAGATTTTTTTCAATTTAAAATGTAGATTGATAAATGAGTATCAAAAAGTCAATAACAGGAGAACTCCTCTTATTTAGCGGTCCTATTATCCGCGACTCCTAATATCCACGGCACCTGTAGGGTACGAGAAAACCCCTTCATATCAGTGGCCCTATTTCTTTCTGTTCTACGCAGTTTTACCCACAATGCACAGCAACGCAGTTTCCTAAAACTTGCGATTTATTCCAAGGATAGGTTGTGAAGCAGTTTAATCCTTATTATTCGCGGGGTTAACTACGATGACTTGTTTTATCCAGCGAATCTGAGGAGCAAAATCGCAGATCACCCCCAGAGATACTATGACTCGCGCGATATTGGCCGCCCATATCATCGCGCATAAGAGGAGTTCTGTATTTCTCAAGCAGAGATCCAATTGTGTTGAACATTATTTGTTTTTTCCCGAATGTTACGTTAATGGCCTGAGGCACTTTTGTGAGAAGAACATTAACATCACGTTTATGTATTCTAATGCGTGTTCATTCAAGGTTTTATTGTCTGTACTGTTTTAAGTTGTTGCTCATTACAAATTCACCTTCTTGGTTCTTTCGGTAAAGTCACGTAGAAGGGAAATAATAAAATAATAAAAATAAAACATAATAAAATAATATATATTATCATATTAAAATAATAAAAAAACGATAAAGTAACATATATATAATTATATATTTTTTATTATGTTTCATTATTTTATTATTTTCCTTCTACGTGACTTTACTGAAAGAACCAAGAAGATGAATCCCTGCAGTCACGAAAGCTTTAAATCTAAATACAAATTCACCCTTTAAAAATGGTACATAATTGGTGAGAAATGTACAGAATACTGTACTCCATATGATTTATTTCAAGAGTTGCCAAATGAAACACATTTATTAAAATATTTTAACTTTTTTTTCAATAAAGGTTTTTCATTTTTTAAACTGTACACTTGCCCTATATAAATATATGTAATGGTCTGTTTTAGATTTAATATAACAAAAAGAGAGAAAATAACATTATATGCTGCTATAGTGTTCCTGTATGCTAGAGCTTTTTGGTTGCTAAGCAATCATAGTCATTTGTTTTATTCAACTATGTAACTACACTGTGTATGTTATTTTCTAAGTACATCGTTGTGTATATACAGTCACTTCCTAATTTATAATTTATTTCAGCCTTGTCATATTTGTAGGCAATAACAGTATATTTTTGGTACCCAATAATCTATGCACATCCGAACTACAGTTGTTATTTTTCAAATTTCCACATCGGATTGAAGTCATTAAAATGTCACCAATAATTGCGCTTTTTCCGTTTCATATGTTCATCGGTCAGTCACAACATCGGTCTGTGAGTAACTGCGTGAGCGAGCTCGAGTGCCTGCTGTGTGTGTGTGCAGGTGGAGACTCGTTGACTGCTGGACAGAGGTCGCAAACGGGTTTTGATTCCGCACCAGGGTCGCAAACGGGTACCCGTACCCGGCCGTACCCGTACCCTACCCGTACCCGGCCGGGTACGGGTAGGGTACGGGTATCGGGTACCTGATTGCGACCTCTGGGATGAAGCCATGTTGCAGGCGCGGGTGGGTTGATTCTAGGAACTAGGAACTTGAATCGTGAGAAGAGACAAGACGTTGGGAAATGAGTGACAAACGGTGACTCACCAGTGACTCACGGTCTACCCGTACCCGGCCGCACCAGGGTCGCAAACGGGTACCCGTACCCGGCCGTACCCGTACCCTACCCGTACCCGGCCGGGTACGGGTAGGGTACGGGTATCGGGTACCCGATTGCGACCTCTGGGATGAAGCCATGTTGCAGGCGCGGGTGGGTTGATTCTAGGAACTTGAATTGTGAGAAGAGACAAGACGTTGGGAAATGAGTGACAAACAGTTACTCACCAGTGACTCACGGCCTACCCGTACCCGTACCCGGCCGCACCAGGGTCGCAAACGGGTACCCGTACCCGGCCGTACCCGTACCCTACCCGTACCCGGCCGGGTACGGGTAGGGTACGGGTATCGGGTACCTGATTGCGACCTCTGGGATGAAGCCATGTTGCAGGCGCGGGTGGGTTGATTCTAGGAACTTGAATCGTGAGAAGAGACAAGACGTTGGGAAATGAGTGACAAACGGTGACTCACCAGTGACTCACGGTCTACCCGTACCCGGCCGCACCAGGGTCGCAAACGGGTACCCGTACCCGGCCGGGTACGGGTAGCCGGGTATCGGGTAGGGTACGGGTATCGGGTACCCGGTTGCGACCTCTGCTGCTGGAGCACACAATCTCGGGAACTCGCGGTTCAGTTTCTGCATCCGCAATTACGATTGCACTGCGGTGCCAGGGTCGTCGTTCCCCCCCCCCCCCACCCCCCAAACTCATGAGGTCAACTCAGCCAAAAAGCCTCAAGAGCGAACCCTTGGAACGCGGCTATAGGGGGATCAAATGGATCACGATGCGCTGCTGACGTCTTCATCACCCATCAGGTGTCTTCTCATCGCAGGTGTTTGCCAAAGAGCAACTATGCATGGCGGTACAAATTGAAAACACATCGCAGAGAAGCTACAGCCCAACTATGATAACCTACACACAGGAGAGGCCCTCTGGCCCTATTGCCCATGACTGCTCTCATCCACGGCAGCTATAGGGTCCGCGGAAATTCCTATCATCCGCCTTTATCCGTAACTTTACTCGGAATGCATTTCAAAATGGCTTCTGTTAACGCTCGCGATTTTTTTTCACGGATAAGAGGAGTCGCGCAGCAAATACGTCCTATTATCCGCAGGTTTAAATTTTACCTCGCGGATAAGAGGAGTAACACAGCGGATAACCCCCGTGGATAAAAGGATCCATGATATTGATCCCAAATATCACCGCGGATAAGAGCTCTCATGTGGTACCACATTCTCAAGATTAATAAGATGCACCTTTTTCCACTGTCTCATCATCCGCTTGGGTGTGCGAAAAGCATCTTCGAGTGCCTTTAATTGACACCGTGCACAAGTTTGGGGTACATCTTACTTAATTATGGAATGTCTTATAATCCAAAGAATTCGGGAGACACAGCAGAGCCTCACCATTCTGGCGAATTGCCCGATGATGCTGGATGCAATTACCAGCGAAACGTCGTACTCAAATTGTAAATGTTGTGGTTTCGCGCTTCAACACACCAGTGGGCTAAAGCAGTGAACTAATTTGTCTTTTGTCAACGTGACACTTTTTTACTGATTGGCCGTGTCGGGTGGTGGAGGGTTACGACACATTTATAAATAACGCGATCTAACCCAAAAACGTTGATTATGAATAATATTGGTCGCGAAAGCCTACGTGTTAAACTGACTGCCCATTGTATATATTGAGCAAGCGTGACGAGTTGGTGTATACACTTTTAAAGAGGCCGTGTGTTTCTCATTCCGTGCTTTAATGCCCCATTATTTGCAAGTCCCTTGCTCCCGATCTGCTCAATATAGAGGGGCTACAATAAATCAAAACAGTGTCGTTTAAATTTTTAACATAAAAGCACCCCTCCAAACAATATCTTGCTTGAGATTGTTATTCAGGAAACACTATTCTCTGTTTCCCACTCTGATGGCATTTAAAATTTCCACCAAACAGGAAAGTGTCTTATGTCATAACCCATGAGGACATTTGAAACATGATATTCTGCGAGGTAAACTGTTTAAAAGCAAATTATTTAACGCTTAAAATCCAGCGCAACATAAATGCACTGTAATAATTGTCCACCTTTTTGTGTGTGCGTGGCATGGCTGTTTTGAGTTCACGAAGGAGTGTTTGTTCTTTTGCATGGGCCTTGCCTCAGGCCTTGTAATTCAGGCTGTCTGTTGCAGCTGTTTGTCAGGTGTCATTTGTGTCAAGGAGTCTCGGCACAATTAACGTGGCCTAATTTCTGGTTTTACTACACGTGAGTTTCATCATTTATATTGGGACAAAAAAAGCTAAACTACCAAAAAATAAGCACAAAAAAGGATGTAAAAGCAAGATGGAATTTCGACTCATGTTCAATTTATGATGCATAATAAACATTGTTAATAAAGTTTATTAAATGTGTTTTGCAAAACATAGAATGGTATATAAACAACTCCTTTTAAATACAATATACAATCAACGGATACATTTAGTGTTCACATTAAATACTAGGAGAACATTTAGACATTGTTAAAAACAAGACATGCAGAGTCATCGTATGAGTCTAATGTAATCCACGTTACGCCTTACGATGTACTACTTTTCTGTGAGCATTATTTAAACATAATAAAAACACAACAAAGACTGTTTAGGAATGAGACGATTAAAACGTGGTGATGGGAGGGAGTCTAAACAACATGAAACGCAACAGCGCCGATGCAATGCAAACACAAAACGTCCCTGATAAAAACACGCGAATCACTACTGACCAGATGTTAGTATTGTTGAGTTCGTAGAGATTTTGTGCAATGACGTTACGAATTGCTCTCTCACAATGGAGATTAAAGGGCTGGCTGTAAGGATGTGTTTACTGATAAAGAGAGGCCCAGATTATTATTTTTGGTACATCACTGTTGCTGGGCACAGGCCCAAAGAATGCAAAGCGACCAGCAACAAACAGAACTATTAAAATTGTAACAGATAAGAGTTACAGCAGAACTAATTTTATCCGCTGCGATAATGTGGGACCAACATCACCAATCCAATCATCTACGGCAGGGGTCGGGAACCTTTTTGACTGGGAGAGCCATAAAAGCCAAATATTTCTAAACATATTGCATTGAGAGCCATATAGTATTTTTAATGTATAATAAATTCAATGTCTTATTTTTAATGCGACTTCTGGTGCTGCATGGTTTTGCTGATGGCCTTATAGTCTGGTTCGTACGTGGTGAGGTTGAGCTTCATGCAGGCGTTGAGGCCCCGTGACCCGTGAAATTTATCTTCAAAACTAATTTCTGTTTACTTTAAAATGACACAGTATTAATAAGCAATATCACAAGTATTTTAAAATCAGTTCCAAACTGATTTTTTTTTCAACTCAAAATTGTCTGGGAGCCATATGCCGTCACCGGAAGAGCCATATATGGCTCGCGAGCCATAGGTTCCCGACCGCTGATCTACGGGGTTAGCCGTGATTTTACTCCTTTTCATCACCGGGGTAAAAATTCGCTAAATCGCCCAATGATGTTGGATGTTATTGCCAGCGAAACTTCACGGTGCTCAAATTAAAACGTTGTGAATTGAAGTAGAAACTAATTGGCACGTTTTGTTGACGTGACAAACCCTTGCTGATTGGCTCTGTCGGGAGATGGCGGGTTAACGACACGTTTATATTTACACGATCTAACCCAAAAAACCTTTATTATGAATAATATTGCTCGCGAAAGGCTACGTGTCAAACAAAATAGAATTGCAGACAAGCCATGGACAATAGGGTGCATTTGCTGCGGTACTCTTATCCTGGAAAAACAAACTCACACATAATAGGAATCATAATCTTTATTCATACTGGAGAAATCCGATAAGCAATGAAGCTCTTTTTCACAGATGTCCATAAATAGCACCAAGGATGATAATTGGAGTTTGTCCAGACCATAAAAACTGCTACGGACAATAGGAGTCGTGGGTAATAGGGCTGTGGATAAGAGGAGTTCGTAAAATGTTTATTGAACTGAGCAAGATTGTAAGAACTGGAGAAAATAAACGACGCAAGGGAATTTCATTCCATTCTTTGTCTGCCACTCTTTCACCAGTCTCGACCGTCAGCCAAATCTCCTTCTTGCAACGTGTCCTTCCCTCCACAAGCCCACTTACTTTTCTTCGCGGTTAAATGCTCTCTAATGTGTGTTTCTCTTCCGTCTCTTGATGTAAATTCAAAGCACGCATCTGTCAATGCTTCTTTGCACACTCTAGTGTTGTTGTTTAAAAACAAACGAAAATGCTAAAGGCTCTGTTCTGAAACGTCTAATAGCAGGCAGTGACCATTGATTAAACGCTTTCTTCTTGGAGTCCATTAGTATGTTACTTCTAATTACCATAAAGAGGCACACGTGGAGTAGATAACATATGAAGGTTAATGACATCGTTAAAACTGTCAACAGAAGAAAGCTTGGACAGGACACGTCGATAGAAAGGACGACGGACAATGGGTTAAAACTGTCAACAGAAGAAAGCTTGGACAGGACACGTCGATAGAAAGGACGACGGACAATGGTCAAAAACACTATCGGCGTGGCTGACAAGGAATGCATCACGTTTGAGAGCACATCCATGGAGAAGATGCAGTGATGGAATAACACATTCCTGCGGTGGGAGCTGGTAGGAACGTTGGGTTGCTCGGTCAATGGCCAGGGTCAAAGGCGGCGTGGTGTATTCCGCAAATATGCCCGACTGTGAGGGCGGGCACAAGCCGGCGTGAGTAGGTTAAACGTTGAGTTTTATAAGGGCACCACGGGGTGACCAGCCCCTCCCCACCCAGCAACACCCCTCCCACAACCAACCCAGCCCCACCCTCCCCACCCAGCCCATCCCCAACCTTCCCCACCCAGCACCTCCCCACCCTCCCCACCCAGCCCTTCCCCACCCTCCCCTCCCCACCCAGCCCCTCCCCACCCTCCCCACCCAGCCCCACCCTCCCCACCACGCCCCTCCCTCCCCACCCAGCCCCTCCCTCCCCACCCAGCCCCTCCCTGCACGACGGACGGACACAATAATCCCCTGTGGGCTGGTGTAACGAGGAGGTTCCTACCAGTATTAATGCTGTGTCGGTGCTCAGTGGGGAGTGGAAGTGTAGCAGTGAGCGCGCTGCGCTACGAAACCAGCCACCCAAGTTCGATTCCCGCTCACGGCCACCACCAGTGACGATCATCTGAACCGGGTCCTGAGCCTCCCCTAGGTCGACTCAGCCTCAAACGAATACCTAGTGTGGTGTGTAAACATCGCCACTGGGGGAGACAAAGGCGTTCGGGCGTGGTGTCGGCCACCCACACCCTCGTGTGCCGTGCCGGCCTTCTGTATTTGCTCCAACAGTCTGTTACTGGTTATACGGGGGGGGGGGAGAGGGGTCTTTGTTTTGTTTATTACCTCTCATCATCGTGAGAGGTGACGGCAGCTTGGAGAGGGAGGCCTTTATCCAGCAGTGGATTGACCACGGCCGATGACGACCGTGCGTGCGTTGTTTATAATGCCCCTTCATTCACAATACGAATGGATGCGTGACCAAGGTTTAAAATGTGCCGATGAAATGATCGCGACGGCGACATCTCCTCGCCGCCTCGTGCCTCTGACTGCCGAGAAAAGCCTCGCGTGCCTTATGCCACGGAGCCGGTTTTCGGTGGAAAGGCCACTTGTGAGACCAAGCCCCTCAGAGACCCACAGGCCTTGCCCCCTATTTAAAAAGGCACATCAGCCAGGTCAGGAAGAAGACACTCACCGCATCCGCGTAGCGCATTCCCCAGGACCCAAAACTATGTTAATGACCCCCTTCCTGATTATGGCTCTGCCCCCAAAAACTGTAATCAAATCCGCTTTGTTTGCTCGGGCGAAACGCAAACCTCGCAGCTACGATTCCCACGAATGACAAGCACAGGCAGGCCCATCTATCGCCACATGTTGGTCGCTGTTCATAAGCCACTTTTAATCGTTTTGAAGATTTTTTTGTCCTTTTTTTAAGGGCTCAATGTCATCATTCCTGGCTCATCTGAACATGAGAAAAGTGCCATGAATGGAAGCAAAAGAGATTCTCAGCGGTGCGAGCTTTGTGAAAAATAGCTTCAGAACTCATCGGATTCCTCCAGTATAAATGCAGATTTTGATTCTGTGTGCGGATAAAATTAATGAGAAGCAATGTTTCTTTTTCTCTCTGTTTTGTTTACTTTGGAAGACAACCAGGTACAAAGAGGAGTGGATATGCTAAAGACTGTGTTAATAATGAGCCTCCAAGGTCATTAAAATTATGTATTTATGATTCCCCTCGGAGTAAAAAAAAAAACTAACTTATTTTGGCTACATTTTAATGGGAGGAAAGGCAGCCAGATTTATTTTGCTGCCTCATTTACATAATTACAGCACAATTATACAAAATCGTTTGGAATAAAGGTAGCATATGTGCGGATGTGTCTTTCAAACGTTCATAGTTAAAAAATGTACATGTTCCTGAATGATAATAACTACCATATCCCTAGCTAATTGCAGTATCATAAAATCAAAATATTTCCCTTTTTTTAAATGAGAAGGTAACGCAGCTAAACTCGGCGAGAATTAAATAATCATAGTACAGTTCATGAATCACTACTACGCATAGTTTTACTGATCCTAGCCTCACGCATATCAGGAGAGAGCACGCGGCTCTGCACAGTCGGCCCGGAATATACATCACTTGCTGTACTCCCTTCCGCTTGCTATTTTTACATCTAGACCAAAAGATACCGCATTCTACGCATTGCAATGCACTCCGTAAAAATAGAGACTCAAACTTTGCATGCGGCCAACGTACTGAACATATGCAGTAACATGATGAATTCATTACGGGTCTATTTTATCAAGCAAGAGCCATTGAGATAAAAGAACATTTCCTTTGCACGGTAGGCCTGGCTCTAATGGCATAACAACATCAACACTGGCTTCAACAGAATAAACAGGAGAGTCGAATCAATCTCACTCATGCGACATCACAGCATAACACGTGGACAGCCCGGTGCAGAAGGTGCGTACTACACCAAGTTTAATATTCAAAATAAAATTGTATTCATGAAGCCATCACTTTATTCAAATCAGTGCCAAAAAAGTAAGTGACGAATCAAATAAAAAACAATGTTTAGCCCTTCTTGGTTCTTTCGGTAAAGTCACGTAGAAGGGAAGTATTAAAATAATAATAAAAATAAAACATAATAAAATAATTCTCACGACGTTTCGGCCACAACGCTGTCTCCCCGACAGACCTGTTCTTCACCTGAGGACGGCTGCTTGCGTTGTGGCCGAAACGTCGTGAGAATTATTTTATTATGTTTTATTTTTATTATTTTATTACTTCCCTTCTACGTGACTTTACCGAAAGAACCAAGAAGATGAATCCCTGCAGTCACGAAAGCTTTAAATCGAAATGTAATGTTTAGCCCATGACTGAAAGTGCACACGGTACGCTTTCATAACGGTCGCATGTTTCGGGAAGACTTGGAACGCTGTGCAGAAAGCAACTTAGAGAGTTCCTAAAGCCAGAAAAAAAACTAGACGATCAAACTTTGAGTTATTGTACCAGGTAAGAACCACTGAGCTACATCGTTATTGTTCAGAAGCGACCTGGCCACAGATGATAGTTCAACGAAGTGGTTTATCGCGTGGAAAATTAGAGCAACCAAACACTCAGAACGCATGTTTATAAATGTGGAGGGAAAACCGGAGGACTGGGAAAAAAAGTCCACACGACCACGGGGAGAGAGAAAATGCAAACTCCAAATGTACAGACGTCAGGCTCGTGATCGAACCCACGACCTCCTGTATAACAGGAGAGGTAGTTAATACCTAGCCACCACGGCGCACCATTTTGTACCGCTCAAATGTGTACTGCTTGTACTGAAATCTCTTGGCAACATCTCACTCAGCACGGTGGGTTTGGTCATTGACAAGTGTCAGTTTAACACGCAGGCTTTCGGGACCAATATTATTCATAATAAACGTTTTTGGGTTAGATCGCGTTATTTATAAATGTGTCGTAACCCTCCCACCACCCGACACAGCCAATCAGCAAAAAAGTGTGACGTTGACAAAAGACAATTAGGTTACTACTTTAGCCCACTGGTGTGTTGAAGAGTGAATCCACAACATTTACAGTTTTTGAGTACGACGTTTCGCTGGTAATTACATCCAGAATCATTGAGCAATTCGCCATTCTGGATTTTGTCAACGTGACACTTTCTTGCTGATTGGCCGTGTCGGGTGGTGGAGGGTTACGACACATTTATAACTAACGCGATCTAACCCAAAAACGTTGATTATGAATTGACAAGTGTGTGTGATCCCCTAACCATTGCTCCACTAAAGTGCTGGATGGTAGTCGTGTGCCATAGCGCCTGACTAATTTACTCAGAAAAGGAATGTTTTTAACCACTCTCGTGCAGTAGCCCTAGCTTGTGAGTGACATTGCAGGTGGTATTCATGCTCCGCTTCGAGTGGGAGGCGCTGCTTTAATACAACCCCGTGGTTTTACTAAGTAGCACCGATATTTACACCGTTGACGTCTTTCATTGGCTCGTTTGGCAGAATTCTAACACAAGAAGGAGTCTTCCGAACTGCCCGTTTTAACAAATTATTCATTCTTTAAATTGCCACCCCCCCCCCATCCACATTGTAATAATCGTTAAGGATTTTAACGTTAAAACTTACTCTACCAGATTTTCCTTGCTAAGGAGGTACTCTATTCTCATAATTATAAGACGGGCTCGCTTTAGCCCCTGTCTATGACGGCAGAAATTAAGATTGCTCTTATAAGCTCGTAGTTATGCATGTGACAAATTTTGGACAGCTTTATTGATTTTTTTTGGGGGGGTGGCGTCTTACGTTCCATAGCATCGTATAAGCAGGTAATGTGTATAAAGAGGCCCTTGCTGAGTGAAATGGTGGGAACGTAGACTGCATTTTATATTGCTCAAGCAACAATTCATGCAAACTGTTGTACACGATCGGAGATATGCAAGCTGAAGAAATTCACTGCAAGCAAATGTTGAGTTGTGTTACCAGTGCCTTTTGCCGATGATAACCATAACTTAACGGTTAGTAGAAGTCACCAAACGTGACCTTAAACAGTGACCTGCAGACCCATTCAGAGTATGGGGGTCACTCTGAGTGATCCCTAAACCCTAAAATGTCCCTGTGTATATACATAAATCTACATTTAAAGATTTAGTGGCTACTGCTGAACGTTTGTTATGCTAAACATTTGCTTGGATGTTCTTAACGTGATGTTAAGCATATAGACTGCTTGTCGGGCATTACATTGCATGTTAACAACGCATGCTTTACATCTTAACAAATGTTTTAAAAGGGACAGGCGATGTAAACCGCTTGCTAGAATTTTAAACCGGAGAAATACATCTATAGCGGTCTTTACTTTCCCCCTGTATGGAATGTGGTCTGAGCCGACGTGAAAACATCTCTTGGCTATTCCTAGAAAATAAAAATGTATTCACCAAAGATGAAGTCGTCAAACATACTCTGGGCCTAAACTGACATCCAGATAATTGCGTGCCAGTTATTATTTCAAGTGATACGCCTTTGGTGGGTCTTGTATGAGACCAGCCAAAGTCCATATGTTACTCAATTTTACTCTGCATAGCATCATTCTAATTCTACTGAAGTTTGAACAAAAGTGCTTTTAAAGATAGGCAGAGCAAATTGGCAAGCATGAACGACCTATATTACTCACAGAATAAGAATGTTATTGAAACTGCCATTGTGTCAACATTTGACTACAGAGCTCGGATTAAAAAAAAAACTTGCATTTCACTTTGGGCAAGCTAAACTTCTTGCATGTCACCGTGTACACAGAGACCAATGTTGTCCTATGCACGCTGTCTTTTTTTTAAAGGACCTCTGGTCATGACTCTAATGTTCTGGGTTTGTTTATTTTGGGTATTTCCGCCGAGGAAGTGGGTTTGAGTGTCTGTCTTTTTTTAAGTGGGGGCCCTTTCCCTGGGATCTGGCTTCACAGAGATAAAAGACATCTCGGGTTTAGCTGAGCGGATATGTCATTGTGAGGCCACTCAAAATGGCATGATTAATACGGCTTGTTCTCAGGGTCAGATCTTTCTCGTTTTAATTCTCCCCGCTGTTTTGAAACAAGAGCCTTATTAAGAAGAAGTTTATAAAATCCCCCCCCCCCATTCCCCTCCCCCCCAGTTGCCAGTAAGCACATTTACATTTAAAAGCAATCGCCTAGACCGCCCGAGGGTACTACAACCATTTGGCTGTGGGCTGGGTACACATACCTCAAAATTACGCTTGGAGAAGGATGCATTCGAAGCCGTTCGTACAATCCCCAAACAACCGTCCACATTGACTCCAAGAAAGCATGGCTCTCTGTAGCTTCTATGTCGAAAAGCTCGAGTATTTTTCTGCTGTACGTAAAATGATCAAAATGAACGCCGCTGGTGTAGGAAGGAAGTGAGCAGGGTTGGGTGTCGAGTGGGGAAAACAAAAAAAACGTGGCCTCTGCCCAAAAACAGAACGTGTGGTACCCTCCACTGGAACAGGACCGCGAATGCAGACGATTGATCACTACCGCAATAGCCATTTAAACGGCAAGGAACACGCCGAGTGTGTCTACACAAAGAAACTTGGAGAAATATTTGGAATTTTTTTTATTCGAAGTGTAACAATTCATCCAATAATCGATTTAAATCAATCATTACGCTCAGGATACGGGCAATCGAATTATGTACGCGCAAAAAAACACGTAGGATTGCCGACTGTCTGGGTTTGACCTGAACTGTTTTTGGAAATGTGTGGCAGAGATTGCTTTGTACTGAGTTCTGGCATCGGTTTTACGTTGAACTATATGACCGGAGTGTACTGTACAGCTTTGATAGACCCAGGCTTACTGACAAATATGTCCGGGGGCGATGGTGGCACCGCTAGGTTCAAACAATGGGTCAAAGCAGGAGGCCGGCTACCAAAATAACAAGAAGAGACATTTTTTTTTTTAATTCGCAAAAAATAACTTCATATTTCAACGGCCGCAATGCATTGTGGTGAATACGAGAAGGTGGTCCTTCATAAATAACGTCAAGAAGAAGTCGTTAAAGAGCCGCATGCCGCTCCTGAGCCGCGGGTTGCCGACCCCTGGGTTAATGTGACCTTTGCTGCCACTCGAGGCTTGCTCTACATTCACCACGATAGAAACGCGATCGATTCTTGAATCAGATTGGGACCCTGAATTGTGACGACTCATCGGTTCGTGAGGGGAAGGGGAATCATTACAGGCTTCACCTTAAACTCAAAAACAATGTCTACGGAATTTCCCAACCATTAACCTTTGACCTCCGACAAGCTAAAAAAGGCTGATTGATCTACTGTAAATCTACAACGGAATAACACAACATTCTCTAACTTCACATCACAAAACGTATTCAATACCTACTCTCAACAACTGGCAGGAGGCTAAGATGACTGGGAATGCTGACTGTGTCCAAAGCAGACAGAGAATGTAGTCATTAATCCCCCCCATTCCCCCATTTCGCCCAAGAAGGGCTCACAGGTGATGCCATCACATCTACCCCTCTATTTAAGGAACGAAACAGGAGGATTTCTCCAAAAATCTGGCTGTCGCCTGATGAAGCTAGTTGCAATTACTGGCGAAACGTCATACTCAGATTGTAAATGTTATGGCTTGGCTCTCCAACACACCGGTGGTGCTGTACTAGTGACGAATTGGCACGTTCTGTTTACGCGACAAACCTTACTAATTGGCTGTGTCAGGTGGTGGCGGGTTTAACGACACACATATTTACGCGATCTAACCCAAACAAAACCTCTATTATGAATCCTACTTACTTATGTGTATGTTGAAAGAAGTTGAAAGAAGTTCAACATACATACATGAACAAGGAAATAGGAAAAATAGTTCCCCAACCAAAAAAAAACCTGTATTATGGAGAGAATGTAGTTGTTTGGCTCCTCGGTGTACAGAAGGTGGCATCACATTCCTGTAAGGGGGTTTAAACTGGACACTTTTGCCTGCCGTCGGAGGCATCTTACAAAAACCTTCTTGATGGGATTTCACAGAGAGTCGAACGCCCCGGTGGTATTCAAATCAATCAACAGGATGTTTACACGTGTGCACTGTCCGCTTAATATTGTACAAAAAAATAAAGACTCGACACATGCGTCGTTAACACTGTGGCCTCGAAAGTAAAAAAGTGTCTAATTGGCGACGTTTCGGGCAATGGCCGTCCATCAGAGCACATAGATCGAGAGGCCGGAGAAACGGGCCCTTCGTGCGCTGTGCAGAAGGTCCATTGCCCAATGAATCATCGTCTGTTAAATACTTTCCGTTTATACGGCCACCGTGCTCACTGATGAAGGTGTTGAGTATTGTTGCTGTTGTTGTTGTTGCTATGTGTGCTTGTGCACCACTGCCAACGCAGCATTGCCACCAAATAATGTGTTCAATACGGTATTATACAGGCGCTTCAACATTTGTCATTTCTTGTACGTAAAGAGTGACTTTTATATTCACGTTTTGGTCTTCGTTATCACTGTTCGCAGCATTCGTTGCCCTTGGTTATATTGCAAGGTTTATCATCGCATAAGATGGATTGCAATTGTAGTAAAATTGTTGAAGAAAAACGGTGGGTGTATTTGTTGAAAAAATAATGACAATATTTTGTGACAATGTAGAGTGTATGTAGATTAAGCAAACTAAATCGCTTTAACTTAAATAGTATCGTCTACGCTGCATGTTACACACGAATAGCATGAAATATGTGTACAATCGTATACCATACATTAGTAACATTCAAAAATATATATACTGTAGCATCGTGCACCCTTACACTGCATAATGTTGAGAACTAAACGTAACATTTAAATCAGTATGCTACATGTGTTCTCTTGAAAGCTGTTAACATTTACGTATGCAGAAACTGTTTCAAATGTTAAAATTAAAAAGAGATGAGTATTATTTTGAATTGCTTTTTTATAAACTTGTTCCATTGATCTGTACATTTACCCCGAGGTTTTATTTTCTTATTTAATTGTGAGTTTACTCCCAAATGTCCTTGTAGAGAGAGTGAAATGTACCCTTACGTGTTTAGACGCTTTTTTATTATCCAGAATTTCTAGATCAGCAGAATTTTTAAGATCACAGACAAACGTTTTATTTTGGGTCCACTGTATTAAAGGGCATTTAAAATCAAGGTTTCTATAAATATCCACGTATGTGTTGTTTGCGTCCTAACCAAAACTGAATATAACTTTCAGGGGAGTCTGAGGGGAGTCCAATTGGAGAAGAAGTAGAATTTGGAGGGAGCCACACCCATATGGTGTCCAATAAGCAAAGAGTTTCGGATTAAAACAAATTCAGGTTTCACATTTTTAAGGATAAGCTCTGATATTTTTCCGATTTTGAATGTTTAACATTTTATTGTGTCTTCATGCTCATAAAAGGGACTCCACCTGACAGATTTTGGCAGGAAAAGTACAAAGCTGGAGTAACATAAGAGACGTTAATCATACTTTTAGATCAATCCAAAACAAAAAAAAATGCAAGGATCATCTGACATTTTTGTGTCTTTGAAAATGAAAAATCCGGATTAATTTGAAAATTGGGAACACATCCCTAATATATACAGTATATATTATCCTACATAGATTCATATACAGGGCCTTATTGCAAGGCACCTTATTCTAAGGAACTTTATAGCAATTATAAAAGTATGCATCAAATGATAGTGATATCATCGGTCAATCTATGCACTTGGTCATTTCCATGGTAGGACACAGAGTCTAATAATCACATTTAACACATCTAATCAAATTTACACACGAGGTCGGTATGACGCATGGAGAGCGCATTTCATTGTCACGTCCGATGTGGCCGCTTCTCCCCCCCCCCCCCCTTGCGATTTTGTAACCGTAGAATAGTTCAGATCAGGAATGCCCAGAGGGGGGTGCAAAGTGACAATTTTCCCTGGGCCTCACACAAAAGAGGGCTCCACAACGTGGCCTGGTTTGTTGTTTGTTGTTGATGTTGTTGATGTTGTTGTTGTTGTAGCTAATACATAACGGGTGCCCCACGTTGCATTCTGCTCTGGGTCTCCAGCCCCGTGCCTCCAGTAATCTCTGGCCGACCCTGATTAACATCATTCAGAAGTTCTTTCGGTAAAGTGACTTTACCGAAAGAACCAAGAATATGAATCCCTGCAGTCACGAAAGCTTTAAATCAAAATCATTCATAAGGTATCACAAATCACAATTGCGAGGTTGAAAGCCTCTCGGAATCAATACTCTCTAAAACCCAATGATTAAACGAATGCATGTTGGCAAAACACAGGCTAAGATTTGACAATCTCAAAGTCAAACGTAACAACTGAGTATAATAGCATGTTATTAAATTCCCAAGTTTTCAAATGACATTCAATATGATGCCATGATTTGACAAGCCAAGGGTAATGAATTTCACATTCTCAATAACGAAAAGGACGAATGTATTTTTTCCAGAAATTGTATATATTTATATATATTATTAATAATAAAATAACTCTCATTGTATTTCGATTTAAAGCTTTCGTGACTGCAGGGATTCATCTTCTTGGTTCTTTCGGTAAAGTCACGTAGAAGGGAAATAATAAAATAATAAAAATAGAACATAATAAAATACAATTCTCACGACTTTTCGGCCACAACGCAAGCAGCCGTCCTCAGGTGAAGAACAGGTCTGTTGGAAAGACAGCGTCTGTCTTTCCCTTCTACGTGACTTTACCGAAAGAACCAAGAAGAACTCTCATTGTGTTAGTCCATTCCTATGGGTCACTGCACAATTCCCCGATGGCTATTAAAGTTGGACATTTGGCTATCAAGAGGATGAAGTAGGAGGGTGCAGGCCAGGGCAGAAGGGTGGATGAAGAGCCGTGCGCATGGGACAGTGAGCGTGCATTTGGCAAGACTTTGAAAGATAAGGCAAAGGGCAATAGAGGGAAGAAGAAGAGGAAGAATTGTGAGAAGTTTTCAAATCCATCGCAGCACCCAAAGAGGCTCGAGTGAAATCGGCGGACGTGATCGTTTGAACTCCGAGCCGGCACTTTCCGACGCGCACGCCATAGTGGTCGTAATACCTGTGGAGTGAAAATGCTCGCTTGGCTTAAGGACCCGGCGAGCTTGACTTACCCCTGCCCCACAATGGACTTCTAAAGCGATTGCTAAACCTGGATTTTGTAGCCGCTTTTCACGGCTTCTGATGAAGCCGCTCGCCGGCACAAAAGCTGTGTCAGTCACCACCTCCCTCCCTTACGCTCTCCCGAAGCGCTTTTCCCACTGGTTTTTGCTTACCAGCCATGGGAAAATGAGTATAAGGTTGCACTTTCTCTCTGTACTCCCTCAACTTGTGTCTTTCACTGCCAAATCTGGAGTCATCAGTCTTCTCACTTCCTCCCTCACACAAGCCCTGCTTGCCCCGGAAAAAAAAATGTGCGCTCGCTAAGCTTCTGTTTGCTCCGTCACCGAAAATAAATATACGTGTAATTTTATTTTGTTAAATTGCACAGAAACGGTGGGTCTGGGCTATCCTGTTCGTTGTGTAGGTGCATTGCCTGCCATCCACACTCCCTCAAAAGGCTTCCAAGGACTTACAGAGCTTGGCTAATGCCAACTTTTTGATCAGTGTAATTTAATCGGAGTGAACATTTAGTTGAAACCAAGGACTTTACAGAAACTAAGTCAAACGGATTCATTAAATGTACCCAGAATTAAACAGCAATGTTCACCAAAGCGCACAATCTCGCTGCACATGTGGGGTTTCGTGATCGTGACAAATGTTTTCATGTTTTTTTCTGGGAAGGCTTTTTTTTTTAAATATATTTTTGTTTTTCCCAAGCAAATGTATTTCAATTGTGCGATCGGCATCGTGTCAGGAGACGAAGAGACGTCCAATCCAACCCCTTGGAGGGCAAGTCATCACACTGTGGTCGAGTTCGGCCCACTGAAAGAGATACCACAGAACCACTTCTGAGATCGTTTACAATGACCTCTCATTCAGACTAAGAGTTGTGCGTTTTCCCATGTGCCCTGCTATTGTCAAACAGAATTTTTGTTATTCCAAGAGAGCTGGATTTCTTTAAAAACTAAGTAAAAAAAACATCCGAATATGCTGGTTTTTTTTTGGTGAATTAATATTTGTGATCATGCTGAGACTATCGATCATGCTGAGTGTAGCGCCTTGATGGGTGGCTGGCTCAATTCGAACCCTGGATCTCAGGAGTGTCATATTGAACAAAGTTGTATTTAAAAAGAGGCATGTAAAAAACAAACTGAATTAACATCGTCTTGGCTCTCGCTAAGTACCTGACTGGTATGAGTGTCCCTCTCCAGTATAGCTTCTCAGGTATTCATCGGAAGTAAGCCTCTTCACGACGTACAACATCAATGCCGTGTCACCTCGAAAAAGTGAACAATGACGACCCAACCAAATATGCAATGTCATAAGAAATGCTTCAAAATGTTTCACTTTTGTTGTTGAAATATTCAGTCGTGGCAATTACTTTGTAGGTGTGAAACAAACGTCAACGGGCTTTTTAGCCGTAGACTCTTGAGGCAAGTAATGTCAGCCGAGCACCTATTGAGGCTTGAGCCATGGAGGATCATAGTGTAGTGTATCGATTCATTTAAAAAAAAACGGTGTGTGTGAGCGGTTATCAAAGCTCTCATGGCACACGAGAAGACTGTTGGGGCCTCGTCGCCTATGTTTTCCCCCAGAGCTGATGGAACTCGTTTAAAGCTATCATCGATTCACATCCCGCACCTCCGATTAGCACGGTTGGCTACGTATGGTGCGAACAAATTTCAACATACACACGCACACACAGCAAAGTCGACCTTACAGAAGGCCAGGACAGGTTGGGAAACCATTTGCCACAGATATTATCCACTGCCAAGGAAAAAAGCCACTGCGAAAAGAGTTCACAGCACATTGAGCCAACCACTTGGGCGACGATGCCATCATGCCCCCACCATACTCCTCGACACACGCACGCACACACACACAGGATACTACATTCTACTGTTATTGACCCTGGGCTGTCACGGAGACACAAACAAGCATGAATTAACTTTAACAAGTTACATTACGCAGCGGTCTGACATGCGGAGTGGTAAATTATTTGAAATGGGTTAGCAATACAACTGTCGGTGTAAATTACGCTTTAATATTGCAAAAGCACTGCACTGTTTACATTGACCCAAAAAACCTTGTAAATACTTTTTGTTAACAGGTCTCCGATAAATTACGCGGGATTTTTTTCATGCGTACGCATTGGCTACAGCGTGGCTGCTTCCTTGATGTACTCTGATTTGCCCCGCTGGATTCTTTACACAAATGCTGACTTTTTTGTTTTGTTTAATAGTTGAAGGCATTAGATGTTGGGCTTTGTTGTTAAATGGCACATCGATATATTTACAAGCATCGTACATCTAAATTGTAATGTGCGCTAAGTCAAGCTGAATGGTGTACTGCAACTATAAATTGTTGGGCTAAACATCTAAATATAGGATCACGGAGCTCGGGAAATGGTTGGTGCCGAGTCTGACTACCTACCCGTAATGTGGTTTCCCGTACCTCTGAATCGTTCTCTCTCTCTGAGAGAGTGAATGATAACTGTTACGTTGTTTTTATAACTTTATTTTGGTGGTTTCGAAAACGTTTTGGTTTAGCCATATTTGTTTGTTGTAGTACAGAGTTAGACTGATAACTTTAATCTAAATTGTCTTATAGTTGTTATTGTTTGACTTGCATCCCACTGGGATTTTTGCACACAGCATTGATATACGGTGTTTTTTCTGGTAGATTTTGCTGTTTTTTCCTGGATTTTTCTGTTGCGCGTAGTCACTTTAAGATGTTTCTTGTTCATGTTTTTGTTTGTTGCGGTTGCACCCGATTCAAGAGCCGAATGGCTCACAGACCTATACCTAATAAATGAACTTAACTGAGTTCGTTACACATTCCACATTACAAATAAACCAGACAACCTGAGTTGAATTCTTGGCCGAAATTCACATTAGTGGCAAGTGATATCTGAACTGATTCTGGGCCTCTCACTTCGACCAACCTGCAACCTGAAGTATGAACAAACAACAAGAACGATTTGTACTCTTAGGTTTTTTCGGTAAAGTCACGTAGGTAAAAAATAAAATTAAAGTTATTAAAAGTAATAATGGTAATAAAATAAAAGAATAAATCACGACGTTTCGGAGGCAACACAAGTCTCCGTCATCAGGTGGGACCGTCACAGCTAAAATCACTTGATACAGTAATTTTAGCTGTGACGGTCCCACCTGATGACGGAGACTTGTGTTGCCTCCGAAACGTCGTGATTTATTATTTTATTTTATTTCCATTATTACTTTTATTAACTTTTAATTTTATTTTTTACCTACGTGACTTTACCGAAAAAACCTAAGAGTATGAATCATTGCAGTCACGAAAGCTTCAAATCAAGAACGACTTGCACAGAGTGGAGAGGCCATTTTCCAGCAGTGGATTGAAGCATCCAGCAGTGTATTTAATTAAAACTATTATAGTACACAGCCCAGTATCACGCAGCAACGAACTTAACCTTTCATAATTATCAGCACAGATTGTGTAATTGGATTCTTATTGGGGTGGCTCAACTCTTGACATTACATTTTTACAAAACATTTTAGTAATCGTGTAACACGATTACGAAAATGCTTGGCATAACTACACGCCTAATGCATTCCATGAGTCCAGGCAATTAATCATGTGCACTTGAGACTTATCCCTCAATGGTTATGAATAGTTCGTCTTTATCCTGGGAAAGTACACACACGCAACACACGCAAGTACCTCAAACGATTGCATTGCAAAGCACATTCACGGCGGCAAAGCAAATGGTTTTCTTTTATCACGAGACACACTGGCTATATTTTAACGTCTACTTGAAGTGCCTCCTGTTTACTCATTTGTGTTTTCTTGTACTGACGCAAAACAACTTTAAATACTTCAGGGGGGGGGCATCAAAAACATTTGTTTATCTTTCAACAAAGTTCGCTGACCCTTTTGTGGACTGGCGCTTACTCGAGGCCACGGATTCATCGACATCATGTAACCATTGACGAACAGCACCCTTGAATTAGGACCACAGTGTAAAGAGGGAGTCTTCGGCTGTAAGATCGCCAGTTCCACATTAATTCAAGCGAGACTGACTCTGCTGATGAGACTCTGAATGTTGAAACCGGTCCAGAGCGTTGCTTGTCTTGAAAATAATTCTGCTAAACGTATGTCTCTCCTAGAAGGCCGTGCGACTGAAGCGTTGTGCAAGAAATATGTTTTTAAATAATGTGGAGGTGGATATGGGAAGGATACTTATTGTCTGTTTAATAATTTGTAAAGCAGTGTAAATTTAAAACCGTTACCAATGCTGGTCGTCCTTGTAAATGCCGAACGGGTGAAGACTTGAGGGTGCCTGTATGGTGGAGAGCGCAGCCCACTCCACCTGAGTTGTGCAATGGACTCTGGAGTGTGTGTTGAACTTCTTTCGCACTGTACGCAGCCAAACGCGCTGGTCGGAAGTGCGGGGGAAGGACAACAAACTAAGCACAAAAAGCAGTTGGCAAGAAATTAGTTTTGTATCTAGATTTAGAAGTGCATAGCTCCAGCAGCTTCCTAATAACGGACGGAAGAGCATTCCAGACGGCCGCAGAGGCGCATATAAAAGCGCGCGATGCAGTGGCCATCTTTGTTCGATGGCTGTAGCCAAAATCCGCCGCTGCGAAGATGAGCGGAGCTCGCTTGGTAGTTTCTACTGTTTGACGAGATGAGCAAGGTATTGTGGTTCATTTTTTGGCAAGCACCCTGCGTGTAATCAGTTCGACCTCGTGCTCATGGCGTTCTCAAGCCTCGTGAGTGGTCCCTGTCGTTGAGGTCTGGCATTGTGTTGGAGGACGACTTCTGCTATTTGAAATATGCTCCGTGATTTGACGGTAATTTCGTTTATATTCTCATGAACTGATATGTAAAATCAACTTAACACGTAGGCTTTCGCGAGCAATATTATTCATAATATAGGTTTTTGGGTCAGATCGCGTTATTTATAAATGTGTCGTAACCCTCCACCACCCGACACGGCCAAACAGTAAAAAATGTGTCACGTTTTTCAAAGGACAAAATAATTCACTTCTTTAGCCCACCGGTGTGCTGAAGAGAGAATCAACAGCATTTTTTAATTTGAGTACGACGTTTCGCTGATAATTACAATCAGCTTCATCGGGCAAAATGTTGCAGTTCAACATTCAATTGTTGAGCTAAAAAGCAGAAGGCATTACTTTGCATGATAAGTCTCGATAACATATATATGTACAAATAAAATAGTGATGCAATGCATGCGTGTATGTTGAACTTCTTTTGCACCGTACGTAACCAAACGTGGTAATCGGAGGTGGCGGGGGAAAGATAACAAACTAAACACAACAAGCAAAATGCAAGAAAACAAAGTAACTGTATTAAATAACAAAAACACATTCGTCAATAAAACTGTGGCCTTAAAATTAAAACTATATGATCGGCGACATTGTAGGCAATAGCCCTTGTTCATATTACATACATCACTGAGTATTTTTGTTATTTATACACCACTGTCAATGCAGCATCACCAAATAAGTCATTGTATTAAGTAGTGTATGTCGATATAGACATTTTACGAAAGTGGAGCAGACTTGGATGAGCTCACTGCAAAATTAAAGCATTATAAATGACACAGAATACACTCATATATTACTCTGTAAGGACATGAGTGAGTAAAGCCTATTTCTGGGCACTGCCCAAGGAAAGAATACATTCAGAGAGGCTGAAATATGTTGATTGTGCTATATTTATATCCTGTGCAGCTGTCTGGCAGCAATGTAACCAAATTACACCTCGAGGGGTAATTGCTTACAGCTTGAATATGATCAATAATACATGCTTACTAAACGTATAGGTGTGATGGAAAACATGGCAAATAACGTGACCAACGTGGAGCCTTGAAATGTTTTGTCCAACCACATTTCATAGATGGGCCAGGGGTCGGCAACGTCAACGACAAGAAAAGCCGCAATGCATCCGAGCGTGAGACAGTGGCACTTAATACTGGTAAGAACCTCCTGGTTACACCAGCCCACAGGGGATTATTGTGTCCGTCCGTCCGTCGTGCATCCAAAAATGGGAGGGGTGGGGCTGGGTGGAGAGGGAAGGGTGGGGAGGGGCTGGGTGGGGTGGGTGGGGGGCTGGGTGGGGAGGGGGCTGGATGGGGAGGGTGGGGCTGGGTGGGGGGTGGGAGAGGTGAGGCTGGGTGGGGAGGGGCTGATCACCCCGTGGTGCCCTTGTAAAACTCAACGTTTAACCTACTCACGCCGGCTTGTGCCCGCCCTCACTGTCGGCCATATTTGTGGAATACACCACGCCGCCGTTGACCCTGACCATTGACCGAGCAATCCAACGTTCCTACCAGCTCCCTCCGCAGGAATGTGTTAAATAACGCCACGAAGCAGCAGTCCTCAATAGGCCACACGCCGCAGGTTGCCGACCCCTGTACTAGACGCACCAAAATGATGGTGTCGGGATGTATAATGCAAGGCCGTAATTATAATATATATTGTGGGGGACACATTCCCCCCCCCCCCCCCAATATTCAAATATGCTCAAAATGTCCCCCCCCCCCAATATATTTCTGTAAAAAGTTAACAACAATTTGCTAAACCTTGGCCACAATATCTGGACTTGTCTTCATATAAATCAATGCATAGATTTCTGTTGATATGATTGTGGTTATGGTTGTACTTTATTAATCCCTAATCTCTGCCATTACATTCAATGAAACAAGAAATGGTAAAAAAAGTCAAAACAGAGCAATGTAATATATTACACTATTAGACATGATTGTAAAACAAAAAGTCCATCCCATGTGTTAGTGAATTTTAAAATACTTTAGGCAGGAAATTAGTTTTCAAATTTAGACATTTTTCTGGGTTGGGACCCCCAGACACCCTGGAAGATTTGGTCCCCCCCAATGTTGACTCCATGGCTACGGCCTTGGTAACACATTCCTGCGGAGGGAGCTGGTAGGAACGTTGGGTTGCTCGGTCAATGGCCAGGGTCAACGGCGGCGTGGTGTATTCCGCAAATATGCCCGACTGTGAGGGCGGGCACAAGCCGGCGTGAGTAGGTTAAACGTTGAGTTTTATAAGGGCACCCCGGGGTGACCAGCCCCTCCCCCACCCAGCCCCACCCCTCCCATCCCCGCACCCAGCCCCACCCTCCCCACCCAGCCCCTCCCCACCCTCCCCTCCCCACCCAGACCCTCCCTCTCCACCCAGCCCCTCCCTGCACGACGGATGGACGGACACAATAATCCCCTGTGGGCTGGTGTAACCAGAGGTTCCTACCAGTATAATGGAAAGTACGTTTGAGTTTTAATTACGGTCGTCGCTGGTCCAACCTCCCGGCGCAACAGTTGAAGAAACGGGGCACGTTCCTCTAACCCCTCCACCGCCCTCTCACCCAGCAGTGGGACATGGGGTAGAGCACAGTCTATCGGCGGCGTCGCGTGTGATGGGGTAAAGTGTGGGTACAGCCACCTCTTCAGGGTGTCTGACCAGCGTGGAGAAGTCAGGCAAGATGTCCTCCAGAGGAGTTCCCGCGAGTGGAGGCCCGTCCATCAGCAGCGGGGTATAAACAAGATATTGCAGGGCTGCACCTGTACATTTTACCAGAGGTAATACAGGTATTTGTGTATCTATATATGCTGTATGTCTGTGCTGTATAGTGTGTGGACGGGGTATATTTATTGCATGGTATGTATGAGACAAACGTGTCAGCAATGTACCAAATCTGCCCGGTCTCTTATAAGCGGGTCACGTTATATAAAATGTAAAAAAGTTAAATGTACGTCACTGAGTCAGACACCACCGCCTCTATCAGATGTCTAAGTAAAATCGTATGCTACCCTCTAGTGGCAAGTCTCGATTATCTGTTTTTTTGTTTCACTCGGACACCATAAACATAAAAAAAATATGATGAGCAACATGTAACATCTTGCATTGCGCTTATTGGAATAGGTCGGAGCACTCGTAGTCGCCACATGCTACATAGATAATTATAAAGCCAGTGGAGTCATTGCTTTGAGGTCTCTAGAGAGATATAAGCTTGTGCCCTTAAGAGTAAAAAAGAATGTGGATGAAGGGGACATTCGTGAAACTTTAGAATATCAGAATCAAAATAAATATTCTATACTGGAGGAATCCGATGAGCTATAAAGTTATTTTTCACAGATGTCCAGTAGTTTTCCCCAGATGTCCAGCAAACTTGAAGAAGCATTAGCCAATCGAAGAATGAAAAACGTCAATTCTCCTGGACGAGATGGAATAACTGTGATCGCCATGACAATCTGGAGGGACAGCTGTTAGAATGTAAACGTACATAGAAATAAAATATGGTACCTCAATCATGGACTGATGTAAAAAAAAACATTCTGCTCTTTAAAAAAAGAAGAGAACTGGAGATAAAATTGCATTGGAGAATTACAGACCTATGACTCTACTATTACATGTATCTAAATTGCTCGTGAAGGTCATAGGGAACTGCAAAATGGATTTAGAGAAGGGTTGTCTAGCGTTGGCCACACACACGACGCAATTAGGTCCGAGAAAAGGCACTTAAAATGTAAAATACAATATTATACCCGGCGTTTGTATATTACAAAGAGGCATTGTGGATACTGATGCAGCCCTTCAAGATGTCAAAAATCAAATGCCGTGTATAGCAATGATCAAAATAATGTATGGCTATGGAATAGTGAGACTGAAGTTACAAGAAGGAGTAGCAAAACACATTCGAGGAAGGAGTCAGACGAGAATATAGAGTACACCATATTATTTGGGTCTTTCGGTAAAGTCACATAGATAGGTTCAAAGAAAATAACAAAAAAACTAAAACTACGACGTTTCTATCACAACACAAACCCTTTGGAAGCTAACCCCCCCCTTTTCCTGAAAACGACCACTTGTGTTGCGATCGAAATGTCGTAGTTTTAGTTTTTTTGTTATTTTCTTTGAACCTATCTACGTGACTTTACCGAAAGACCCAAAGAATATGAATTCCTGCAGTCACGAAAGCTTTAAGTCAAGATTCATACAGTACACCCTCACGAAGGCTACTCATGGAAACTCTTAAGATAAATTTAACAAAAAATGTGAATTATGAAATAAAGGAATATAAATACAAATTAAGAATGAATTAACCATCCTCAGACTTTGTTATGGCACAGTGATTGTCACAAGTAACCGACATTAACTACTGTACGAAACATTACTCAGTAACCTTTGTTAAAAAGTTACGGACAACAAGTGTGCAAAACAATAAACAAAACATTCTGGTAAATCAGAAATATCAGGCCACTGCTCTGACACAGTGGTTTTTATTATTGCGCTTGCGCTGTTAACCCGGAATCCTGAGTTAGATTCCCAGCCACGGCTAACATCAGTAGCAAATGATACGTGGTGTGATCTGAACTCCCCCCTCCCCCGTCACACAACCCGCATTGGCAAGTGTGGTGAAGTATGGTCTAGTCAGCCCCATGACCGTCATATTGTGCAGTCTTTTATCCCAGCCGTGGTTTGATACAGGGATGTACATTATCATTCTTATGGTCATATTCTTTGGGTCTTTCGGTAAAGCCACGTAGATTGTGCTGCGATCGAAACGTCGTGATGTTGTTATTATTATTTTTATCTACATGGCTTTACCGAAAGACCCAAAGAATGTGAATTCCTGCAGTCACGAAAGCTTTAAGTCAAGATTCTTATAGTCGTGTATACCCATATTCACTCTCCATCACTTCGAGGTGTTAATTGTTCACATACATAAAAACAAACAAAACTGAATAAAAATATAAAAATATTATCTATTATATTGAAACAAAGCAACGTAGGCTGCAGAAGTTATAAACTGTAGGTGAAAATGTCGTGTGTGACAGCCAATAAAGGCATACACATACATGAAGAATGAATTAATCATTGGTGAACAACATTGTTTCCTCCATAAACATCATACATTTTCCCTCAAAAAATATTCTGAAACCGAAAATTAGTGCTGGATACAAGCACATTTGCTCATGTTACGTGTAACTTTGATCCTTACCCATGTATGGATAGTTCACTTTTAATATGCAATTATGTTGAAGGACTCTGTGTTGTTTTGGTGTCGTCTGGGATTGTTTTTGTTTTGCTGCCTTGCCCAGGATTGCATTCGGTGTTGAAAAATCAACAGGAATGTATGTACTCATGTAAATCATACCGATATAAAAAGTTTTTGCTTGTGTTGCAGTCGAAACGTCGTGAGAAATTGTTTTAGTTTTAAAATTGTATTATTTTATTATTTCCCTTCTACGTGAATTTACCGAAATAACCAAGAATATACATACCGATATACTTTATTGACTTGCTTAGCTTTCGTATGCTGTGCTCCAGCACTTCTATCTGTGTTTGCATGGTTTGTTGTAACTTTTTGACCTGAGCCTCCTGGACATCTGTGGAAAAAAATCTTCACAGCTCATCGGATACTTGCTGTCTAAATAAAGATTCTGATTAGGAATTAAAAAAAAAATATTTAAGGGGTGCTTCAAAAGATGTTAACACTTATTTGGGACTATCGTTTTTAATGGAAAAATAACGGATAATACATTGCAATGTGATAACAAATGTATGTTAATAGCTTCAAAAAGTCTCTACTTGTTCGCCATCATTCTCAACACGTGCCTGGAATCTTCTCCAGGTGGTCTCCAGAGCTCGGAGGCACATTTCTCGTGGTATTGTTGCAAATTCTCGGAAGTGTTAACATTTTTTTGGAGCACCCTGTGTATAAAGTAAAGTGAGCTAGGCAGCCACATCGCTCAGATATCTACTACACAGGGCCTGTGTGACCTATGGGCTTAGAAGTCCGGTCAGGAGCTGTTTGGATTCATTAAATCGTGATTACCTCGTGTTCAACAGCGTAGCGGGGATGCGCCTGGGGACAACGAGGGGCCTCATTAACAGAAACATTCCTACGGTGCAACACCCATGCACGATGGACAGCCTGGTTGTATGTGTGTGCTGCATGTTGAACTTCTTTCGCACCGTAGATAGGCCAACCGTGCTAATCCGAGGTGCGGGGGAAGGACAACAAACAACACAAAAAGCAGTTCTAAATAAATGCATTTTCAATCTAGATTTTAAAATGGCGTAGCTCCAAGTTGCGTCCTAATATCGGAAGCAAGAGCGTTCCAGACGGCCGCAGAAGCGCATCTGAAAGCGCGATGCGGCGACCGTCTTTGTTCGATGGCCCAGCCAGAAGCCGCTGCGAAGTTGGCCGGAGTTCGCGTGATGGTTTACGCTCCTTGACGAAAACATGTTCACGCTTGTCGTCATGCCAATTCCTCTCCGCTCTTGTACTTTCTCAACAACTGAACTCATCCCCTTACATATTCCCACCACCCCACCCCCCGAAACGAACAATCTCAGGAATTTCAAAAGAAGTATTCACCTGCCAGTGTTTTATTTTTTTACTTTTTGTCTGTTGCCATCGGAACGATGTTGTCGGTTGATCTTTCGATAACGTTAATGGCTTCATGACTAGTGTTGTCTCGTTCAGATTTCGGAGGTGATCTATATACACAAACTGTGAATCGTGCACAATTGCTTCTCAAAGTGCATCTCATGGAGGCGTAAGATTTGAAATGAAGCTTCAAGCAAAGGTGCTCTCTCTATGCTTCTCAATGTAATTCCAAACATGCGTCTCTCGCCACGTGTTTATTGTATATTCGTCATCATGCGCTATCCACTGCTACATAAAGATGCAAATTACGACTCTAACTTGCGTATGTTATATTGATTCAAGTGTTCCACCTTCTGTCTTTTCGCGTAAACCCGAGTACGCATCTCTCTTCACACGTTTATCACATTCATCATGCTCTATCCACTGCTGCACGGAAATCAAAATTGTGCCCCTTAACTTGCCTAGTGCTCTAATCAGCGTGGTTTAATATCGGTCACTCGACGTAGCTCCAAGTTTATACCTCTCCGTGCTTCTTTGAACACTTTCCATGCTCTTGGTCAACGTCCACGTTTCCCATGCATGTTGCATGCCAGGTAATATGCATTTATTGTTAATAACAATAACACACAAGTAAACAATTTCCGAGAACAGAGGCACGTTCGCAAGCGTTACATGACCCCATGCATATGCACGATTGTTCTTCCCTCGTTGTTGCTGTATATTAGAGGCACGTGCAGTGCCTGTTAGACATGTACGGACAACAAGAGATCCAATCTGGGTCCTCTCATTACCTTGATCCATTCTCTCCTTTGAATGGCCTCTCCCCATCCGTCCATCCCCACAGGCGGGAGGGAGGCGCGACCTCCTGACCCTGGGGTCCCCTTTTATCGCGGCGAGCTTCTGTCTCGGGGTGACAGCGCTTCCAGTCGCCCGTGATGGATTGCAGAGCGCGGGGCGGCGGCGATTCGTGCTCACCGCGGCGGCGTCACGGTGCATCTTTACACAAGCATGGCCAGCACCACGCCCGGCCGCCTTTGTCTCCCAAGTTGACACCTCCCCTGGTATACAGGAGATTGTGGGTTCGATCCCGACCCTGACGCCTGCTACATATATATAAAGCTTGCGTGTTGTATCTCCCCGTGGCCATGTGTAATTTTTTTCCGGCAACCTCCGTTTTTTCCCTTCACCTTTAGAAGCATGCGTTTAGCGTATCTGGCTGCTATAATTTTCCACCTGATAAGCCACTTTGTTGAGCTATCATTTGTGGCCAGGTCGCTTCCGAAAAAAAGCTACGTAGCTCAGTAGCTCTTATCTGGATATAAAAAAAAAATGTTCGCTTAAAACAGTTTAGAATTATTTGCACATCGCACATCTTACACGAGCTCGCGTCGAGGTGGGCTTGCCTTGAAACAAGCTTGCCAAACGCATACAAATTGGGCGCATTACATAGCAGAACATATTACAGGAATATCGTTCACTCGGTCTTATCAATAGTACAACAATAATTATTCCCTGTAGAGCCTTCACAGCCTGTTGGGGGCGAGTGATATTCGCGAGCACCTATGAAGGACGTCACGGCACCCGAGGGGGTGAGTGGCGAGCACCACGCCCGGTCGCCTTTGTCTCCCCAAGTGGAATTGTTTATACATCGCACCGGATACTCATTTCAGGCTGAGTCGACCTAAGGGAGGCTCTGGACAGCTTCAGATAATTGCCGCTGGTGTTGGCAGTGAGCGGGATTCAAGACCTTTCTTTCCTCAAAGTGACAATAAAGGGCCATGTTACAGCATTCCTCTGTCTGCCTCGCAGCGTAATTCATCTTCATCATGCACCATCCATCTCCGTGTAAAGATCAAAATGATGTCTCTAACTTACGTGCGTTTCTCCGATCCATCTGTTCCTCTTTACGTTTCAGTCTAATTTAAAGCATCTATCTCCCCGTACGTGTATCATCATCATCATTATGCTCTATCGACTTGATTTATGAATGCAATATTGATCTAACCTGCGTGTGTTCTGTATTCTACACGCTCCTTTTTCTGTCTCTCGTTGTGATTTCAAATGTACACCTCTGCATGATTATTTAAACTTCCCATTCAAGTCTTTAATATCCACGTATCTGATTCATGGCACAGCGGTAATATCGCGTCCGTTCGCTCTGTTTATATATACTACTTCCGAGCACGTGCATTATCTTCTTCCTTGTTCAAAAAAAGTAAACAGCCAACTTTCTAGACGTAACTTTCAAATGCACTGTTAGTAAAACAATAATAAAAACAGACAATAACCGATACACAAGACACCGGGGAGTATTGCTGGACCGCGCTATCCGGCCAGGTGGCTCAGTGGAAGAGCAAGCAACTCGCTACCAGAAGGTTGCAAGTTCAAATCCTGGTTGGCAATTGACTCCGCCCATAATCCTACTCGTGGTGGTTATAATGAGTACCACTTTGTGGTGATGCCAGCAGTGGTTACCCTATAGAGAAGACTCATAGAAATGTGGAATTTGCACCAATGGCTCAGGACTTTAAAGGAGATGAGCTCAGCTTCAAAGCTCATTTGAGCAGGAAATTACTTTGATTGACTTTTTTGCTATGACCAGGCATGCAGTTTTTTTTTTATAATTCAATAACCTCTGGCTGGCAGCCGTGAGTAACAGGGCTAATCCAGGGCTGCGTGACTCACGGAATGTATCACTCTACGTGCCATTTCCTTTCTCAAATACTTCTGCGATCATGGCCTTTACAAATAGCTCTTTCCATGATATTACTCAAGAACGTTGCATGATATACTCCCAGTTGCATCAAAGTGTTCAAATTGCTTATGTGCTTAATTCGCTGTCTTCCCCGGCCTTTTGTACCTCAACATTTTCACAGTTAACACATTACATTCAGTCTCTTGTTTTTCAATATTTAAATAATGCCCAATAATTACAATTTTCCTTTCTCTGATAATTCGTATTAATTTTTTTTGTACCGATCCGAAATACATTCATGGAACACATATTTTCTGTCCTTGACATTGTTAACATCTTTCTTAAAAATAAAATGCTGTTGCTTCTAGTTTTGCTACAATACATATACAGTTTATATAGAGAGATCAGGTAAATATGTATATGCACTCGAGATGCAGGGCTATCCAATTATAGATAACCCACTTATTCGAATTGCCCTCTTCTCAACGTGCCATTGAATGCAGTACTGCGTCGTATCGTGAAAGCGATGGCTCATTATCTGACAGAGAAGAGTTGCTGAAAGATCGAACAGGTATACTGAGATTGGTCGCTTTGAAATGAAATATAGTTTCTACAAATTAATTAATCCCTATTATTTTTTAGGAGTACCTGTTAAAATTGATAACAACAACCGCCATTCGCCACTAAGTGACGGTGACGTCACCACGACGCTTGTGCCATGCCAAGTGCACCTTGAGGCCACGTGAAGTGTCGAACGCCCGCTGGCAGGAGGTCACGGGGCAGACCCAGGTGCCACGGGTCGACTGACAGAGATGACCAAGATGACTGGCTGATGCACCACATGTGCCCCCTACTGTACCAACTTGCTGTGCTTTAGCCACCCGGCGCTTCGCTCGTTGTTGTGAGCGTCGCTCCTCCGCCCTCCGTTGTTGTTGGAGGGCGACTGCCTCCAACTGCCCAGTAGCGTCCTTCACTAGCCTCCTCCACAGAGGCCGATCTTGACACCGCTGGTACCAGTCATCGGCAAGTCCACTCAGCTCCACGTCCTCCTGTACCACATCACTCCATCTCTTCTCTTGATAACACTGTGGTTCTCACCTGTATGGCCATAACACGAATTTACATCGTGTTTTGCGCAGCGTATCCCTATGCTTAAATACTCTCATCAATATGTATCGTGTGTCGCCTACGTAAGTGAAATATGCGGCCATCTAATTTAGCCTATCAGCAATGATATAAGTCCATGTGTGCACACCCAAGAGCTCTCTGTATTCATAGAAAACAGAAGTTTACTATTATTTCCCAAATATCACTGCCTTACTCAGACGCGGTGAGCCCATCTGTTTGATATCACGACACACTTAACGAGGAGGTCTTTTCATATCCCCGTGTACCCCAGCTTTGAAAAAAAAATCATGTTCCACCCATTTAATAAATGCCGGTTCCACGGTGAACCGCAGACAGTTGATCTTCTAACGGCTAGGGGAGTATGGGAGTAATTTATTTACTTGTGTGTCCCTGTTTGAAGCTCCGTTACGCACGAGGACCGTGGGTCACATCAAGGCAGAGTAGGATGAGTAACAAAGCGCTCCGGTGCTTTATGTTTCATTTATATGACGATAAGTCATTTTAATACCACTGATGTCTCTCGGATTAGGCCACGGACCGTGTAATAAAGTTGTTGCTGAATGATTGCTTTGGAAACCCGTTGAATTGGTGGCTATTGATCGTGATGATCATTTATATAAGTGGCCGATGAATTCTGCTCACCATGTTGGTGATGTGATGTCTTGACACAATACAGGGACCAACACCGTTCTGTCTTCTTGTACTGATACTCAACTAAGAGAGGGCTCCGTTTTATTTGAAACCTCTATGCAGCATCCCAGTAACTTTGGGAACGTTGCGTGTTTACCAGGACATCGCTACATTTTTGGAAAGTTTGAATTACTGGGGATGCTCTTCGTGGCGTGGTTTCCTAACACCCGGGATAAGGCTCAAGGTCGTTCGTGCAAGGCCAATCCTAATTATGGGGCCTTTCTTGCCAGTATAAAAATATAAGAATAGGGTTTACCCTTTCTGGCAATAAAGCAGGTGTTAAGATGTTAAAACTAGGCCACAAAGAAGGCTGTCTCTAGTGTGGACTAATCAGTTTCAAAGGCAATGCATATATTACCAGAGCATGTTTTTGTTTGCGTGTTCACCACAAGTATGTGTGGTTAATGCAGACACGATACCTTGCAAAAGCTTTGTTTGGCGTTTTAAGATCTTAACACCTGTTTTATTGCCAGAAAGGGTAAAACCTATCCTAGTCTCCTTTGCTGCAGAAACTCCACTCGTCAAAGGGCTCTCACCTGCATATAAAAGAAAGAGCTTAATGTAAGCGCGTGGTAATACGTTCGTGCCGTATATTTCCTTCGTCATTGCACAGAAGCTGATGGCTGCACACATTGAAACTACTCAATTGAAAATGTTATTCGGCAAAATCATTGTATATAATCGACGACCTTTTGCACAGGCCAGATAGGTAGAGTGATGCATTGTAAACAACGTGGAAACTTTCGTGACTGCAGGAATAAGATAAAAAAAAATCAAATTAAAATAATAAATGGAAAATAATAAAAGGCAAAAAACCCACAAATTTTGACTTAAAACTTTCGTGACTGCTCGCTTTTATTTAAAATTTGTGTCGTTTATTTATTTATTTTATTTGATCTCTTTCCTTCTATCTACGTGACTTTACCGAAAGAACCACGAACATGTAAGCAACGTATTGGGTATATTTTATACCCTATAACATGTGTATACTGTACAGCTTGTCCATATAATTTGGCTTGTACTTTTGTGTAGCTTGCACACTGTACGAACAGTGAATTTAAGTTCACAATTCCATGTGTGCATGCGGCCAATGTAACCAAATTCAGTTTAGCTAATAATTATACTGTAACTGAATATGTGATGTTAGGCTTTCCAATAAGGATGGAGCCCACTGTACGTTCATGCATTATACCAGCTACAGCGTTTATTGCTTCAGAAGATACCTGCCATACTGAGTCGTGCACAATATGCTGCACCTATATGCGTTTGGCTGTCAAGTTTAGATAAAAGGATGCTCGAAAATATTAAAGTTTTAAGAAAAGCATGCATATATCTGAGTGTGGGCGTATTGGTTTCTTTTCAAACATAGAAACCGGTAACATTTGTGTGCACACAAGTATTGATGTAATGTAAAAAAAAAATATTGCTTTCTTTCCCATTGTTTCCATCTCCGTGCCATATAATTGATTTTTTTCAATTTAACTCTGCAAACTAATCAATTCGTAGTAGGCGAACCCTTCCTATTTTTAAACACGTGCTTATTTTACCAGGTAAAGCCCACTGAGCTGTGAGCATTTTTTCAGGGGCGAACTGGCCACACGTGACGTCACATTGAAGTTGACTATGTCACAATCACGTGGCAATTTATAGTAGCAGCCAAATAATCGAAACACATCTTTTTGAATTTGGAAGGAAAAACCGGACCCGGGAAAAAAAATCCACAGGACCACCACGGAGAGAGAGAACACGCAAACTCCAAATATACAATAAGCGTCGTCATGGTCAGGATCGAATCTCGTACCTCCTGCTAACCAGACATGGTCACATGGGAGAACACATTCCTGCGGAGGGAGCTGGTAGGAACGTTGGGTTGCTCGGTCAATGGCCAGGGTCAACGGCGGCGTGGTGTATTCCGCAAATATGGCCGACTGTGAGGGCGGGCACAAGCCGGCGTGAGTAGGTTAAACGTTGAGTTTTATAAAGGCACCACGGGGTGACCAGCCCCTCCCCACCCTCCCCCTCCCCACCCTCCCCACCCATCCCCTCCCCACCCTCCCCACCCAGCCCCTCCCCACCCTCCCCTCTCCACCCAGCCCCACCCCTCCCATTTTTGGATGCACGACGGACGGACACAATAATCCCCTGTGGGCTGGTGTAACCAGGAGGTTCCTACCAGTATAACATCTCACTACCTCAATGAAAATAAGGACTCACTGTCATTACCTCCAGAGATAACACACCACAATGCTCAGTCAGTCTCCCAAAATGCCAGGTTAACACGTGCCTTGCGGATGTAAAACTCCAGCCCTTATATCCCTCTCGATGTGCCATGTCCTTTCTCAAAGACGTCAATGACCATGACTTTCCATTTAGATCTCTCCATGAAATTTACTCAAGAACTTCGCATGAAATACTCCCAGTTGCATCCAATTCGCCGTCTTCCTAGGCTTCTTGTACCAGTCAAAACATTACATTCAGTCTCTTGTTTTCTCATCACACGTCCAATAAATTGTTTCAACATCACTGATAAATGTTTTCCAAAACGTTTAAATTGCTGGTTGTACCGAGCGGCGCGTTGCGCATGTTACGTATGTTCAACTTCCGTACGTAGCCAACCGTGCTCATTGGAGGGTGCGTGAGCGCTGAAACAGAAAGAATGATAAATGACGTGAATGCAGAAGGAAGCCAATGCATGAACATGATTTATCATTTATTCTGTCTCGGATTCATTTCATCCTGTTAAAGCGCGGCTCGTGGCAGTCTCATGACACAGCAAAGGGGCCAGTGACGTGCGGTGAGGTCAATGGCTGGGGAGGCACTGGCCAGTATCAGAGCCAGAGTAACACACTGAGGGGGGCGTGGTCTCACTGAGGGGGGCGTGTCCTCACTGAGTGAGGCAGATGTGATAGCTGCCTCCCCTGGTGCTTTTTCATTGCAGTTTTATGACGAGACCAGCGAGCCTAAATATCTTCATACACGCCTTTTGGCTTCCTCTGGTCTAACACCGTTTGAGACGAGGCTCAAAAGAAAGGTGCCTCTGGTGTGGACTAATCAGTTTCAAGGACAATGCATACATTATCAGAGCGTGTTTTTTATTTGCGTTCTGACCACAAGCATTGTGGTTAATGCAGACATGATTCCTTGTAAAAGGTTTCAGTTTGGTGTTTCAACATCTTAACACCTGTTTTGTTGCCAGAAAAAAGGGGAAAACCCTATTTTCATATTTTGGTACTGGAAAAGGAGATCCCATGATATATCTTCATACACATACGTGAAATAGGTTACCTGGACTATGGAAGGCGAGGACATGTAATGAGGGGTTGCGCAATGAGAGGGGAGGCTGAGCTCATCGCTGCCTCCTCGCCTCTCGTATCTCCCTGCATTTGCAGAGGAACTCTGCAAATTTGGCGATTTTGACTATACAAATTATTGGAATCATACATAAATGGCATTTATAACACAGATCATCGGACAAATCTTAATATTTTTTTTTAGTTTTCGTAACAGCTATTTTCATTGGAGTTATGGCAGGTGAGGCTCTGCCTCCCCAGACCGCACGTGACTGAAAGTGACGCGTCAGTGAGCGCAGCGGCGCACAATCGCCTCGGAATTCAAATGCAGTGTTTTTCAAACGCAGTATATATATTTCTTAGCCCGTATACAGACGCGCAGCTACCAGATGTTGCAAAGTTGACGTGTTTTACACCAAAGCTTAGATCACCAATGTCTTTTTTAACATTGTGGTTGTGGGTAATGTAGTGGCCCCGAGTGGCTACAGGGGTCAAGTGAATAATACAATGGAACAAAAATTTAAAAAAACGTTGATTCTTACATATGCAATTTCATGATTTTTTTGTAGATTACTATAATCTACAAATTCCTATAATCGACGAATTTGTATGATTCACAGATTATCCACGGTTCACGACTCCTTAAATCGCCGGAAAATTTTTCCTAAAATCCACGAAAATGTTTAAATTCACGGCACACTGTTTGCGGAATAATAATTTATTCTGTCTGTACCTAATGGCCACGGTGTTAATCCTTACGCTTGTTTTATTTAAAACTGTTATGCTTACCGGTAACAAGTCGCCGAGAAGGGGATACATATGTTTGGCTTGACACATTGATGGGTTGCACTATTGATTTGTCAGTGCTGCAGATGGAATGCGTGCTGCACCAGCAAACGACTTTCAGAGTTTGGTTTACACTGCAGTCTTGGTAACCGAACGTGTGGGTCCCAACAGATATGAATTGCGCAGGCTGTATGGCAAATAAACAACATGACAGAGTGCAACTGTTCTACGCAACGGGATTGCATTGCGCCATTTGCAAGAATGTCCACACCTTGTCAAACCCCAAGCCAGAACTCAATGCCATCTAGATAATTATTCACTGAAATGTTACAAAAATGTAACTTTCACCCCAGTGCCCCTGAACCCTTGGCGTTGATCAATGATGCAATCCCCACCGCGAAATCCTGTATCATTACCATCAACCATGTTCAATTCACTGCTGGGTAATCGAGAGTTGGGTGGGACACGTATTTAAAATAATAAAGCATAAACAATGCGGCTGGGACATCACAGACATGTGATGGGTCTCTTGGACAGAGGGAGTTCATGTAACACAGGAGGCAGAATGAGTGAATCTATGAACAATCGTTGGTCATATATAAAAAAAAAATTAGGGGCCGTCCATATATGACGTCACGCGATTTTGGACGATTTGACCCCCACCCTCTTCGTCACACGGCATCACAAAAAATCAAATATGACATCAAAAAGCTCTGCCCCCCTCCCCAAAAAAAATAAAACATGCTTCAAATCGCTTTAAACTATTGTCATTGTAGTGCGTATTAAATGTGGTGCTGCACTTTGATGTTGTAGGAGAAAACATGTATTAAAAAGTCTATTTAAGAAGAACGTGTTATCTATATTTATTTAAAGCTGGGCATTTTTGATGAGACGTCACATTTCTCAAACCCCCCCCCCTCGTCACACATCTCAACAAATGTTTGACCCCCCCCCCCCATAGGTGCGTGATGTCATTTATGGACGGCCCCTTACCACATAAGGCCCCTGAGTTATATATCAATGTTTCAGAAACGACCTGGCTACAAATGATTTTTTTTAGCAGGCAAATACTCGAAACGCGTGTTTCTACATGTGAAGGGAAAAACTGGAGGACCCGGAGAAAAATCCACGCGACCACGTGTAGAGAGAACATGCAAACTTTAAATATACAGCAGGCATCATGGTCGGCATCGAACCCAGGACCTCCTGAATACCTGGCGAGGTAGTTAGCATCTCGCCACCGTGACGCCCATATCATGTTGAATGTCCCCATACAATGCTGGAAATTCCATATTAGTCTGGCGGTAGTCAATAGCTCCTTAGAACAGTCACTATTGATTTCCTTGCAAAGTAACATTGATTTTACATATCTATTGCAGTGATGGTTATTATAAACAGTATCTGTAATGGTTATTTCCTTTATTCTGGTATTGGCACAGTGCAGTAATGAACGCACGTAAAAATGCATGTGGACCAGCATTTACAAATGCAATACAAACTACACTACTAATCCTCTTACGTTGGCATAATTTGTCTAATTGTGCTGTTAACCTGGACAGTATTACTACAGTCCATACAACAGCTTCATAATATAATCAGTCTACATTGTATATACGGCACTTTTTGAATACTGTATGCAAGCATGAACCGTGTAGAATAATATCCATCGTATATTAAATGCAGTACTATACCCAGTACGAGGGGGAAGTATGGTCAACCACCCCCCCACCCCCCCCAATTATCAACATAGTGGAGAGGGCCTTCAAAATTGGCAGATAGAGAATGGCTGAAAATCTTTGTAGCATAAATCTTGCTTTGAAGCTTTCGTGACTGCAGCAATCCATACTCTTTGGTTATTTCGGTAAAGTCACGTCGGTAGAAAAATAAAATTAAAAATAATATCACGACGTTTCGATCGCAACACAAGCGGTCGTCCTCAGGCGGAAAAAAATAATCCGGCAGTGAAACTGCTAAACCAGGAAGAAACGACCGCTTGTGTTGCGATCGAAACGTCGTGATATAATATTTTTTATTTTTCTACCTACGTGCCTCTGCTGAAAGAACCACAGCGTATATTTACAGTATACTGCGTACGTATCACAAACGAGGCAATACCCACGCATCACTCTCATCACATTTCATCCCTTTGCAAATCCATTAACAGATGAAGAGCCACTCCCCCCCCCACCACGCCATCATCCACGTGGCGTTGTTTGGCCATACTCCACTGTTCAGTGAACGGTTGGTGAAGACAAGGAGGTGGGCGATGGCTGTGGAGACTACTCGTGGGTCTGCTCAGATGTGAAGCACGGCAAGGTGGTGGGGGGGGGGAATTAAGAATAACAATAATCAGATTCTTTCTATTTTTATAATTATAATTTTTATAAAAATATAAATAATCAGATTCTTTATATTTTTATAACTGTAATTTTTATAAAAATATAAATAATCAGATTATTTTTTTAATAAAAAATATTAATAATCGGATTATTTATATTTTTATAAAAAAAAAAATGATTATTTATATTTTTATAATTATAATTTTTATTAAAAATATAAATAATCAGAGTATTTCTATTAATCTGATTAAAATATAAATAATCAGATTATTTCTATTAATCAGATTATTTATATTTTTATAAAAATTATAATTATAAAAATAGAAATAATCAGATTTTTTTTTTCCACCTACGTGACTTTACCGAAATAACCAAAGAGTATGCAGCCACGAAAACTTCAAATCTAGAAGGTGGTGGGAGGGGGGGGTTCGAACCCGTCTCGCAACCGCATCATTGACGACGGAGCGCAGTGCGCTAACCAATGCGCCACCGCTCCACGGCATCTCATCCTCCTCTTCCCCTTGATGATTCATCATCTCGAGCGGGCTGCGTCAGCTGACGTCAGCACACAGTGACACGGCTTCGGGGATGTACACACCACACACACGCGCGTCGTTAAATACTTTGCCGGCATATTACAGTGAGGTGTTAGTGTACACGCCTGTTCGTGATCCCTGCAGCAATAGATATTCGTGGCCGGAGACTAAGACACACACACACAGTGACAGCTGATGTTCCTGATGTGTCTGGCTGCCGTGTTACATCGCTGCTGCATGCTCTGGCGTTCTGAAAGATGTTCATTTCCTTGAGATGTGCAGTAGTCATTCTGGATGGACACTAATTTCTGTGTGTGCTGTGGGGCTCTAACAATACTGCTTACAGCTGTTATCCACGTAGAAGAAGTGGCCGGTTATTGATCGCGGTGTTAAATTCATGGGAAATGTCTACGATGTTGTCAGGGATTGCTATGCTGCCCAGGGCTTGACTGTGCCTGACGTCTGTAAGACTCTGCTCGCTTTCCCGTCGCAAGAGGTAAGAGGATACGACTAATGCATTTCCTTACGACATTTCAACTGGTTTAACCGATTCTATATGATATGAAGGCAGGTGGAATTTCACTTGGAAAAAAATATGCCGCACAAGAGGTAACATTTGAACGTTTGCATAACGACCTTACATAACTGCTACTGTACGCGCCAGATTGTGAGTTTTTAATGACAAATAATGGGATGTAACTGGTTATACGAGTTCATATTTGCTATTGCTTTACGATGTTGTTGGCCTGGCCTATCGGATGGACTTAACCCTGCCATGGGAACGTGGAATTTCATTTACCCAACTCCTGCGCATCCAATTTGGGGTGAATATTCAATCCATTGCTCATTCATTATCCGGGTGGCACACTGCAAAACAATTGTTTTGGACAGAAATGTAAAATACAGTTGTTTGCTGTATGAAAAAAACATAGCATTGCTAGGTTTGTATCATTGTTGACATTCATGCAACAATGCGGGTCGCACAAAAGGTGGACAAGTTTAAACTTGCCTAACGGGTAAACGTGACGTATGAAATGTCGGAGTAATATTTTTCATTCCTCAGAAGGGCAACATTTGTCACATCAAAGGCAAGCTGACCTTTAGTCGTACCGATGTATTTGCATGGCTAAATGCGAGTGGATCGTTTGATAACCCACTCAATTTCAAATGGTTATCACACGATCCGATGGTGCTGGCCACCAAAAGGAATTGGAACCACTCATGTCACGACGTCACATCGGGTTGTACATTTCTGGTTTGGGGCTCATTAACTAATATACGACATAACACCGGTGTTGCTTAGGGTTTTATGCATTTCTGTAATTTGCAACAGTGTACACTGATGCTGTTGTGTACGGGTAAACACACGCTGTACACACCTCCCACGTGGAGTTCACTCGTTTAATATGAACATTATAGCGAATCCAATATTGGCTAAAGTAGCCAATTTTATGAATTTCACTCAAATAATCATGGGGTTATGCTCATCATCTCTTACAGCCCCGAGGCAGAAATGGATATTCCACATTGTGGCAGAGAGTAATTCCATAATACCATACAGAATCAGTTAATGTCGCAAAAAAAAACCTTAAACACATTCGTCATTAGCACTGCCTTTAAAGGAAACGTATAACATGCGACGTTCATGAGCAAATCATATTTTTTTTTGCTATTTGTGCTTGTACACTACTGCAAACTTAGCATCACTAAAGGATTCAGTAAAAATGTAAACATAGAATAATTCCTACGAAGGGATGGTGACATGTTCGTTAGATGCATCTGGATAAGTCAGCTCAGTACAATATACAATTTGTTCGCTTAATTCTTTGGTTCTTTCGGTTAAGTCACGTCTAAAGATAAAATAATAAATTTTAATTTAATGTATTATTTTATCTTTAGACGTGACTTAACCGAAAGAACCAAAGAATAATTCCTGCAGTCACGAAAGCTCCAAAATTAAGATTGTTCGCTTAAGTCAGTTTATGCGATTGTTTGGAAATCTTCGCGCTTTGAGATGCCATTTAATCGCCGCAAAATTGGCCAATCAAGCAGTTAATTGATTGTGACCGAAGTTGATGATAATCATGACATCAAATGAAAAATAATAAATAAGAAAAAATAAATGAAAATAAATCAATTATGTGATCTAATTGATTTATTTCATTTTTTTACCTACGTGACTTTACCGAACAAACCTAAGAGTATGAATCCTTGCAGTCACGAAAGCTTCAAATCTAGAAATAAAACGAAAATTTAAAGCTTCCGTGTTCATAACAGTTTCTAAAGCCAACATCACTGTCAATCGTCATCCACAACCCAAAACACTCGGCAGTGTTTCTTTAAATTCGTCAATGACACTGCCCTCAAAGGAAAACAAATAAAATCGGTAAACGTTTCGAGCGATGGTCCTTCTTTATAGCACGCAAGCATCGTCGTGGTGAGATTCCACATAGACTAACATCTGTCCTTGCCCAGTGCAGAGGGAATTGCCCCAAAGCGTCATCCGATACCAGATGCTCGAGATTAGACATTTCCCAAAGTAAGACGGCACCCCAATAACTATGCCCCAGTCACTAAAACTATACTAACCATGTCATGGACAGAGATCCTCCTGTGAAAGCCAACAAGGCACACGAGGGGGTGGGTGGCCAGCACCACGCCCGGCCGCTTTTGTCTCCCCAGTGATGTTTACACACCACGCACCAGGTACTCATTTGAGGCTGAGTCGACCTATCCGTGCACCCCGTACACACGCGCTGACATTTACCGTATAAGACGCAACCACAACTGTTTTTAAATTTCAAATCTACACGGTGGTGGTGGGTATGGTTGTGCACATGGTGGTGGGGTGGTTGTGGACATAGTGGTGGGGTGGTTGTGGACATAGTGGTGTGGTTGTGGACATGGTGGTGGTATTGTGGTGGTGTGGTTGTGCACATGGTGGTGGGGTGTTTGTGGACATGGTGGTGGGGTGGTTGTGGACATGGTGGTGGGGTGGTTGTGGACATGGTTGTGGACATAGTGGTGGGGTGGTTGTGGACATGGTAGTGTGGTTGTGGACATGGTGGTGGGCATGGTTGTGGACATAGTGGTGGGGTGGTTGTGGACATGGTGGTGGTATTGTGGTGGTGTGGTTGTGGACATGGTGGTGGTGTGGTTGTGGACATAGTGGTGGTGTAGTTGTGGACATGGTGGTGGTGTAGTTGTATTGTGGTGGTGGTGGTGTAGTGGTTGTGGACATGGTGGTGGTGTAGGTTTACGCCTCTCACACTCAACACGACGGCGAGACACACGAGAGGCCGCGTGACGTCACCGCGGGTGCCTCGCGGTGTATCCGGCGGCCATGTTACGTGGGGAGGGCCCGCGCGCTTAACGCGGCAGGCGGCGGCTATGGATCAGCCGATAACTCCACGGACTTAGCCCGCACCGCCAACGATTTAAAACAAAGCCCGAAACGTTCCTCGGGCATCAATTCGCTTTCTTCCTCCGCTCGCAGTGGCGCACGAGTAACAACACCCAGTTTCTAAGCGAGCGTGAAGCGCCGAATCATGTCAAGTGGTAAGGGTGGCGCAGTTGTTGAAGCCTCCTCCTCACGCAGCATGGCGGCTGTGGTTGGCTTCAGAGTGAGGGTGGAGGTGAGGGTGGAGGTGGAGGTGGTGGTGGGTGGCGTTCACTGTCACTCGTGAGTCGACTTCGTGGTCGAGGTGGTGGAGGAGGAGGAGGACCATGGCCACATCGTCTCTGCTCAGGGTCGTGCTGTGCTCCTCCAGGCTCGCGGGACGCGGCCGCTCTCTGTCCGCCACCGTAAGCGGCGTTGTCGACTGCGTGCGGTGCGTTTAGGGTCAGATCGTGACAGAAACGCTGTCGATTGATGCCCTAAATATAAAGAATACGCGTCTAACATTCATGTCAACCCCTTTATCAGCGCCCTACTTTGTTGCAGAACAATTCTTGTGGCTGTTGTTGTTTGACTTGCATCCCACTGGGATTTGTGCACACAGCGTTGGTGTACAGTGTTTTTTGTGGAATATTTTGCTCTTTTCTTGGACTTTCTGTTTGCACATAGTCACATATTCACCTTAACATGTTTTCTTGTTCATGTTTTTTGTTTGTTGCGGTTGCACCCGATTCAAGAGCCGAATGGCTCACAGGGCTCTACCTAATAAATGAACTTGAACTTGAAACCTCATTGGTCGCCCCGTGCCTCTTATAAACCTCAACGTTTATCCGCCGTAGGGACGTGGAAACTCAATTTCCCTGTACAGGAACACGGGAAAGCCGTATGGGTTGTGACAGGTACGGTGTAATGGGCGACGTTTCGGTCCATGGCCCTTTGTAGTACAGAGATCGACTTGTCTTTCCTTTCAAGGGCAGTGTTATTCACGAGCACGTTTGTGTGTTCGCACAATCGTGGCTTTGTAACGATGTAATCGATGCCTCTGTGTTGACGCGAATCTATTCCGATAGTTTACTGTATTTTGACCATACTTCACCTTGATGGTCAGCGTGGATTGGCGAAGGAGACGTGGCGGGGGCGGGGTGCATAGAAGTACAGTACAATGATGGATGTTGCTGCACTGACCTCTTGCTGCCCATCATGTAGCCTATAACAACCGACTATGCATTGGTATTTGGTGATATGCACAAGCACAGACAACCAAAAACTCTCACCACATTCGTCGGTAACATTGACCTTCTGGGGAAGATTATGTAAGTCGACATTATCAACAATTGCCTTTCATAGCACGTAAAGAGTGGTGCTTTCCTGTCCTCAATTTTCATTTCAAGGTTATCTAAGGGACTGACAATTGAACCTCATGGCGGTACCCCGGGGTACAATATCACAATGTCCGTGATGCAGTCATTTGTAGTTATTTTGTTTTATTTTTCTACCTACGTGACTTTACCGAAAGAACCAAAGAGTATGCATTTTTAGTCTGTTGATGGTCGGCGATGCGGCAATCGACTCATCTCGACGAGCTGTACACGATGCACTATTCAAAATTGAAATTTTCGATAACGGATTTTGTCATGCTGATGTTTGGCGTTTAGACATCGCGGAGTGTGGCACTGATTTCGGATTGATTGGTACCCCAGTCGCGGAGTTAAGTACACCCCTGGAAAAAATAGTGTCCCAGAAATAAAATAGTTGATTGCCTCGGCTATTTTTTGTATTGTTTGGTACCCCGGGGTGCCGCCATAAGGATCAATTGTTTACAATTCCTGAACCTTGCAAGCAGAGTGGAGAAATGCACTTTTTAATATTAGTGCTTCGTTTATGCCTTTGGTATTCAATTTTGCATCACGAAGTACGTTATCGTAACACTAATCCAATTTGAAACGACAATTGATCCCAGGAATGCACCACTAAGTGGGTCATGTATAAACTTTTATTAGGAAACATAAAAAATAATTTAACACGTATCCATAAGAGGTTTTTTGGGTTAGATCACGTAAATGTGTCATTAAAACCCGCCACCACCAGACACAGCCAACTAGTAAGCGTTGTCACGTAAACAGAACATGGCAATTCGTCACTAGTACAGCACGCAGGTGTGTTGGAGAGGCAAGCCACAACATTTACAATCGGAGTACGACGTTTCGCCAGTAATTACAACTAGCTTCATCAGGTGACAGCCACATTTGTGCTGTATGAGTGACGAATTGGCATGTTCTGTTTAAGTGACAACCCTTACGAGTTGGCTGTGTCGGGTGGTGGTAGGTTTGAACGACACATATTTACGTGATCTAACCCAAAAAACCTCTTATGGATGAAACAATCCTACCAGGCCGAATTGTATGAAGTGCAGTCTCTAACTCTTATCCGCTCTTATGTGCTATGCAGAAGCGCCATTGCCCGAAACGTAAGCTATGATATACTTTTCCTTCTCAGGCAGTGCTATTGATGAATGTGTTGAGTGTGTGGTACATGGTGGTCGGCCACGATGCTTAACTTCTAAGACCGAATGAGATTGGGCACATTCTGGGTGATTTGGTCCGAGGCATACAAATTTCAGAGTAATTTTAATGTGGAAACAATACACATTCCCATCATGAAAATTATCCAGCATTTGGTTATGAAATGCAGTCCTGAAATAATCTTTCCAAGCCGTGATGTCTCTTACGATAGACATTCCACAGCACTTGGCGCCAAATAATTTTAGAACTGTCTTTATCACCAATATAATAATGGTAACTTGTATTTTCGAATTTACTACTCCCTTGCAAAGCCAAGAAGCAAAGGTAGTAAGCCATTTGGGTTTTCATTTATGTAAAGTTTTATAGATGAATGAATAAGGTCATAGCCATATGACAACATTGCGAATGAGCAACTGCAAAGATAGACTTTGTAAGCCCTGCACAGTCCACTATTGACATTTTGAAAACTCTTCACAGTTGTGGACATGGAATGTTGTGGATTAGGCTGGACTAACCATATTACAAGCACTCGAGTTACTCCTATACGTGAATAATGACCTATACATCTCGTGGCTTTTTGGTGAACTTTCTGTGTTATTTCAGGGGGCGGTGGCCATCAGTGGGTTGCCCAACCGGGTTAAGATTGTCGAAGTAGGTCCGCGTGATGGACTACAGAACGAGAAGGTATGCACTTATTTGAGACGTGTGACTGCAAATTGTTTACATTTAATGGGATGCTGCAAGGTGTAAATATGATGTCGTAAATAAACATGTGCTTCCTATTTCTAAACAAATGAGCCAATTTTTTTTTGTGGCTGTTCAGGATTTTGTTACTGTCGGCTTTTGGCTAACCATCGAACAAAGACGGTCACTGCATCGCACACTTTCAGATGCGCTTCTGCGGCCGTCTGGAACGCTCTTCCGATATTAGGAAGCCACTGGAGCGATGCACTTTTAAATCTAAATTGAAAACGAATTTCTTTAGAACTGCTTTTTGTGTTTAGTTTGTCCTTGTTACAACATTCAAAAGATTAATGTATACGTTCGCCACGCCTTAAATCTGTTATGCTTGCTTTGGTGTGCTCCATTTCAGACTGTGGTGCCGACAGCTGTGAAGATTGAGCTGATTGAGCGTCTGGCTGAGGCAGGCTGCCCTGTGGTGGAGGCCACCAGCTTTGTTTCACCTAAATGGGTTCCGCAGGTCTGTAGAAACACGGTCCCGATGGCACTGGAATTAATGATTCATGACCGTATTCTTTCGCAGTCCTTCTATTCACATTGCATTTGATCAATATATATATATTTATTCATTTTGGAGCACTTAGGAAGTAAGAAGAAAAAGATTTGAAAGTAACATTTGGGAATGCCAGGAGGGATGTTGGGAATATATCGAAAAGAAAAGGAGGCAGAATGAAGAAGTTAGAGTCTCAGCATGGATTACTTGTATTCTTGAGAGGGGTAAGGAAGGCTACATTGAGATGGTTTGGGCTTGTGCTGGGCAGAAGGAATATTGGGAGACTGAGCTGGAGACGGAATGATGCGTTGGAACAAGATGTGAGGACACTGGATGTAAGTAGAGATGAGGCACGTGGAGAAAGAAAATCCAATAGTCTAACCCCATGCAGTAACTGGATGGCTTATAAGTGTTATGAATTTTGGAAAGCTAACTTTTACCCGATGTTAAGGTACTTTTATAATAATTTAATCAGTTGTGTTGCCAGAAAAAAGGGGAAAATTATTATTATTATATTATTATATTTTGGTACTGGCAAATGAGGTCTAATGATGTAGATGCTTACCCCGAGCCCTCATTACTTTGATAGTGCATTGTCTTTGAGCTGTACGCCTTTTGACGTCCTCTAATCTAGCACCAATTGAGACGAGGCTCAAAAGAAAGCCGTCTCTGGTGTGGACCAATCAGTTTCAAGGACAATGCATATATTATCAGAGCGTGTTTTTTGTTTGCATTTTGACCACAAGTATTGTGGTTAATGCACACATGATTCCTTGTAAAAAGGTTTCAGTTTTGTTGCCAGAAAAAATGGGAAAACCCTATTATAATATTTTGGTACTGGCAAAGGTGGTCTAATGCAGTAGTAGCTAGTTTTGCACAGAACTTCAACATTATCTATCGAAAGCCTACGTGTTAAACAGGGCTAAATACACATTCACGTAATTAAAACAATGTTTTGAATCCACTGCTGGATCATATGTTTTTGACCACGCTGGTCAGAATAATTGGATCGATTCAGACACCATTTGTCACTGACATTAGCTGTGTGCAACAACGCCACGACACATGTGAGTGAATATAATTAACTTTGGGGCCTGTGGCTTAAGGTTAGTTGACAAATGCCCTCACCATGGGAGTGTGGCCGATTTTCATGTAACTAGAATTCGCCCGTCGCCCTCACTGACTTTCATCCCACTGTGATTTTTGCACACAGCGATGAAATACGGCGTTTTTTTCTGGAAGACTTTGCTGTTTTTTCCAGGATTTTTCTGTTGCGGGTAGTTATTTTAAGATGTTTCTTGTTCATGTTTTGTTGCGGTTGCACCCGAGTCAAGAGCCGCATGGCTCACAGGGTTCTACCTAATAAATGAAACTTAAACTGATGTCCCCCCCTCTACCAATGTGTGCAGATACTACTGATGATTGTATGTAGGGTGTGTAGGCATATATGCCTACACTGTTCTTTTTGGGGGGGGGAGTTAATTTTTTTTTTAGCGAGGGGGGGGGGGCGACAATTTCTTAAAACCTGTTGGATCAAACTTTTTACCCCCACTTCTAGGGGGGGGGGTCCACTTTCTATAACTTTTTGATGCAGGCCTTCTGAAAGGCTCTTATAATTTGTTGACAGATTAACGGAACACCAGGCTTTTATAATAGTTTTCCAAAAAATCGGGCGGCATTGTGGCATAGTGGTAACACTTATGCCTTTCAGCAAGACGTGCCTGGGTTCATCTCCTTACTCAGTTGCCTTTCTGTGGGAGTTAGTATATTCTGTCCCTGTTCTTATTGGTTTCCTTTGGTTTCTCTGGAATTATCCCATAGCTTAAATAAGTAATATAAAAAAAAAAATGTAAACACGCTTTTATAAGATGTTCTAGTAATGGCAGAACTCCATGACTCCAAGAAGTGGCCCTGAAGTTTGCCATAACGTAAGGGACCGTGGCCAATTACAGCCAACATCAGTTGACCGTGGACAATTAGACACAAGCCGAAACATTACATGTAAAAAGAATGTTTAAAAAATATATTAATTTTATTTTTTATGACGGAATATAGTATTGTCATCAGTATGACATAAGTATACCAAGTTTGCAGTCGATACCACATTGGGAAGTGGGTTAAAATTGAATTACACGATTTGAGGATACGACAACAACAACAGACAGAGTGAGTTAAAAGAAAGCGTGTAAAAACAAATCCATGCAATGTAACTGTTAATGGGCAAACATGGCGATATAAAAAAAATACTTGCAAATGACTCAACTGGGAGTACACTTCGTAACACTAGCAAGAATCATGAGACTTATTGAAATAAAAATAATAACATAAAAATGAAAAAAATAATGAAGTGTTTTAATTGCACTGTGTGTTGACAGATGGCCGATCACGTGGAAGTAATGACCGGCATTCGGAAGCTGCCCGGAGTGAGCTACCCAGTTCTCACCCCCAACCTTAAGGGATTTCAGGCTGCTGTGAGTTCACCTCCCTATATTAACATATTTCAATCGGTGGCATTGATAGTGCAGGTGACATTTCACATGTTCCATGGTGGTATTGTGTAAAGTAACATTGTATAATGCCACCAGTCTCACATGACAGCACGTTTTATACGATTGACATTCGATTCTCAAACCCCCATCGCTGTGGCATTAGTGCCTAAAATGTTGAAAAACACTGTCCCATAGAATTCTGAAAAAGTAGCAACCTCATTTAATTTCATTTTTAAACAGTTTTTAATACATGTTTACATTTGTCATGATTTGAAACATTTTTTGTTAAAATTACGGTTTATGTTTATTGTTAATATGTGCTGAATATTTAATTGTATCCACAATTTAAAAATGAAATAATAGTCATATTTAGATGTTTCTTGATTTGGATAGTAATATAAAAAAGATATTCTAACTATTGTTGAAATTAATTCACAGCCTGGATGAATATTGTGTTCTGATAGAAGCATTTCATGGAGAGTCATAACAAAAGTTGATTATCTAAATTTGGAAACTACATGTAACATGCTTTACTATAACGCAAATACATTGTGATTATTCGATAACAACACTTCAAAATGCAGTCGGGTCTTTGAAAGTGATGTGACAGTTTATTTCCAATCGTGTGACAGTGAACAAATTATACGTGAAATGTATTTCAATTACATTCATAAATTAGTTGATCAGCAGGTCACAATGTGTGGGTATCCCCACCTTTTACAAGACTTGGCCAGCATGGAAGAATAGGTCAGATTATCCTCCAGACAGGGCTCTCCAAAGTTCAAGTGGAGAATCTGCCAGCAGTGAAATGAGTAAGCAATTGCAGCGCTGTGCCTTTATCTTTTTATTTAATAAATCTGGAAATGAACAAGATGCACAACAATCAATACACATGAGGTGACATGGATGAACGTAAGACCCTTGGTGTTCACAGGTGAAGGCTGGGGCCACCGAGGTGGCCATATTCGGGGCAGCTTCAGAGTCCTTCAGCCAGAAGAACATCAACTGCTCCATCGCCGAGAGCCTGCAACGCTTCGAGGAGGTGGCACGTGCGGCACAGGATGCCAACATCCCCGTCCGAGGGTACAGACTGCAGCTGAGATGGCATTGAGCTTCATTTAGACGGCAGAAGATGTGGTTCTTATTGATGACGTAGTAGAGCAGGGATGCCTTGTTGAAGGCACGGTTTGTAAGTTCATGCCATCCTACTGTACACAGATTTAATTGATGAGGCTCTGCTTTTTGATATATTTTCATGGAAAAAATGGGACTAATAATAGCCCAGTAGCTGTGCGGTAGCATTTGCCACACTGCTTTAGTTTAACCGATTGGTTCCACATTGTGTGCTGTCAGCACACATCAGGGTACCCAGTATTATACCAATGAGACGTTTTTATTTGAACCAGTACAACGTTTTCTTGCTTAATATAAATGCTGGACATTTTGTGTTCTGGAAGATCCAGTAGCTGATAAGTGATCTGTAATTATTTACTTTTAGAAATTTTGTGCAGCATAGTCTGTACACGTGATCGACTATTTTTACTTTTTTAATAGTTTTTAACCAATTTGTGAACATTTCAAACATTGACAATGATTGTGTGTACTTGTGTTTTTTCCTTTAGGTATGTGTCCTGTGTTGTAGGCTGTCCTTATGAAGGAAAAATATATCCAGCCAAAGTAGCGGAGGTGAGTTGAGTCACTGATGCTGCCCTAACAACCACCAGTGTCCTGTAATATTGTTGAGCTAATCGCTGTCAATCAATCCACGTGCACCACAAGAGTCGTAATGGTCAAACGCTGTCCTTCCCCCTGCTCAGGTGGCCAAGCGCCTGTACGGGATGGGCTGCTACGAGATCTCTCTGGGGGACACGATCGGTGTGGGTACACCGGGCAGCATGCGCGAAATGTTGCGCGCTGTGAGCCGCGAGGTGCCAATGAGCGCGCTGGCAGTGCACTGCCATGACACCTATGGGCAGGCACTCGCGAATATCCTCATCGCCCTGCAGGTGAGATCCGACACCTCATCTGTAACTCCCAGTAATTGCTGCCAGTGTGCTTGCAAAAAAAATTAAAGGCAAGCTGATGATTTCTTGTTCAAAGGAGCATTAAGAAGGCGATGCTCATCTCCTGTTTACAGCCCTGTGGTGGAAATGCCACAGTTCATAGGACATCCGCTGTTTCGTACCTCGAATTAGCACGGTTGGCTACGTACGGTGCAAAAGAAGTTCAACATACTTACAAACACTGTTAGCGTCCCTACAAAGTGGAACTCATTTTTTATCATGCCTGGAAGGATGATGGGCTAATACACACACATTGTGTGTGTATTACTTGTCATGAGTGTTTACAGGGGTCATAATTATCCTTGTGTGTTGTATTTAATTATATACTGAGAAGTGTCCGGTTGGCTCAAAGGTCAGAGCGCTGAGCTGACACCATTGAGACGGTGGGTTGGAATCCGGGCAGTTGTCTGTAATTAAAAACAGGTTCTCAGTGTAGTGATTTGACAGTCTTTGACTGGTCACCAATAAATGCAGGGTGGGTGGGAAAGTGCTGCCCCCTCGTGATACCAAGAGTTCACTTAGATTTCAGAGGCAGTTCTGTGATCTCTGCTTCAACGGACGGTTCTCTACTGAGCGATGATACACTGCAAAGGTTTCGAGTGGATTTTTTTAATATCAATGCCGATGGCACTATTGGAATACAATTGTGGAAAAACACGCAAAGGTATTAAGTATGTTAGGTGATAAATAAGCAGATGTTCATCTCTACATCCGCTTATTGGATTTCCAAGTGATTATTATATCGCGCCATTTATTTAAAAACGAGAACTCTTGACCAGTTTTGACTTTCTTGGTCTCATTCAGCAGAGTAAGGCTTGGTGAGAGCTTTCAAATACGTATAGAGAGGTGCATGATGGGAATTACACCGAGAGATAGAAAAATTAATACGTGGGTCAGAGAACATCCACAAAGATGCCATGACTAAATAGGCGTACTTAGGCTTGGCCAGGATGCATCAATAGAAGGGATTGCTGATGGACAAGGTTGGTAAAGCAATGGTAACCAAAGGAGGGAACACCTGAGAAGATAATCATTATGGAGGTGGGGTGATGAGAGAAGTATATGTGTGGGAGGGAAATGGATTGTGGGATCCTTATGTTTACCTTTCACATTTTCCCCAGGTTTCCCCGACATATGAATAAATAAAAAACATTGTCGCTATTGGCTCGAACCACATTTAAGGAAGTAAAACAACTAGCTCTGTCTTGTAGATACATACCTAGCTAGGCTGAGTGTCCCAGGCTATCCCAACATAGGCTAGAATCTTTGTTCATGAGAACATTTTACCTTGACATCGTTGGTTCAAACACTCAAGCAAGAGTGAGCTCTAGTGACATCAGACAATGATTCTAGCTTGTGTTGGACAGCCTAGGACACACAGCCTTGATTACACTTCTCCAAGATATGATCAATAGTATTTGTTTTTTGGTTTGCCTTACCTACCACACTTGCTTTCACTGCATGGTGGCATGCCACCCTGCAATGAACTGCAAAGGTCATACCCTATCATTAGTAAAAAAATTCTAAAAAAGAATAATGCTCAGATTTTTTTCTGCTAAGTTTAAAAAATAAATCTGTTATCAATTACAGATATTTTGGCCACGTGGGGAATGGCACCGTACCAAACAGGCCCAATTGAGCCCCTGATCAAGATAAAGTAACTCGTATGAAATGTTTCATTTAGCCTCACTTAGAAGTTAATTATCCACACTGAGAGGGCACTGACAAGTCGTCCATTAAAGCAGGTTCACGATAAAATGTTTTGCAAGTTTAAGAAATACATTGCAATACACTTAATGATGCCATATTGAGTAACGTTTCTGCACAGATGTTTGGGTTAGTAGCGCACATTGAAAAGTTACACATGATCATTGGTTTGTATTGCACGCATGTCCCATGTGCTACTAGTTGTAATGCAACCTCCTGCCCTTGCACTTCTTTAAAGTATTACTTAGATTCTACCTTTAGGTTTTAAAATGGCTTATTCCAATTCTAACGTTTTTTTAAAAATAGAACAACCTGATGGGTGCTATGAATTGAACCACTACACCAATATATTTGTGGGAGTGGTATTAAACTATATCGTTTCCTTTGCACGTTAAAGCAGTGGGGTGCTGTTCTTTTAAATGTCTTGGGCACTTTTGTTCCTTTACTGCACCGTTGCTTAATGTTCCAGAAGGGTTTTTGGCACGTGTGCAGCATGCGTGTATGTACAAACCTTGTTTCTGATGTTATCACATCTATAAATGAATTATTTTAATTGGGTCTATGTGTACATTCTAATCGAAGAAACTAATTTTGCGTTAAACAATTTACCTCCTCAAAAGAGCAAAGAAATGTTTTAAAGTACTGAATACTTTTTACCATTTTACTTAATTTGTAGTGTGTATGTTTATATAATCTATTATCAGCTGCATTGCTAAAAAAAGTAAATCAATCTATTATGTTTAACTTCTGCATGTGGCTTTTTGGAAATTTCGTTTATTATTTTTAGCTTTGAATTCAATTAAGCTTAAATTGGATCAAGGGGCTTTTTGTTACACGAGAGTAATATTTTGGCAGAAAAGTACCTGTTCCAGTCCATGAATAGTGCAAGATTAAAGGACGCTGTGCTAAATTAATGACGGCAAATTGACGTCCGGTGGAGAGAAAATATTTGGAGAAGAAAATCGTGGTAGCACAAAAACGTGTTTGTGTCTTACATATTTATTTATTTCAGAAAGTTCTCCCCCGCCCCCACCCCATTCCCTAAAGAGGTGAGGGTTCAAATGGCTCCTTTTATAGCAAGTGCATTGAATAAATGTACTCTGAGTCTCTTGAAACGGGTTTTATTTGCTCTAAACGATAATTTGCGGATGAACAAAGACGTTTTACAAATTATCTGCAATCCTGTAATGAAAATTATCTGATGACAGTGTAGCTTTCCTAGTATTCAAGACATAAAAGTCTGCACTCACTGCAAAGTTAATATGACAAGCACACGTATAAGATTTTGTGAGAGCATGCATCATTTTAGTTTCAATTTGCAGTCCTTTGTGATTGATGAGGGCCCTCCACAAGCGGTTTGGGGCATGGAGGTTGTTTGGCCTTACTTCACACTGTTCGGTGTAAAACAGTGCGCTAACAACCGTGTTACTGCTCCACCCCACTCCTTACATCAACAAGCTGTGATATACAATAAATCTCCTCTTTCTACGACCGTATTACCCGCTACTTATATTATCCACGACACCAAAAGTATGAAAAATCCTATTTATCTGCACCCTGTTTTTCCTATAATCCGCCATTATCTGATTTTTTTTCCCCATCCTGGATTGGAGAATTGATTTCTGTTCGCAGTTTGTTCTTGGATAAGTGGAGTTCTATCCATCCTATAGTCTGTGGTGATCCTTCACAGTGTTCATCTATAGGCGAGTTCAAATCGTGCTATCTCCATTCTATTTAAGGATAATAGGAATCTATCGACAAATGTATATACTACTTTCCCTGTACTGTGTGTTGTGTGCGCTCACATGAATGCACGTGCGCACCATTCACATTACACAGACGTCGCACACGCTGTGTTTTAAAAAAGCACATGCCCTATTTGCATGCCTCTAGTCACATTGTGGTAAACGTCATCCCTGCATTATGTGCACTCCCGAGTAACTATGCATTCATTCATGCAATGATGTATTTATCCATTCATTCATTCATTTATATGTCCATCCATATTTTCAATGCATGTTTTCATCAGTCTATCATTTAATTAATACAGACATTAATGAATTACCATACATCTACCCTGAAAACTGGCTGCATGTTTGCACAATGCATTTGAATGCAGGCACACAAGTAAGGGGGTAGAGGGGGGGGCAGAGATATTATCAGTGGAGATATCAGTCAATAACTTTGGATTAAGGTCACCCTTAAATCCCCCTTTGTCGTGAAGGGAGATTAAGGGTGACCAAGGCCTAATACACAGGGCAGCATACACGCAATAGAGAGGCAGGAGCCTGTAGTGTTCGTCCGAGCCGCAGTGGGCATACGGACTGCACGCATCGCACAGGCAGCACATTACAAGCAGCGATGGCTGGCTATCGAACGAAGACGGTCACTGCATTGCGTGCTTTTCAGATGTGCTTCTGCGGCCGTCTGGAACACTCTTCCTTCCGATGTTAAGAAGCCGCTGAGCTATGCACTTTTAAATCTAGATTCCAAACTCAATTCTTTAGAAATGCTTGTTGTATTTAAGTTTGTCCTTCCCCTGTACCTCTAATTAGCACGTTTGGCTACATATGTTGCGAAAAAGAGTTCAACATACATCTCTACAGCAACAACGATTACGCTGCCCTCTCAAAACACACTACTACCATTGCATTATTGTACTACCGTTTCAACATGTGACAGCAAGACAGCTTTACAACAGCTACTGAAATGCTTTTCCTAACATTCATCCATGGGTTTTGCCCGGCCCCATTTTTCCAGCCATTCACTTACAGGATTTATGTTCTTATTATTATTATCTGCTGATGTTTGTTAGATACGAGCTAATTGGCAAATTAATCTTATCCACGTTTATCCGTGATATTTTGCAACTAAGTGGATTCATTTCACAGATGACCCTGTGGATAATGGGGTCTCTAAGTTTACCTCCCACTTCTACACGTTTTCACTGGAGTTCTGCTGCAGTGTGATTTTTACCAACAAGATTTATTTCCAACATTGTCAATATTTTCTGCGATGTATTTCCAAATACACGACTTAAAAAAATAGCTCATATACAGGAAGGTACTGGTTTTTAGATTCCAAAGCCAAGTAAAAAAAAGTATTAATTATTTACTTATGATAGAATGGCACGTCGTATTTTTGTGAGCATTTTAATGCTTCAATTTAAATATTTTCAAGAATTCAATGTGGCACTAGCTTATTAGTTACACAGAGGTGAAGCGCACGAGCCTAACTTACATCCCATAAAGTCCACGTCTGCACGACAATTAGTGGAGGAAATTAATATCTGGCCCAGCACAGACTACCATTAATCAACAGTGAGTTATGTTAACTTCGCATTGATCACCCTGTAGCATTTGACACCAAACTTTTTCGTGTTTGGCAACTTTGCGTTTGCTTCAACGTTTTCTTTTATTGCAAAACATAGTGCATTCTTGATTTGGAGCTTTCGTGACTGCAGGAATTACTTTTTGAAAGAAAAATAAATTAAATAATAGCACACGACGTTTCAATTGCAACACAAGCAATCACCATCAGGTACGAATGAATGAGAAAACAAACCTAGTAAACTTAGAAATATAATGCAATACAACACAGCGAGTCGGCTAACATAACCAGGTAGGGTGTTGACTGTTATGTTAGCCGACTCTCTGTGTTGTATTGCATTATATTTCATTCGCACCTGATGATGATTGCTTGTGTTGCAATCGAAACGTCGTATGCTATTATTTAATTTATTTTTCTTTCTACGTGACTTTACCGAAAGAACCAAAGAGTACAAAGTGCATTATTGACTGGCCCAACCCATTGGGGGATAAAGGCTGTAAAACAAATTGCAATGCTTAAAGCGCATTACAGGCCTAATGGTAGGGTGAGGCATGAGGTAAATCGGACAAGTATTACAATAAGCTGGTGTTGACTACATGGTGGTGCTCAATTGCCACACACCAGTCCGATCTGCCAAGTTCACCGAGGGGTATGGAGTGCAGCAGTGTAAACCTATCTGTCCGACATGCATTTGGATGTATCCGTAATGTAATAATCGCACCATAGAACATGGCATGTAACTGTAAAAGAACAACATCATTTCATGCGAAGTGAGGGGAGAAGAAAGAAAACTAGTGTGGCTTAACGATGCAGAATCACCCCCCCCCCCCCTGCGTAGAATCGCTGAAGCAGCTGTTTCTTCCCGTGCTGGAATCTGATGCTGGCTTGCCTGGTGTCCCTATAGAATAGCGAGAGCCAATGGGATCGTGCCGTTTCATGCCGTCCCCCAGGAAGCTTGGCCCAATTCCACCAGTCACGTTGTTGCCCTGCAATCTCAAAGGAAGTTTGCTGCAGAGGTTAGGAAATGGGTCTGGGAACTTAATGTCCTTTTTCTTTTCTTCCTGCCACCACCTATTTATCCCCCACAACTTCGTGAGTAAGGGGCAGCAGGCACCTTGTTTTTGAGCAGATGGTATGGGGTGAAGGGCACCATTGTGTTAAGCGTGTTAAATGAGTGGTGTGTGTGTGAGTGCAGGGCACCATTGTGTTAAGTGTGTTAAATTAGTGGTGTGTGAAAGTATGTGCGCCAAGCGTGCCACAAGCGCCGTGGTGACATCACCGCCACTTAGTGGCGGACGGTAGTTGTTGTTGAATGTATGTGAAAGTGTGCATCTGTATGTATAAACTAGCAGTATAGTTATGTTGGATTGGTTTGTGTGTAAATATCAGTATATACTTCTGTGTAGAAACTCACAGTAGGTTATGCTAAAGGCACAAATATAAGGCCAAGTGCAAAGCAATTTAAAATATTTGAAGATACCAATCACCTGTAAAGTTGTAATGTCTATGCAGTAAAAATAATGTAATAAAGAGGAGTGAGAGTGCAATAGACTATTTTTTAAGTAGTGTAGAGACTGGTGTGGAATTAATGGTGCCTAACTTACAATAGTGCATGTAATATTGGCACAAACCATAATTTAAAAAAAATATATAATACTATAGAAGATATATTGGCAGTCATTTGCTGTGTTTCAGGCCCACAATAGTTTTGTGAGTCACAGAACCACTGTAATGGTCTCCTGTATACTATAGTTTTAATTTAATGTAACTATAGTCACTTCCTACCCATAATGACTGCTGGCCAACCACTGCATTATGTCATTCGCTTGGCTAAAGAGCAGGAAAATCCATATAAACATAACAAATAAAGTCAGTTTTATCAAATTCATATTCTTCCACTAATTGGGAGGCTTGTTTTTTTTATTCGGAAATTTGGCAGTCCTCTTTCTGCACTTAATATACGTTTAAATCCGATATGAAAATTAATTGCGATATGTCAGAGCAGTCAATGCCCATATATATTTTAATGTGTTCGCTGACGTGGCAGAAACGTACAAAACAATAGATTGATTAATGAAGAGACTGACTTTAGGTGCCCTCTAAAATACCATTCGGCACCAGTTGCGTATTGTTTCTGAAATAAAATCCTCTGGTGGCCTGACGAGCTTGCGGCAATGCACAAACATTCCATTTAAAGCTCAATTCCCAAAGGTGAGCGATCATAAAAAAAATGTAATTTAACAGTTTCCTCACAAGTTTTTAATCCCAGCGATGGGCTTGGCTCGTATCCAATGCCCACCCAGTAACTTAAAACAATGTAAATACCATGATTTATGTCATTAATCGCTTTGAGAGCACGAGAAATGGGAGGAAGCTTTCCACCATTTTTTTTTGCAAAATACAACAAACCAGCAGAACAAGATGCACTTATAACTCAAGAAAAGGTGCTATTACCCATATACATTTGAAACTGTTTTAATTATAATGCCACTTTCTTAAATGGAATTCTATATGAATAATTTCTAAACTAAACGACCTGGCTACAAATGATGCCTCGACGAAGTGGCTTGTCATATGGAAATTTATAGCAGCCAAATACTCTGAATAGCATGTTTATAAATGTGGCAGGAACAAACCAGACGCCCTGGAGAAAAATATTTTTGTCTCTTTCATCTCCGATTTTATTTTTAAATGACAACCTGAGATGTATTTTTTCATGATGCTGTTCTTTCTATGCTTAGTTTTATTTTAGAATTTTGCCTCATATTGCCCATGGGCCTGGAGCTTGTTTACCGGCTCCTTAAGATGTCTCGGCGTGACATTAATGTCCCATGTTTTAATCATGCAGGTTAGTGACAGTAGTCTGGAATTATACTCTCTGTCAAGTCAAATTAGTTTTTTTAAGTTATTTGGTCATATAAAGTGTTTTTTGCAACAGTGCAGTCGCAGTCAATCTCATAACAAGAGGCCCTGTTTTTCTCTCTTGTTGGATGGGTGGGATTTAATTTAAAACGGGTGGTTAATTTGGCCACTGCACAGAACAGAACGCGTAGGTGGCTGTTTAAGCCTGCAAAATGAGAACGACTAGAAATCTGTGCAGCCATTTTTGCCTTGGCATGACTCATTTATTGATAATGCCTTTCGTCCAATCACTGATGGATGAAATCCCTGCACCTTCAAAATTTCGGCATTAAAGGATGACCGTTTGCAATGGAATACACGTGTCTTGTGGCTGTGATGGTACTAACATACATAACTGCAATTTGGCTGAAGGTGTCTCTTGCCCTTCTGTGTAAGAAGTGCCACTTTCTTGGCTTCTACATAGTTACGCTCCCCTTGTTGGTTTATATAACAACAGCTGCTTTCAGACAGGAAATGGTTGGTTTTGCATGGGGTCCAACATTCCTTTTGCGCACAGCTGTGTTTCGCAGCGTGTCTGTTTTATGCATTTTGAAAACCCATTTAATGGACAAGTGTAGGATGAATGTGCACTCGTAACATAACAAGTACATGTGGCTGTGCTGGCATGTCTGTAGAGGAGCCGTAAAAAACACTTAAACCGTTAAATGATCGCATGCCTTCTGCAACCCAGAACACATTTAACTGTGAACTCGAAACTCTGTGTGCTTCGATAACACGGCTGATGCATATTTATTAGCAAAGTAAGAGGTTCATGTTCAATTTAGCGTTGTATGTGAGTGGAGATCATTAAAGTAATTATCAGGTATCTATAGACTAGTATTTTTCCAGAACGATACATACACATCTTTGTGCCCATTTTTATCAGAAAACTTAATTTTCCTTTTGGGACGCTTTTCTAATTGTCTCTCTAATAATACATATTTACAAATATTTGATGTCAGATTTACTATCATGACGCTTGTTTTAAGCATCATTGGATTATATTATTGTTGTTTTCATGGCTGATGCTTATAAAACATAAAGCATTCTCAACCAACCTTTCTTGTTGATAACCAAAAACTCATGAATCTATAATGGTACATTACAACGATTTAAATGGTGATTTGCTTCAGAGTTTGGTGGATAACGGACAGCTGCACCCCTTGAGTGTTAATGTGCAGCCTCCTTGCAAAATTCTTGCCAAGCTTTGGTTGTTGCTGCCCCCTTTTGTTACACAACATACATTGCCCTCGGTTCATCGCAATGTCTCATTAAGAATATTCCATGGTACCAGCCCAACTGCTTTTTTCCAGTCTCTCATTACCATTATGCATAAACGGGTGTCAAATGTTTTACGAAGAACAATGACATATCCTGAACCGAATGTGTCCATTTGACATTTTGATGGAATTTTTTTGCGTTCTTCAAAAACTCAGCGTTTCGCTCAACTTCAAAAGGTGCTCAAATGGGCCTGCAGAAAAAAAACTCCATGAAGTTAAGCGTCGAGCCGTTCCAGCAACCACAAACCCGAAATCCCAGAGCCTTGTTAACGTTTTCCTTCCTTTTTTTGCGGTGATCCTGCAGCTGGTGTGATCATCTGGGTAATTGCTAACATGTGGCGAGCTTTTAATACACACTTCCCTCGCTCTCCGTAAAAAAAAAGAGAAGAAAAGTTAAAATGTCTGCGACCACTACATCATTTGGAAACATATTTCCCTTGATGCAATTAGGGTTCAAAGGGCAAGCATTGCTTCGCCTTTACCAATGTGGAGAGACAGGTTGGGAGGGTGGGGGTTGTAGGTCTCGTGTAACTTCACATTTCAACATCAAAAGCCTTAATATGACCATCTGTTGATTCTTATCGATGAAAGGGGATGCATCGTTGTAAAGAGAGGCGTGAATCAGCCACCTTTTAAATGTAGGGCCTCAAATGGGTTTCTGAACAGTCTTGCGTTTGAAAATTGAGCATTGAAAGTGACAGCAGAGTTTTAACGTGTGGGCGAAGCAGTGAATGGTGCCGGCTTTATTGCCATGTGTTCCAGAACCTTGTAATGCATGCAGAGTATTTCTAAAATAAAGAAATAAAATCGCCTTTTATATTTCCCATACACTTTGACGAGACAAGTAACTGTGAACATATTTTACAAGTTACACTTTTTGTGGTGATGAGCAATGCAATTTTTGCACCAAATTTACATTGAGTAGTGCCCTGACCTTTGAACCACCCAGCCATCTCTTATGTAATCGTCAGCCAAATATCGATGTACTGCTGGATGAATGCCTCCCTCATCACAATCCACTGCTGCTCCTCTTCATCTCACGTGTGTACATGAACCAATATATATATTCTCCAACTCCGTGGTGGTTGTGATCTTACACACATTTCTTCCTTTGGCTGATATTCGATCATTCAGTCTGGTTCATTGGCCAGCAGCTTGCTTTGTGGTGTCCTGCCCGAGCTCATTTACTTTTCTTCACCGTCAATATTTTGTCTCTGATTTGCGTTTCTTTCCTGATCCACGTGCTGAAATCGAACTAGCGTCTCACTAGCCTGTAACGGAGACATCCCTGCCACGCGGGGGTTTGTCCATGAGAATAAATTCTTCTTTTTATTTTTCCACCTGTCGTCCGTCCTCCCCGTCCACCTTCTAAATGAATTTTTTGAAAAAGGTGTGAATTTGTCTTCTCGTGTGTCTGCTGGCCACACACTCTGGGTAGCATTCTCTCATTCCTCTTTTCGATTTAAAATTTAGAATCGTTCTGTCACCTCTGTTCCTCTTGCTCTACCCTTACGGTGAAGTCTCTCACAATTTCTATGCTGTAGCATGACCTCGTTTTTGCCTGTTTATAGCGTGCAGAACACGCCTTGTTGATTCGTAAACTTCCAGAGCATTTAAGCTTATTGACCCAATTTGACGAGACTGCAAATTAGAATGAAGGGATTAGCTATTTATGATGCTATTTTCTTTTGTATTTTCAGCACAATTTACGGTAATCGGTAGCTTGCCGATAACGACACGTAGTTGTGTGTGACTCAAACATACCCACCCATAACTAATTGGACTTAATGTAGCTTGAAGTGAAAGGACCTCTTTAAACGGTCCAACCGTAGCATGCTGTGTATCCTCTGGAGAGTCTTAATAGCAGTTTTGTTATTCTTTCTAGAAATTCCAACTAGGTGTAACAAACACATGTTTAACCTGAGCACAAATACGTACGTGTTAAGAATAAAACTGGAAACGGGCTACACTACAGTGATTCAATGGGGCAAGGGTTCGTAAACTCTATCAACGAATGTTTCATACTCGTGTTTCTGTACATGAGCACTTTGTTTTATGCATGCACAAAACTACTACTAACTACAGTTAAATGTGTTGCATTGTTCACTGAAATTGGTGTGAACATTCTCCGATTGCATGGTGGGAAATCCTGCACTGCTTTGATTCGGCAGTGTTTACAGCAATTCTGCTCACGGAAGCCGACCGCATCACACAATGTGCACCACAACTTCCCGCGTTTGAGATTTCCTGGCTTTGCTTGTTCTGCTGTTCATTCAAACAATGCTTATTGTCATTAATATTTTTGTAATATCAATAACAAGAAACATACAATTTCGATTTAAATCTTTCGTGACTGCAGGGATTAATCTTCTTGGTTCTTTCGGTAAAGTCACGTAGAAGGGAAGTAATAAAATAATAAAAATAAAACATTATTAAATAATTCTCACGACGTTTCGGCCACAACGCAAGCAGCCGTCCTCAGGTGAAGACCAGGTCTGTCGGGGAGACAGCGTCTGAATGTCGTGAGAATGATTTTATTATGTTTTATTTTAATTATTGTATTACTTCCCTTCTACGTGACTTTACCGAAAGAACCAAGAAGAAACATACAACCCTATTTTACTATTACATTACTTTAGAATGTTTGCGTTTCTACTGGTATTTTGTTGTGGAAGCCAAGTGCATAATTATTTAGTTAGTGAAATAGATGATATAACAATGTAGGGGAAGTAAAATTTGGAGACGTTTCACTGAGTTTGCAAACATTGTTTGGTGTCATGTCGACCTGAGTAGTATTGTTTATGCAGTTGTGTACAGAAAGTCGAATTGTCACTGCACCGTACACATGTTGAATGAATGAAATACATTTTTTCCCATAATAAATGGTCCAAACTTGATACAGTTTGTTATCAAATTATGTCAAAAATGTAATTGACGGACAAGATGAGAAACATAAATGTATTATGGATTCTTCTTTTGTATGGCTTATGTAGATGCAGAGCAACAGCTACAATTTCACATTCAGAAATGCAAGATACGTTTATTGGATATGTAATGAGAAAACAAGAGTGAATATACATTTTTTGATGGGGAAAATCGTAGATATTAGAAGCCTTCGAAAATGGCTTGATGACATTAATATATTGGTGCCAAAAAGAGGAAATTGGAAACAAATGACAAAATATGCAGTGGACAGCTACAGACTATCTGTGCATGGATCGTGAGGATGATGACAAGCAGCTGGAGAAGACAGGAAATTAAGTACCAAAGCAATTTGAACAATTAGATGCAACTGTTTGGGATTCATATCATGGACAGAGCTAAATAGAAGAAAGGCCACAAATGCCGAGGTCTTTGAGAAATGACCCAGCACAGCAAATAGATACATTGTGTATGCAAATCCTGCTATTTTACTTTCTGAATCTGTATGTACATTATATGAAGGATGGTCATGCATTTACTTTGTGTACATGAGTATTTTGGTGTCAAATATTGCTCGTAACTAAATGCACTTTTGTGTATAAACTGTACGTGCATCAGCAATCGTACTTGCTCACACACCTTGTAACTCGTATTGAATTTGCATACAAGTTTATATTTCAAGTCATTTTACAAGATGGGCACAATGAGCTGCAAGCTGGTTTACACTACAGCGGTGGTGGCCAATACACCAAGCACTGTCATCCATTCTGGTGGATCTCAATGGGCTCTGCGATCCACCATAATTCTGAACCAACAATTACCCTGATGGATGTAACCCTCTAATAAACTACTCTAGAGACACACAGGCTACTAGCGCTGTCGATTGGTAAAAGTTATTTGTTTAACGTATGCATTCTTAACGCAAAATTGTTGTCTGCTTATGCTCATGTTCGGTTCTGATTTGTCCTGAGATTTACAATTCATCTTTCGCGATCGATCCTGGATTGCGAGCCACACATTGGCGCTCTATACCTCACGTGTTGATTTGTGCTGCGTGTACGCGGTGGTTAAAATGGCTGTTGCCCCGTGCGGCTCCTGTCACTTCAGATGGGAGTGAGTGTCGTTGACTCGTCGGTGGCTGGGCTGGGAGGGTGTCCGTACGCGCGCGGGGCGTCTGGAAACGTGGCAACAGAGGACGTGGTCTACATGCTCAACGGCCTGGGCATCCAAACGGTGCGTTCACCTTCCCACGCTCGACGTGTTCACCTCACCATTACCTGCTTGGGCAGAACACAGTCTTCTTTGTATGGCTGATGTTGTTATAGAGCAGTGTTCTTCACTAATTTTCAGAGCGGGGGGCTACTTTCGCCAATAAGACTTCAGTGTGAGGGCTGCCACACTGCCTGCAAGGGGATTTTCAGATTTGTGCATTGTCAAGGTTGCACGTCAGGAGACGCACTAAAGGCCACCAGGGGTTGCCAGTGGCCTGCGGGCCTTGCAATGAAGAACGCTTCTCTAGAGCAACAATACAAAATTACATTGTCCTTGAAACTGATTGGTCCATACCAAGGACAATGCATATATTATCAGTGTGTGTTTTTTGTTTGCATTCTGACCACAAGTATTGTGGTTAATGCAGACATGATTCCTTGTAAAAAGGTTTAAGTTTTGTTGCCATAAAAAGGGGAAAACCTATTCGCATTTTGGTACTGGCAAAGGAGGTCCCATAATGTGCAGGTGTGTAAAATATAAACTGATATATATGTTATCTCTTTGTGTATTTGCTTACTAGGGTGTGGACCTTCAGAAACTGATTGAAGCAGGGGATTTCATCTGCAAGGCTCTGAACAGACGAAGTGGCTCAAAAGTGTCCCAGGCTACCTCTAAGCTGTGAAGCTGCCATCTGCCCCCATTATACAAATGTAGTCAATTGTGGGTGTGTTGATGTTGGGTCAAGAGAGCCAGTGGTGCTTTGCGTCTGTTTAACGGATCGCGGATCATCATCTGAGGTGGCTGGCCTCATTACCAGGCGAAGAAATCAACTTTGCTTTGAGCTCCCATTCTTTGGTCAATATTCAATCTGTGCAATTTTCTTGTACGTGTGTTTTATATAATTAACATTTCTGTGGGTCATCTACGTTAATTAATGTGAGGTAACGCTTTTGCCTTGTGCGTCTACAATGTTAAATTGCTGTACGCCTACCTTGTGCTGATGTATTGAAATTGGTGACAACGGTGCATATTAAGGCTAATAGTCATGTTTTCAGTCTCCATTTACAAAATGACACAAAAGTGTTGCTGTGCAGTGGGAATAGGGTGTGTGATAAATTACCGGTAACCACTGTAACCATGATTGGTGCGCTTTAATCAATCCTGACATTACCTGCACTGTGCTTGTACGATGCCACTTGTTTTGACCAATGCACAGTTTAATAAACACTTACAGACTAACTTGACAGGATTGAGCACCTTTGGAGGGCATGATGTATGCGTGTCTGCTCATGCTGGTGCAAATGGGCCTTGACGCACACGGCTAAAGAATTGTCCCCACATTTCACTGGCAGTCGAGACATGGGGGAAAACAAGATCAATGTATGAGGTGGGCACCTGCGTTTTGTCAAGATACATTTAAAACCTCATCTGAAATTATTCATTAAATAAGAGCAGTGTTTTTTGGGTCGTCTTCCTTTAAAAGGAGTAACATTCAATACTTGTATAGTAATTAGTTAACCGTGCTCTTGGCTGATGGGGTTTTACACGTGGTTGGATTGATGCTTTGTTGAAGTGTAAGTTCTCAGGAGGCAACAGTTTGCATAAAAATGCATATTTTGGGCGCATCTGCTGATGTGATTTTCATTAACCTCCAAGTGCTCTCAATTGCAGGGCCTGTTATTTCAGGCAAGTATAACAGTCCAAAATTGGTGATTCAGTTTTGCTTGTTAAGTTGTGGAGCCATATTTAAAGAATATTCATTCTCATTTTATGCGGCAGGGATATTAGACTTGGATTGTGTTCTGTCAGCATGGCCGAATTGATGGTTGGTATTTGTAATAATTTTCCGCCCACGTTAGTTTATTGCAATCCGTGCATTTATGATGTAGCCAACCCCAAAGCTGATTTAGCTGATCAAATAATGCTACCACGCGCCGGCTTGCATTCATTAAAAATCTTATTTTGTCGCCAGCATGCATTCTTGATCAAGAGCATTGCAATCGGGGGAATTCATTTTAACATTGAATCAGGTAAAGGTGTCAATTCTGTCAGTTTTCTACTGTGTATGTATGCATTAAATGAAGTTCACTTGCACTAACTAAAATAAATCCATTTACATAGAGTCCTTCCTAAGGCGATGAATGATCTTGTTTCTGAATTTGGTTATCAGCTTGCAATTATTTTATTTCAGATAACACAAACCTGGAGTAAACTGGCGTAGTTTACCCACTTCAATACTGGACGAGCAATTGTATGCAAGCTAGCTCTCTCCTTGTGTGGTAAGCAGTGTTTTAAACTGTGCTTAGGTAAATATATATATCTGAACATGGTACAAATTACTTGCTTCTTCCTTGTGGGAAGGAATATTGCATCTTATTCATGGCTTGAGACATTGATAAGCTCATTTGTATTATTGGATAAATGAAACTTACATCACTATGAATGTGATGTCTGAATTTCAGAGGACTTTACTGATCAACAACAATTGTTATCATTGCTCAGTGTGGATTTGGCATAATTCGGAATAAAATCCTGAACGATAAATTCCCAGTGATAATTGTGTTGCAGTGTACATTGTGCAAGATGCTATAAAATAATTACCCTGGACAGGTATGTAATGTACACGTGTGTGAGAATGCCATTGAGTTTTTGTGTCTTCTAATTTGTGTTTAAAATTGCCAGTGGTCTAATGCACATTTAAACAAAATACCCCAACATTGCATGATTATTTTGTCAAAAGTATATTTTAAAAGTGAAAGTATTTTTTTATCTCTGTAAAAAGTGATAAAATTCCTTTGACTGGTGATTGTGCAAAATAACTTTTTAAAGTTTGGTTTAATTGCCTTACAATTATATAACACTGGACAGCGGAAAGAATGTGTTCTTTAATTTGTCATATAACATGATTAAACAATTACAGCAATTGGTGCATTAATTAATAGATTATTAGTTTGCTAATATCCTGTCAGCTGTATGGAATGCTGGTCATGGCTTTGAAGCGATGTTCAGTGTTGTGACCTTTGTGGTTTGACCTTGTTTATCTGAGTATATGCCAATTATTTAAGATAACAGTATTACAAAGTCTGCTGTTTCATTGTGCTGTGTGTAAATTTTCTGTGTAAATAATACCAAAGTATCAAAATCAATGTAATGCATTCATATGTGTTGCTGTGATTCTTTGTGGATGTGAGCATGTTGAGTGACTGGAATATTGGTATTATTTTGTAATATTTGAGCAACATTTATATACTTCTTAAACAGAGGGACCCCAGTAAAATATATTTATGTTCTAAAATCTGTAAAAAAAATGTAATGTTTATTGGTACAATGTTTACCCTATTTTATCTTGCATATAATTTTTTTATGGATTTAAAATGTTCACATGTACAGTTAGATGATACCTTAAATGTTCGAAATAACAATTCAATCAAGCATTAATTATAAATTTTTCATACACAACGATCGAATGCGAAAGCACTCGTGTATTATCTTGCCAAAATATTAAAATAAATAACATATAAATATCACGACGTTTATATCGCAACACAAGCGGTCGTCCTCAGGCGGAAAATAATAATCCAGCAATGGAACTGCTGAACCAGGAAGAACACTGGTTCCGCAGTTACACTAAAATATAAAAAGTATATTCTGCTTTTGGGAAATGTGACCAGGAAGAACACTGGTTCAGCAGTTCCACTGCTGGATTATTTTTTCCGCCTGCGGACGACCGCTTGTGTTGCGATCGAAACGTGATATATTATTTTTTATTTTATTTTCTACCTATGTGACTTCACCGAAAGAACCAAAGAGTATGGATTTCTGCAGTCACGAAAGCTTCAAATCAAGATTAAAATATAAAAAGTATATTCTGCTTTTGGGAAATGTGGCCCAAGTGACAAAAAGAAGACACCATCTCTACCCGCCAGAGAAACACGTGTCGCGCCGATGTTGACTTGTGAGCAAACTCGCGTCCGACTTGCTTCAATAAGTTACCGCTATGGTGGCACGTGTGCATTACTGTGAAGGTTCCGTGCAATTTTTGCGACCTCGAAAACGACTCCCAAGTGCAACCAATTAGCTTTCGTGTGAGACACTCGGTGCAACACGGGGGGGGGGGGGTGGGGTGGAGAGAGCGACTGCTGGCCGGAGTGATGCACGACAACCACAGCGCCAAGCGGGAGACGAAACGTGGCCGTGGCTCCTCCGCCACACAGCTGTGTCCCGCACCATTCCTCGTGCCGAAATGGTGACGAGCAAGCGCTCCAGAGAGAGACCCCCCATCTCTTCAATCTCGGGTGGCCGAGGTCTGTTTCATTGGTGTGAGTTGTGTACAGGTCCTGTTTCTACATTGGCAGCTTTGAAGCGTATCTTTTTAACAAGCAACAACACATTCTGAAAGATGGTCTTCAGCTATACTGGAGCACTTATAAGTGAACACTGCTTTGAGCCTCGCTTATGTATGCATTGCTTGGCCAGGAGGGCTTTGATACATTAGCTAGGCGGTGGTGGTGCACGTGGCCTGTAATCCAGCACTGGAAGGGTGGATTTTATAAAATGTTAAACTCCCCGTGGCTGTCGAGGTGCAACACCGTGGCTCGCCTGGAGAATGCAGTACGTCTGTATGTTGAATTTCTCTTGCACTGGACGTAGCCAACCACGATTGCAGGTACACAAAAAATGTGGACCCCACCTTTTCCACTATGAGACCTCCTTTACCAGTGGCAAAATATAGTGATAGGTTTTTACCCTTTCAACTGGTACAAAAACTGACACCTTTATACAAGGCATCATGTTTGCAATAACCACAACACAAGCATTTTGACTGCTTGTGTTGTGGTTATTGAAAACATGATGCCTTGTATAAAGGTGTCAGTTTTTGTACCAGTTGAAAGGGTAAAAACCTATCACTCCACCTTTTCCGTCTGCATGGGATTGAGCGTTTCCCCCTTTGCACACGTGAATTTTCTCCAGGTGATCTTGGTTCCTCCCACGCATATAAACTCGTCAATTGGCCGATAACACCTTCATATATAGAGGACAGCAAAGCTTGGGCAATTCACCCATTTGACTTCCCGCTTGCCTGGTTTCCTGCCCGCGCCTCGGTCAGTCTCTCTGCGGTGCATTACAAGTTGAGATTATTGTAACGAGTGTGATGCAGAGTTCTGGTTAATCTGGCGTTATGATAGGTCCATTTGTTATGCAACTCGATTTGGAATCAATCATTCTTTTCGTCTCATAAATACACGCTAAACATGTTTACAACCCTTTCCATTTTATTAACACTACATAGCATGAGCATTTTCAGGTTAAAATCGCTATAAACTTATAACAGCACTTTTGCAATGTACCGATGCTCACAAATCTAAACACTCTCTTCTTTGGTTTAGTCCACTAATCTCTCAACTGTTTTAAACCGTTTTTGTTACATCTAATACATTTCAGCAGCTATTTGTTTTAAACAATTCAGTGTCAGATCTTCAAGGCTAATTTGTTTAAATACAGCAACAACACAACTGCCCAAGCCTTCGTAATGCATGCAGCAACAAGCCTTGGTAACTGTTGAAGTGTATATATAGTTTGTTAAAAATACATTCTAATGGCGAATGACTACTAAGTTAGCCAAGGAGCCAAAATTAAACGTGTTAAGGAGATGCAGGCACGGAAGTTTACAAAAGCAATTTTGTGTGCAATGCTGTAATACTATAAACTATTCCACTGCAGAAATACTCAAAGACTGCCATCGTTTAATCTAACATGCATAACAAAACTTACAAAACAAAACCCCCAACTTTGTGAAAGAAAACATAATCCAGGATACATGCATATGGCCCACAGGTGATGTTATTTAAATCGCGCAAGGTTTCCGTATTTCGCGTTTAAAGAGAAAGTTACCATTTATTCGTGGTTCTGAAAAGCATGCAACTCCTAAAGCAACAACACATTTCTGTAAATATAGAGTCATAAAAATGATAACCTACAATCTCTTTTCGCCTAAGCAGCTGTTTGTAGTGGTGATATTTGCTTACGTAACAAACCAAAAAAAGTGTGAGCACTTATAAATTTGTAGTCTGGCCTGGATAACAACAAAGTTGGAACAGAGAAAATAGTTAACAGGGTAATCCAAAAAATAACTGGAAGCAACATGCTCAAAAATTTGCCCACAACATTGATATTTGTATTACTATATGGAGTAAACTTTCAACCTTGTTAAAAATGAAATTTTAAATTTAAAAAAATTAAAAGGCCAACCGTACTCAAAAGTACACGATTTGGTGTGCAAGCTAACAAAGCAGAGTTTCAAACCCGTGGACATTCAGTGCTAATGTAAGTGTAAAACAACAAGCCACATTAGTTATATCGCATCTCCCATGACCACTTTAACCACATTTTCTCCAATAAACTCCCCATCTTGGACCTTTAAAAAAAGAAAAAAACTAATCGAAAACGGGACGTCAGGCCTTAGCGGCGGCTAAAGCTTGTGGAGGTGTACGAAGACGGCGAGAGGAAGGTGGACGACGTCCCGGTCCCCGTGGCGTCAAAGCTTCCCCGGCGCGACCCCGGGCGCGACCCCGAGCGCGACCCGAAGCCGGAGCTCGGCGTGCTGGCGCTGTAACGGCTCGTCAGCCCCGAGGCCTCCAGCAATCGTACGCCCGTCTCCTCGTCTGTCATGGAGCGGTCCAGGGCATCTTTGAACGTGATCCGCGCCTTGGTCTTGGGGCACACCAGGTATTTGAGGTGTGAATTGACGTCACGGATCTTCTTGGCGGTGTAGTTGTCCACGATGCCCTTCTCGACCGCTTCGTCGAGCTGAATCCGCTCGGGTTTCCCCGAATCGATGATGCCGCCGGTGAGGTATTGCACTTCAAAGATGCGTGTTCCTGCCTCCTGGAACAGGAGGCCTTTCTTCATGGCTTGGCCGGTGTGGAATATAGCCTTGGTCCTCAGGTCTTCAAATCCATTGTAGGCTTTGTTGGCTTGATTCAGCTTATCAGCCATGTACTTATCTAAGAGTCCCTGGGTTACAGCTTCCGGGATGCTGCACCGTCCTCCTGTGGCTGGGTTGATGATCCCACCCGTACAAGCCTGGGCTTCTAACAGCCTCTGTCCCGTGATGGTGTCTACAAGGTTGCGGCGAATGGCTTCAGTGATGGAGATTTTCTCGAACTTCTGAAGATCCAAAATGCCTCCAATTGGCACCGTCTCCTCTGTGGGGTCACTCCAGGGAACCGATGGTGCTTTTGAGCCTGCCTGAGGGCTTGCAGGAACCGAGGATGCTCCAAAGGAGGAGGAGCGTGAACGAGAGCCACTTGACGTGCCGGACAACTGGTCCCCGAGCTCAAATATCGTCATTTTTCCCGATCTGTAGAGCTGAACAGTCTGTTCGTTAATGACACCTTCAGCCAGTGACTCGTCGATACTGAACTGTCTTCCCGACTTTCGGTCCACCAGAAGCGATGTAGTGACGCCATCTGAAGATGTGATGGTGATCTCTTCCCACTCGCTTTCTTGAGCCGATAGCTGTAGGTATGTAGGCTGGTCTATGAGACCCTTCATGTAGGCCTCGTACACCGTCATTTCCTTGCCGGTGTCTGGGTCGACAACTATGATTTTCCGTTTACGTACGGACGACTTGGACGACATCTTGCGTTCAGGCTTTTTGTCTTTCAGCATCAGGAGATAGAGGCCAGAAGAATCTTTAGAGCAGCGTTGCAGAAGTTCCATGTACGTCAGATTCTCCTCAGTGTTGGGGTCAAAGAAGCCCTTGGTGTCATCACTTGGATCGAGCAAGATTTGATTCATTTCTTCATCGAACAGGCCTCGTTTGTACGCTAGCTCCACAGGGATTCTGTGACTCGCATGCGGATCAATGATTCCTCCCGTGGCAATCTGCGCTTCCAGTAGGCGGATTCCATGATTTTTCACAATCATCTGCTTTTTCATGGCTTGGAATATTGATATTTTCTGATCTGTGTATGGATCTTTGTATCCCGTGACTGCACGCTCGGCAGAGAGAAGTTTGTCCTTGAATTCTTCTCCAACAACTCCCAATTTGATAGCTTCCTCAACCAGTAGTTTTTGTTTCTTGACTGGATCAATGATGTATCCCGTGGCTGCCTGTGCCTCAAGCAGCTCAAAAGCAGTGCCAGGTCTGATAAGCCCTCGTTTCATGGCCGCATATATGGAAAGTATCTCCTTGGTGCGGTCCACAAATACGCCGGCGATGCTGCTTGTGCCCTCCAGGAACACTTTAAGCGATTCACTTACTTCATTCACGCTCACAGAGCCATCGTTGAGTTTGCTCGCGGTCGTCTCGTTTATTAGTCCGGAGTCCATCAACTCACTTATGGTCACTTGCCGCCTGAATCCTTTAAACGTGATTGGTGACTTTTTGATTTCCTTCTCTCTTCTCTCAATTATCTCAATAATTATGATTATGAGAACTTGCAGTGTTATTTTGCCCGATCGGTAATCTTGGATCAGTTGCTTCTTCTTTTCGCTGTCAATGAGATCGGTCTGGAAGAGTTCTTGAATTGTAACCTTTTTACCAGAAAACTTCCCCACTGGTACGTCCACTGTAGTGTTACTGAAGTTTTGTGTTGCCTGCTCCTCTGAAAAAACGTACTTCTCCTTTGATGAAATTCCCTTTCCTGTGCTTGTAATGATTTCAATGATCAAAATAATGAGCTGCTGCTGCGTGATTTTGCCTGATCTGTAATCTTCCATGAGCTGTTTTTTCTTGCTTTCTTCAATGGCATCACTGGCAAACAATTCCTGCACAGTTACCTTTTTGTTAGAAAACGTCTTTGAAGGTAGCTCAATTGAAATTGACTTTAAGTCTGCTTCTACTTGTGCCACTGTTAAAACTTTTCTGGCAGACTTGGAATCACTGGGCTCCTCCTTAGCTTCTTGGACCACAACCGCTGGCACTTTCGTCACCGCCACCTCTTCACGAGATACCTGCTGTCCTTCCTTCTTATGAATAATTTCAATGATTATGATCAGGAGTTGCTCAATTGTTATCTTTCCGGACCTCAACTCGTTCATCAGCTGCTGCTTCTTGCCAGGATCTATCAACCCACTGTCCAAAACGTCCTGAACTGATGGCTTCTTGCCAGCAAACCTTCCAAAAGAGACATCAATTGAGGTTTTCTTGAGATGTTCCACAATCTCCTGTGGAGACGCACCCTGCACACTCGATGTTTGCACAACTGTTGACGTGACAACAGTTTGTTTTGACACAGATAATAAACTTTCTGTCTCTCCCATTGCAAGTGATTCTGGGGTCATCTGCTTGATCATAACCTTATGTTTGGAACCTTCACTTTCTTTTGTCTGAATAATTTCAATGATGATTAGCAACAGCTGCTCAAGATTTATTTTTCCAGATTTGTAATCGTTAATCAGCTGGTTTTTCTTCTCTTCGTCAATTTCCCCACTGTCTAGAACTTCAAGAAGGGAAATCTTTTGGCCAGAAAACTTCCCAATGGGTAAAGTTACTGTTGTCCTTTGAAGACTCTGCACAATATTTTCTTCTGCACTGGCAGAATGTGGATATTGTGCTGTTTCTGAAACATGTTTTTCAGCGGTTACTGTTTTAAATGATATTTTTTGGCCGGTTTGCCCCAGTTCTTTCTTCTGCACAATGTCAAAGATGGCCATGAGTAGGTTTTGAATGTCAATTTTTCCAGATTTATAGTCATCCAAGAGTTTCTGCTTTTCATCTGTTTCCAATACACCACTTTCCAAAATATCCATGATCGTCATCTTTTTCCCAGCAAATCTTCCGACAGGTAAATCAACTGTAGTTCTCTTCAGCATCTCCATAACATCTTCCCCTGTGGATGAATCATCTTTTCTGGTTGTTGTCACCACTGTCTTCCTAACAACAGTTTGTGTTGACCTTGGGTCGGCAGTCTCTTCGGGAGTATACTTTTCAGCAGTTACCTTCTTAAGCACAACTTTATGCCCAGTCTCCCCCAGTTCCTTAGCCTGAATTATCTCAATGATGTAAACCAGAAGTTCCTGAAGAGTAATTTTTCCAGTTTTGTAATTATCTATAAGTTCTTGCCTTTTAACATCATCGATCTCTCCACTGTCTAAAATATCCTGGAGTGACATACTTTTATTGGAAAACCGTCCAACTGGTAACTTAACGGTAGTCCTGGAAAGACTTTCCAAAACTTCTTGTTCTGGAGAGAGACCCTCTTTTCTTGTTGTTGTCACCCTTGATGGAGAGGTAGGGTCCACTATTTCTGATGAACTGGATTTTTCAGCTGTGACTTTTTTCACTGTTACTTTAGGCCCAGACACGCCGCTTTCTTTAGCTTGAATAAACTCAATCATCAAAACAAGCAGCTGTTCTAAGGTAATTTTGCCAGATTTGTAGTTGTCAATGAGTTCCTTCCTTTTCATATCGTCAATTTCTCCACCATCTAATATCTCTTGAAGTGACATCTTTTTTCCAGCAAATTTTCCAATTGGCAAATCAATGGTTGTTCTCTTCAGTGTCTCTAATGCATCTTCTGGGGATGAACTATCTGCTCTGGTTGTCGTCACCACCGTCTTCTTGATGACAGTTTGTGACTCACTTGAACTGGATTCACCATTATCTTCTGGAGAATGCTTTTCCGCAGTGACTTTCTTCACAACCACTTTGTGCCCAGTCCCTCCAAGTTCTTTTTCCTGGATAATTTCAATGATTAAGACCAACAGCTGCTCCAGTGTGATCTTCCCAATCTTGTAATCGTTTATGAGTTCCTTCTTCTTTGCATCCTCAATTTCACCACCATCCAAAATCTCCTGGAGTGACATACTTTTATCAGAATACTTCCCAATTGGCAATTTCACTGTTGTTCTAGACAGGCTCTCCAAAGCTTCTTGTTCTGGAGATAGTCCTTCCTGTCTTCTAGTTGTCACAACTGTTTTGGTGACCACCGATGTCCTGGATGCAGTGGTAGGCTCATCCACATCTGCTGAACCTGTTGACCCCATAGTTACTTTCTTCACTGTCACTTTAGGCCCAGCCGCACCACTTTCCTTAGCCTGAATAATCTCAATGATGAAAACAAGCAGCTGTTCAAGATTTATCTTCCCTTTTTTGTAATCTTCCATGAGCTCCTTCCTCTTGTCCTCATCAATCTCTCCACCATCTAAGATCTCCTGAAGTGACATCTTTTTCCCAGCAAACTTTCCGATTGGCAAATCAATGGTTGTTCTCTTCAAAGTGTCTAATGCATCTTCCTCAGGAGATGAACCAGCCTTACTGGTCGTCGTCACCACCGTCTTCTTGATGACAGTTTGAGTTGCACTCGAACTGGATTCACCATTATCTTCTGGGGTTTGCTTTTCCGCAGTGACTTTCTTCACAACCACTTTGTGCCCAGTCCCTCCAAGTTCTTTTTCCTGGATAATTTCAATGATTAAGACCAACAGCTGCTCCAGTGTGATCTTCCCAATCTTGTAATCGTCTATGAGTTCCTTCTTCTTTGCATCCTCAATTTCACCACCATCCAAAATCTCCTGGAGTGACATACTTTTATCAGAATACTTCCCAATTGGCAATTTCACCGTTGTTCTAGCCAGGCTCTCCAAAGCTTCTTGTTCTGGAGATAGTCCTTCCTGTCTTCTAGTTGTCACAACTGTTTTGGTGACCACTGATCTTGATGTAGAGGTAGGCTCATCCACATCTGCTGAATCAGACAGTTCTGATGTCACCTTTTTTACCACGATTTTAGGCTGTGCTGTGCCACTTTCTTTGGCCTGAATAATCTCAATGATGAAAACAAGCAGCTGTTCCAGATTTATCTTCCCTTTTTTGTAATCTTCCATGAGCTCCTTCCTCTTGTCCTCATCAATCTCTCCACCATCTAAGATCTCCTGAAGTGACATCTTTTTCCCAGCAAACTTTCCGATTGGCAAATCTATGGTTGTTCTCTTAAGGGTCTCCAGTGCTTCTTCCGGAGATGAACCAGCCTTACTGGTCGTCGTCACCACCATCTTCTTCATGACAGTTTGAGTTGCACTTGAACTGGATTCACCATTATCTTCTGGAGAATGCTTTTCCGCAGTGACTTTCTTCACAACCACTTTGTGCCCAGTCCCTCCAAGTTCTTTTGCCTGGATAATTTCAATGATTAAGACCAACAGCTGCTCCAGTGTGATCTTCCCAAGCTTGTAATCGTCTATGAGTTCCTTCTTCTTTGCATCCTCAATTTCACCACCATCTAAAATCTCCTGGAGTGACATACTTTTATCAGAATACTTCCCAATTGGCAATTTCACCGTTGTTCTAGATAGGCTCTCCAACGCTTCTTGTTCTGGAGATAGTCCTTCATGTCTTCTAGTTGTCACAACTGTTTTGGTGACCACTGATCTTGATGTAGAGGTAGGCTCATTCACATCTGCTGAATCAGACAGTTCTGATGTCACCTTTTTTACCACAATTTTAGGCTGTGCTGTGCCACTCTCTTTGGCCTGAATAATCTCAATGATGAAAACAAGCAGCTGTTCCAGATTTATCTTCCCTTTTTTGTAATCTTCCATGAGCTCCTTCCTCTTGTCCTCATCAATCTCTCCACCATCTAAGATCTCCTGAAGTGACATCTTTTTCCCAGCAAACTTTCCGATTGGCAAATCTATGGTTGTTCTCTTAAGGGTCTCCAGTGCTTCTTCCGGAGATGAACCAGCCTTACTGGTCGTCGTCACCACCATCTTCTTCATAACAGTTTGAGTTGCACTTGAACTGGATTCACCATTATCTTCTGGGGTTTGCTTTTCCGCAGTGACTTTCTTCACAACCACTTTGTGCCCAGTCCCTCCAAGTTCTTTTTCCTGGATAATTTCAATGATTAGGACCAACAGCTGCTCCAGTGTGATCTTCCCAATCTTGTAATCGTTTATGAGTTCCTTCTTCTTTGCATCCTCAATTTCACCACCATCCAAAATCTCCTGGAGTGACATACTTTTATCAGAATACTTTCCAATTGGCAATTTCACTGTTGTTCTAGCCAGGCTCTCCAAAGCTTCTTGTTCTGGAGATAGTCCTTCCCTTCTTGTTGTTGTCACAACTGTTTTGGTAACTAATGATGTCACGGATGAAGATGCTGCTTTGCCCGCTTCCTCAGGCAAACGTTTTAGTAAAACTTTTTCTCCTGCTTTACCACCTTCCTTGGCTTGGATGATCTCAATGATAAAGAAGAGAAGCTGTTCAAGGGTTATTTTTCCAGATGTGTAGTCATTCATGAGTTGTTCCTTCTTGTCATCTTCAATTACGTCACTCTCCAAAATCTCCTGGAGTGAGGGATTTTTCCCAGCAAATTTTCCAAAAGGCAAATCGATTGTTGTCTGCCTCAAGGGTTCAGTTGTTTCTGCTGATGCACCCTCCTTTCTTGTGGATGTTACAACTGTCTTAGTGACAAGTGGAGTGTGTTTTTGCAAAGGTGTATCAATTTCGGTTACATCAAGGTCTTGTTTCTTCATCTCCTGTGTGCCTACCTCTTTAGCTTGTACATACTCAATCACAAAGAACAGCAACTGTTCTAGGGTTATTTTCCCAGAGCTATAATCTTCAGTCAATGCATTTTTCTTGTCGGCATCAATCAAGTCACTTTCAAAAATGTCTTTGATTGATGCTTTTTTTCCAGCGAACATTCCAAATGGTAGTTCAACTGTTGTCTTCTCAAAGCTCATTGATAGATCTTGCTTTGGGGATTTCAGTCGAGAGGCAGGCTCAGTGGTCTTGGCCTTAATCTTTCCTGGCATTGACTTCCTCTGCACAATTTCTATGATTAAAATATAAAGCTCTTGCAGGGTAATTTTGCCCAATTTGTAATCCTCTATCAATTGCTGCTTTTTGTCACTCTCCACCAAATCACTATCTAGCACGTCCAGCAGGGAGGCATTCTTACCAGCAAATTGTTCAAACGGAAGTTCAACGGCCATGTTTTTTAAGTCTTCTAATACCCTTTGATCTGCAATTATAGTTACAGGTTTTTCATGCTCCACTTTTTGTGGAGTCGTTTTTTGCTGTAGAACTGGCTGCTGGGAAGCCTTCAGTGCTTTGTCTTGTACATCTTCAGCATTCTCAATTATTTCAATGATATACAGTATCAGTTGTTCCTTACTTATTTTACCCAATTTGTAGTCCTCCAAAAGTTTATTTTTCTTTTCATCTGCAATCAAGCCACTTAGGAAAATATCATCAAGTGAAGGATTTTTGCCAGCAAACCTTCCAAAATTAATATTAACTGTTGTCTTTACAAGTTTCGCTGGATCTTCGACATTTGGCAACAGAGATTCTGTGGGATGTTTTCCTTGAGCCGCGACGGTAACAGCTTCATTCCGAGCAGGACGTTTGTGTTTTGGTTTCTGCTGTTCACTTTCAGCTGTTGTAATGAATTCAATTATGTACAAAATTAGTTGATCTTTGCTAATCTTTCCCGACTTGTAATCTTCCAGCAACTTGTTTTTCTTTTCTTCTGCAATCAAGCCACTTTGGAAGAGCTCATCGAGGGATGGGTTTTTACCAGCAAATCTCCCGAGCTGGATGCTAACTGTCGTCTTTTTAAGGGCCTCCACGTCTTCCTGCTTTTCAGCTTTGGGGACTGATGCAGCCGCAAGTTTTTGAGCTTCATCTGTGGCCTTGGCAACTTCTTTCTGGGTGGGAACCTTCTTCTCTGGTCTCTTTCCTTTTTTCTCTTTTATTGGAAGAAGAGTGAGACCGGTGTCTGGGTCGATAATGCAACGCTGCATTTGTTCCATGTACGTCAGATTTTCTTCTGTGTTGGGATCAAAAAAGCCTTTGGTGTCATCGCTGGGGTCAGATAATATCTGGTTCATTTCCTCATCAAAGAGTCCTCTCTTGTACGCCGCTTCCACGGGAAGTCTATGGCTGGCCTGGGGGTCAATGATACCTCCTGTGGCGATCTGGGCTTCAAGGAGTCGAATTCCGTGGGCTTTTAATATTAATTCTTTTTTCATTGCCTGAAACAAGGACAATGTCTCTTTGGAAAAGGGATCCTTGTATCCTGTCACTGCGCGCTCTGCAGAGAGAAGTTTGTCTTGGTACTCTTCACCCACTACTCCTTTCTGAACAGCTTCTTCAACGGACAATTTCTGATCTTTCACCGGATCTATGATGAAGCCACTAGCTGCTTGTGCTTCTAACAATACAAGCCCCGTTCCAAGTTTGATCAACTTTTTCTTTAAGCCATCGTACAGAGACATCTTTTCTTTAGTTTTCTCAATGTATAAACCCGCAATGGCATTACTGCCACCAAGATACTTTCTGACTTGTTTTTGAACGTCGTCCTTTGTAATGAGACCATCTGCAAGCTGATTGGCAACATCTTCCTTGAGCACTCCTGATTTGACCAGATTATCGACTGTCACATCAGTGCGAATACCATGGAATGTGATGGCCTTCTTTGTCTTTTCTCTTTCGTTTAGACGAATTATTTCGATGATCAATAACATCAGCTGTTCAAGGGTAATTTTTCCAGTTTTATAGTCTATCATCAATTGTTTTTTCTTGTCTTCTTCTACAAGGTCACTGTCAAAAATGTCCTGTAATGTGTATTTTTTTCCAGCAAACTTTCCAAATGGCAAATCAACTGTTGTTTTCTTCAACCGTTCAATGGCCTGCAGTTCTTCTGCCGGAACTTTTGTTGGCTTTAGAGGCACACCATCAGGTAGAACGCTCTGTACCGTTTCAGCTGCTTTTAGGACTGGCTTTTCACTTGTCTCTTCTGGTTTGTGCTGTTCACTCTCAGCGGTTGTAATGAATTCAATTATGTACAAAATGAGTTGGTCTTTGCTTATCCTGCCTGACTTATAATCCTCCAACAATTTATTTCTCTTTTCTTCTGCAATCAAGCCGCTTTGTAACAGCTCATTTATTGATGGATTTTTTCCAGAAAATCTCCCAACCTGGATGCTAACTGTCGTCTTTTTAAGGGCCTCAACGTCTTCCTGCTTTTCAGCTTTGGGGACTGATGCAGCCGCAAGTTTTTGAGCTTCATCTGTGGCCTTGGCAACTTCTTTCTGGGTGGGAACCTTCTTCTCTGGTCTCTTTCCTTTTTTCTCTTTTATTGGAAGAAGAGTGAGACCGGTGTCTGGGTCGATGATGCAACGCTGCATTTGTTCCATGTATGTCAGATTTTCTTCTGTGTTGGGATCAAAAAAGCCTTTGGTGTCATCGCTGGGGTCAGATAATATCTGGTTCATTTCCTCATCAAAGAGTCCTCTCTTGTACGCCACTTCCACGGGAAGTCTATGGCTGGCCTGGGGGTCGATGATGCCTCCTGTGGCGATCTGGGCTTCAAGGAGTCGAATTCCGTGGGCTTGTAATATTAATTCTTTTTTCATTGCCTGAAACAAGGACAATGTCTCTTTGGAAAAGGGATCCTTGTATCCTGTCACTGCACGCTCGGCAGAGAGAAGTTTAGCTTGGTACTCTTTACCCACAACTCCTTTCTGAACAGCTTCTTCAACAGACAATTTCTGATCTTTCACTGGATCTATGATGAAGCCACTGGCTGCTTGTGCTTCTAACAATACAAGCCCCGTTCCAGGTTTGATCAACTTTTTCTTTAAGCCATCGTACAGCGACATCTTTTCTTTAGTTTTCTCAATGTATAAACCCGCAATGGCATTACTGCCACCAAGATACTTTCTGACTTGCTTTTGAACATCGTCCTTTGTAATGAGACCATCTGCAAGCTGATTGGCAACATCTTCTTTGAGCACTCCTGATTTGACCAGATTATCGACTGTCACATCAGTGCGAATACCATGGAATGTGATGGCCTTCTTTGTCTTTTCTCTTTCGTTTAGACGAATTATTTCAATGATCAATAACATCAGCTGTTTAAGGGTAATTTTTCCAGTTTTATAGTCTATCATCAACTGTTTTTTCTTGTCTTCATCTACAAGGTCACTGTCAAAAATGTCCTGTAATGTGTATTTTTTTCCAGCAAACTTTCCAAATGGCAAATCAACAGTTGTTTTCTTCAACCGTTCAATGGCCTGCAGTTCTTCTGCCGGAACTTTTGTTGGCTTTAGTGGCACACCATCAGGTAGAACGCTCTGTACCGTTTCAGCTGCTTTTAGGACTGGCTCCTCACTTGCCTCTTCTGGTTTGTGCTGTTCACTCTCAGCTGTTGTAATGAATTCAATTATGTACAAAATGAGTTGGTCTTTGCTTATCCTGCCCGATTTGTAATCTTCTAGCAACTTGTTTTTCTTTTCTTCTGCAATCAAGCCGCTTTGGAAGAGCTCATCGAGGGATGGGTTTTTACCAGCAAATCTCCCGAGCTGGATGCTAACTGTCGTCTTTTTAAGGGCCTCCACGTTTTCTTGCCTTTCAGCTTTGGGGACTGGTGCAGCTGCAAGTTTTTGGGCTTCATCTGTGGCCTTGGCAACATCCTTCTTCTTTTCTTTCTGTTGAATTATATCAATAATCAAGACAATCAGTTGTTCTTTGGGTATTTTGCCGGCTTTGAAGTCCATCAATAACCATTCTTTGTTCTTTTTGTCTATGAGGCCACTGTCAAAAATGTCTTGCAATGTATATTTTTTACCAGCAAATTTGCCAAATGGCAAGTCAACATTTGTTTTCCTCAAGGTTTCAACTGCTTGCTGATCTGATAATAATGCTCCTTCAGGGACCTGTGTTGGCTTTAGTGGTTCGCTATCAGGTAGATCACTCTCCACCTTTTCTGCTGATTTTAGAACTGGCTCATCAATTGGTTTCTGCTGTTCACTTTCAGTAATGAATTCAATTATGTACAGAATGAGTTGCTCTTTGCTTATCCTGCCTGACTTGTAGTCCTCCAACAATTTGTTTCGCTTTTCTTCTGCAATCAAGCCACTTTGGAAGAGCTCATTTAGTGATGGATTTTCTCCAGCAAATCTCCCAAGCTGGATGTTAACTGTCGTCTTCTTGAGGGCCTCCACATCTTCTTGTTTTACAGCTTTGGGGACTGGTGCAGCCGCAAGTTTTTTAGCTTCATCTGTGGCCTTGGCCACTTCTTTCTGGGTGGGAACCTTCTTCTCTGCTTTCTTTCCTTTTTTCTCTTTTATTGGAAGAAGCGTGAGACCGGTGACTGGGTCGATGATGCAACGCTGCATTTGTTCCATGTACGTCAGATTTTCTTCTGTGTTGGGATCAAAAAAGCCTTTGGTGTCATCGCTGGGGTCAGATAATATCTGGTTCATTTCCTCATCAAAGAGTCCTCTCTTGTACGCCGCTTCCACGGGAAGTCTATGGCTGGCCTGGGGGTCAATGATGCCTCCTGTAGCAATCTGGGCTTCAAGGAGTCGAATTCCATGTTGTTTTAAAATCTGTTTATTTTGCATGGCCTGAAACACAGAAAATGTTGCACCAGAGAATTTATCCTTGTATCCTGTCACTGCACGCTCTGCAGAAAGAAGCTTGTCTTTGTATTCTGGACCCACGACTCCTTTCTGAACAGCTTCTTCAACAGACAATTTCTCATTCTTCACTGGATCTATGATAAATCCACTAGCTGCTTGTGCTTCTAACAATACAAGCCCCGTTCCAGTTTTGATCAAATTTCTCTTGAAGCCATCATACAAAGAAATTGTTTCCTTTGTTCCCTCAACATACAGACCTGCAATTGCACTACTACCCCCGAGATAACCTCCAACTTGCTTTTGAACTTCATCCTGTGTAATAAGACCATCTGCAAGCTGATTGGCAACGTCTTCTTTCAGCAAACCAGATCTGACCAGCTCATCGACTGTCACATCAGTGCGAATACCATGGAATGTGATGGACTTCTTTGTCTTTTCCCTTTCTTTCAGACGAATTATTTCAATGATGAATATCATTAGCTCCTCCAGTGAAATTTTTCCAGACTTGTAGTCTCTCATCAGCTGGTCCTTCTTGTGCTTATCAATGAGGTCCCCGTCAAATATCTCTTGCAATGTGTACTTTTTGCCAGCTAAACTTCCAAATGGTAAGTCCAAAGTTGTCTTTTTTAGATTTTCCACGGCCAGTTCTTCAGAGGAAATGTGCGGACCCTCCTTTTGCGGAACCCCAACCGCTGGTGTAGGTACATCTGGCCTCAGCTCAGTCTGTGGGATGGTTTTGTCCGTTTCTTTTTCTGGCTTTCGTTGACTCGCCTCAGCTTGCTGAATTATTTGCACAATGTACATTATTAATTGCTCCATGGTGATATTCCCAAGCTTGTAGTCCTCTAACAGTTGTTTTTTCTGTCCTTCATTGACCAAGCCACTTTTGAATATGTCTTCAATGGATGGCTTCTTCCCAGCAAATCTTCCGAAGTGAATGTCAATTGTGGTTTTAAGACTCTCAGCTATCTGTTGCTCTGCAGGCTCTGGAATTGGAGCCGATTCATATTTTTGTGGTTTTCTCTTGAATTGTATTATCTCAATGATGTAAATAATTAGTTGTTCGAATGTAATCTTTCCTAACTTATAGTCCTCGACCAATTTCTTCTTGTTGTCTTCATCAATCATACCACTTTGGAAGATTTCTGCAATTGATAACTTTTTGTCACCGTGTCCTCCAAAAGGAAGTTCAACTGTTGCTTTCTGGAAGTTTTCTGAAAGCTGCTTTTCCGATATAACTGCATGTTCTAATTTCTTAGCAGGAACAGGTGCAACGGCATCTTCAACTTTCTCCTTGACTGCCTCTTCTCTAGCCTTCTGGTCTTCTCGTCTTTTAATGAACATTATAATCAGCTGAATCCACTCTTGAATCGTGATCTTACCCGATGTGAAATCTTTCATTAATCTGTCTTTGTCTTCATCTGAGATCAGGTCACTAGCAAATATCTCTTCCAAAGTCATTTTCTTTACAGGTGAGCCTTTTATTGTTATATCCACATTGGTTGTCTTTAGTGTTTCTTTAATGCTTTCATGTGTGGCAGTCTGGAGCTGCTGGGTCCCCTGTACAACTGCTTCGAGGGTGGCTTTGTCTCCAACATCTTTGACTTTATGGACTTTGAGTGGAAGCAGACATAGGCCTGTGTCTGGATCTGTTATGCAAGTTTTCATGAGCTGCAAGTAAGTAAGATTTTTGCTCGTGTTTGGATCAAAGAATCCCTTCGTGTCATCACTCGGATCCAATAAAGTGGCGTGCAATTTTTTATCAAAGAGGCCCCTTTTGTAGGCGACCTCAATAGGAAGTCTGTGGCTGTTCTGGGGATCAATTATTCCTCCCGTGGCAATTTGAGCTTCAAGAATACGGATTCCATGTTGCTTCAAGATAATTTCCTTCTCCATCGCTTCAAATAACGAGATGGTTTTTTTCGTGATCGGGTCCGTGTAACCCGTGACTGCGCGCTCTGCCAACTTTAGTTTCTCTTGATATTCTGGACTCACAAGACCCTTCTGGACAGCTTCATCTACAGACAGCTTCGTATTGTTGAGTGGATCAATCATAGAACCCGTCGCTGCTTGAGCCTCCAGCAATACCATTCCTGTCCCCAGAGTGAGCAGGTTCTTCTTTATTGCCACATCTATTGGCATTTTTTCTTTTGTGGCTTCGACATAGAGTCCTGCGATGCTTCTTCCACCCCCTAGATATTGTTCAATGGACGGTGAAACATCAGTCACTGACTTTGTCCCTTCTATGAGCTGCCCGGCTGTGTTTTCGTCGATGATTTCAGATTCTACGAGCTCTTCAAGTGTAACTTCCTGGCGAAGGCCACTGAATGTAATCTCTTTTTTCTTACGCTCCTTCTCCTTTTGTTGGAGGAACTGAAGGATGTAGATGTAATACTCATCCATTGTTCTTTTCCCAGACTGGAAGTCAACCAGGAACATTTTCTTCTCTTCATCGGTGAAGTAATTTGAGTGTAGGAGTTCCCATATTGTCCAGTGGCGGCCTTTGAAAGTCTGCGGTACTTTTGCATCCTTCAATGTCTCTTCAAGTTTCTCCTCTTGAGTCTGACTGTTCAGCTGTGCTGTAGCCTGAAAAGCAAAACCAAAAAATGTTTTTTGTTTATTTGTATCACACTGGCATCTGATATGGACTTTATTGTAAAAATATCTGGCGCAATGATGCATCGAATCATCCTAAGCTGATGATAAACACATCAAATGGCGCTGTGCAAGAATCCACGCTTTTTCAATGCGCATGTCGTACGTAGTGGTTCATGTGATCCCTGCAGCCCACCATAAAGGCTGCTTGCATTCACCACAATGTAAAAAAATAACCTATCGTTTAATCGAAAAGTAACAGTTCATCGCATAGCCATGGCAGGAGGGTGGTGAAGAGTTATGCCTGCATAATTAGCTTTGTTTGGCAAGTAATCAAAACTGGAGTTGTTTTTTTTACATCTGTCCTGACTTGCTAAACAAAGGCATGAATTTAATATAGTTATCACACTTTAATGATAAGTAATTTGGAATGTCGCATGACATTTATTTTTCACACTTGCATGATGTCGGTGCCGGGTGTAAACAATATCAGACTTGACCAGTGGCGCTAAGTGACGTACTGAGGATTTATTTACTAAGGTCTCAATGAGTGTCTTAAGATTCCTATGAATATTAATGTTCCTGTTTTTATAAGTTGTTATAGTCACACACAATCACACATGCAGAGTGAGTGCAACGGCCGCACCTGTTCAGCGTCTTGAATGCGCTTGAGGTCTTCGCTCAGGGAGCCCACTTGCTGCTTGGCATGGCCCAGTATTGTGCCGTATCTGCCCACCAGGTCTGACGTCTGAGATTGAAGATAAATGACATCAGGACACTCATGAAAGAAGTGCGCTGACAAACTGTCGGTGTGTACAACCCCTCAATATATATTTTTAAAGCAGTTATATTCATGGGACCCACAAATAAAACACAGCAGAACGTTGACTGATAGACAAGGCCAAAAACTTGAAACTGGCAAAAGGGCCCCATAGATATCGCTGCTTAACCCATGCTATCAATGCTTTGGTCTTTGCCTTGTCCTTGTACTGGTCGCCTTTTTGTGGGCTTTGGTCCAGCCCTGGTGAGACAAAGCCATGAAAGCGGCTGTCTCTGGTGTTGGCCAATCAATATCAAGGACAGTGGAAATATTATCAAAGCGAATTTGTTTGCATTTTTGTACCACAAGTACACGTGGTGAATGCAGATTTGATGTCTTGTGTCTATTTGGTGTTTGAACACCTTAACACTATGGGACCTTATTGCCAGTTTAAAAGTGATTAAAATATAAGATTAGGCTTTTCCCTTTCTGGAAATAAAAGGGTTGTGTTAAGATGTTCAAACACCTGCATTAGCCACACGAACTTGTGGAAACACATGAAAAAATACATCTTGTGATAATATACATGATCTTTTAAACCAATTGGCCTACACCAGAAAGAGCCTTCTTTTATGGCCTTGTATCACCAGTGTTAGACTTGAGGCAAAACATGCAAACAAACATGATCTGCATCAAGGCCTCCTTTGTCAGTACCAAAATATAATATTATTATATTGGCAAAGGAGGTCTAATGATGTAGATGCTCACCCCGAGCCCTCATTACTTTGATAGTGCATTGTCTTTGAGCTGTACGCCTTATGGCGTCCTCTGGTCGAGCACCAATTGGCTCAAAAGAAAGCCGTCCCTTGGTGTGGACCAATCAGTTTCAAGGACAATGCATATATTATCATAGTGTGTTTTTTGTTTGCATTTTGACTGCAAGTATTGTGGTTAATGCAGACATGAATCCTTGTAAAAAGGTTTCAGTTTTGTTGCCAGAAAAAGGGGAAAAACTCCTATTATTATTATTAAACATGATCTGCTCTATGACATGCTTAAGCGCTAACAATTCCCCATGCTGATTATGGACCCTTTGGAGATGCCTGAAGAGCGAGCGAATGCTGTTGTGTTTGTAATTTGTCAGCACGAATGCTCCGGAATGACGTCGTACCTCCTTGTTCAAATCGTCGGCCACGTTGGAGCCGGCCGGCCACTGCGCCGGTGTCTTCAGCTGCTTCTCGATGGAAGTCCGATACGCCGACACTCTCGTGTCGTATGTCTGTAGAAAGACAAAAACGTGCAAGCGTCAAACAACGTGCAGTCCTTCATCCAACCATGTCGGCAGGGGACCAGGGCGGTGACATGTGAGGTGCCAAAGTTATTGCGCTGCCAATATATTTAAATGGGGCGAGTTCTCAAGCGGGTTACGTGAATGATGCGACAAACCATTCAACTTGAGACTCAGCTGGCCGGGGAGGGAGTTTCTGGCCTGCCGAGTTTGAGCACATAGGTTCGAACCTGACCTTCGTGTGATCTGCGTGGGTGGCTCAGCAGCAGCAGAGCGAACGGCTCACATTCGGAAGGTTGCGAGTTGAAATTCTGGTTTGGGGGTTCGACTCGGTCCATAATGCTTCCCTCCGGGGTAGATACAAATAATAATTTTAATCGTACGGATTAGACTCACCCCTACCCTAGCGCAGCGGAATTTCTACCACTGGCTCACGGCGGTAAAAGGGGGGAAGAGTTAGCCACCTGAAACCACACGAAAATTCAAACGGGAAAAGCTGCAGTGGAATCTGGAATCTGCGGATAACCACGAGAAGCCCTCGAAGAGTCATACCTGCACGTGGGATGCACATTCTTCTGCACTCTTCCTGCACTCATCCACCTTCTTTTGCGCTTTCTCCAGCTCGTCAACCAGCACCTGCAGCACAAGCAGGCGTTACGGCACTGCCAACACAGCACCGCGCATTCCCAAACTTGCGACGTCCTGCAAATTCCGCCACTGCCGACGGCCTCGGGATGTGGTTGTCGTAAAATTTATTGATTAGCTCACAAGGGGCCTGGCCTGCTGAAGTAAGAGTCTGTGTGTCTGTCTGTGGAGAGGTGCACGTTTTCCAATGCGTGTATTCACAGGAGTTTATTCTGAGATAGTTACACTTGCAATCTATTTCACAAAACATATGAAGCACATACGAATAAACAACAATACAAAAAAGAATTCTGACCACTGATGATCAATGATGTCCGTTATGTGTTTAATGATTTTCCACTCTCAGAGATTTGATTACCTGTCATAATTTTGAATGATTCAATTAATTGATTAATCATGGGGAAAAATGCGTAGCGAAAGGTCAAACTATACTAAAACATGTTATTTACCAAGTAAAGTTCACTGAGCTATGAGCGAATTTTTTTAGAGGCGACCTGGCCACACATGATAGCTCATCGAAGTGGTTTATCATCACATGTGGGAACTTACAATAGCAGCCAAATAATCTAATGCGAAGAAAGATTCACACGTGTTCACGCGGACACCAAATATACAACGGGAATCGTCAGAGTCGGGATCGAACCCACGACCTCCTGCGAACCATGCGAGGGGACGTAACATCCACTCGCCACTGCGGCGCCCAAAAAACTGACCTTTTGTTGTTCCAGCAGCAGAGTGACGCTCTGGGAGTCTGGTTTATCTGCAGCGAGCAGCCCCTTCTGCTTCTCACCACTCCGCTCCAACAGCTGCACGAGCCAAAGATGGATCTCATGGAACTTAGCCGTTTTCTTGGACAGTGCCTCCAGGTCACCAAGCCTAGACGGTTGGACCAGGCAGAATAAACATCGTAAGCATCCCCATCATCATCATCATTATTGTTCCTGCACCTCCGATTAGCACGGTTGGCCCCAGGTCGCCCAGCCTAGGTGGTCGGACCACGCAGAATAAATACCACGAGTCTCCTCATCATTGTTCCCGAACTTCTGATTAGCACGGTTGCCTACGTACGGTGCGAAATGAAGTTCAACGTACATACATACATCATCACCCTCACTACCACCATCATCAGTACTACTATCATCGTCGTAACCGTCACATACACCGATTGCACAATAGGGCACACTTGTACACAAGAGGAAATTAGGGGTGCATCAAATACCAACTGAAATTCAAATGCTTACGAAACAGACGCAAATTAAAGTCAGTTTCAACCGTCACTTCCCTCATCACGCTGCATCATCTCCATTCGTTGTCGACATTTCTCCCATATCAATCCATCTCCTGTCCAATTCTCTTCCGAAAGCGAGCACCCCACCCCCGCCCTCCCCTTCCCCATCGGGCGAGCGCCAGCACCGAGGGACATCGTCGGGTTTTGCTTGTTGCCGCTGCCAGTCGCCCTCCGCTCACCTGGCGGCGAGCTCCGTCTGCAGCTGCTTGGCCCGGCCTCGGAGCCGAGCGTCGTGCTCCCTGTAGGAGGCGAGGTCGGGGTCCGCGTGGCCTCCTGCAGCCTGCGCCAGGGGGCCGTCCGCACCCTCGGCTCGCTGCAGCGCCGCCCCGGCTGCGTCCATCGCGGTCCCCAGCGGCTCCGCCGCGTCTGCGGCAAGGGCCTGCGGAGGGAAGAGCCGCACGCAGCGGAGATAAGAGATCGTACTCGGGAGGTGATAGCAGTGGTGGTGGGGAGCGGTGGTGGAGCGGTTAGCGCGGTGCGCTACGAATCTGGCGGACCCAGGTTCGATCACCGGTCACGGCCAACACCGGTGACGATTATCCGAACCGGTCCTGAGCCTCTCAAATGAGTACCTGGTGCGGTGTGTAAACGTCGCCACTTGGAGACAAAGGCGGCTGGGCGTCGTGCTGGCTACTCACCCCCTCGTGTGCTGTGTTGGCCTTCATAGGTGCTTCCTAACAGCACTTGCCCCTACAATCTGTTAAGGCTACACGGGGGATCTTTGTATTTGTTTGGAGGTGGTGGTGGAGGCGGTGGCACTAGAGGGGAGGGTTTGCTGCGGTGCCCGTTCGAAAAGCATGGTGAACGATGACAAAAGTGAACAGCAAGTGAAAATGTTTGGCGTAGGGGTTTGGGATAAAAGTGGCAGTCGGGATAGTGCTTGGGACTGGTCAGTTGGTTGTGGTTAGGGCTAAAGTTAGGGTTTGGTTGGCTAGTGTGGTCTGGGCTAGAGGCAGGGATAGGATCTTGCTGGCTAGCGTGCTGAGTGTTAGGGCTAGAGAACGGGTGGTTAGTGTGGATAGAGCTCGTGGTAGGACAATCACTTATTTGGCAAGCATGTTGAAATGCTAAGGTTATGGTTTTGCTGGCAAGTGAGCTGAGTACTATGGCTAGAGGTGGGGGGTCTGGTTTGCTGGTGTGGCTGGGGTTAGCGGTAGGGCGAGTGCATCATTCGCTTGTGTATTCCACCCCTAACAATGTGCACCTCCTCCCTATTGCCAGGCACGTGACCTTTTAACTTCGTATTTTTCATGATGTGATATGGCATGACGTAACATTTCACAACATGACGATTGTCGCGATATCAGTTTCCCATAACTTTGTGATTGTATGCCACATTTATATTGTATTAGGTTTAAGTGCTGCGTAATTTTAGAACAATTTCACAGTTTATTTTATTTTATTCGTCATTGTTAACCGGGCTGCGACCACCAACTCGCAAACACTTGATGACCTGCTTAAATCACAAGCGCCCGCCTGGATTCGAACCCAAGGTCCCTCAGCGGCGCAAGCTTTAGTGCTCCGACCTCTGAGCCACCCGGAACATCTCGTTCGTTTGTGAAAGGGAACGCGTGAATGTGATGGGAGGACCTTGAGGTTCTTGACGGAGGCGTTGAGGGCGTCGGGGTCCGTCACGGCCCCGGGCTCCTGGGCCAGTTTCACCTCCAGGGCTCCGAGGCAGCGCTCGGAGTCCCGGCTGGAGCTCACCACCTCTCCCATGGCGCGCAACCTGGCGTCAGAGACGGCGCGTGAATCAGAATTAGAATCTTTATTTATATCGGAGTCGGAGGAGGATGTCCAGTAGGGGCCGCTCAGGGTCACATCAACAAACAATACAAGATAAAAAAAAATGTCATGAAAAGTCGCTAGAAATAAATAAAGTGCAGAAGTACAAATTGCACAAGTACATTCATTCCTGCTGATTTGTCAACACCAAATGCAAGGCAGAAAAACAACAACAACAACAACAGTCCCAGACCACACCAGGACAACGCACGCTCCCTCGATTACATCGCACATTGAAATTGGTGCCGGCTCACCTGCCGGGCTGCCGCCTTCCCGCTTTGTCTGTGGGTCCCAGTAACAAGCAACTAATTGGCACGTTCTGTTTATGCTTACTAATTGGCTGTGTCGGCGGGTTTAACGGCACATTCATATTTACGCGATCTAACCGCCCCCCAAAAAAAACCCACTCTACTACGGCTAACGTCGGCCGCGAAACCCTTACTGCGCGTTGCAAACCAGCCAACCTCTCCCCGTGGAGGATACCTCTCTTAGAACCCCTCGATTTACCGTTGGACGAGCAGCAGCAGCAGGGCGTAGGCGCGCTCCCTCTGCTGGGTGGCGAGCGGCAGCTCGGAGCGCAGGGCGCCGCTGCTGGGTGGCGCGGGGCTCAGCGCCAGCAGCGCGGCCCCCTCGTGCTCCAGCTGCTCCAGCTCCCCGGCCAGCGCCTCCAGCTCCTTCTGCAGATCCTGCACACAAAGGCCAAGATCCCCGTCACCCACCACGTGTAGCCTTCAACAGACTGCTGGGACGAGCGCTGTTAGCGAGTTGCACCTATAAGGGGGACAGCACGGAACATCTATCGAAGGGGGTGGGTGGCTAGCATCACGCCCGGCCGTCGTTGTCTACCTAAGTAGTGCAAATTTTAGGCCGAGTCGACCTAGGGGAGGCTCATGACCAGTCATTGGTGTTGGCCGTGAGTGGGAATGGAACTCGGTGTCACCGGGTTCATAGAGCAGCGTTTTAACCGCTGCGCCACCGCCCCCCACATAAACACATACACAGGGACATACACGCAGACATATTACATACGTAGACATCGGACGTTAAAAGGTTGCAAGTTCAAATACTGGTCGGGTTTTTTTCCATCATTCCTCCGGGGGCGATAGAATTAGTACCACTTTGTGGGAGAGAAAGCCGTGGTTGTCCCGTGGAGAGACTCACCTCTACCATAGGAATGTGGGGGGGTGCTTTGGTTACAGTGAAGGTCGTAAAGGGGAGTCAAGCTGGATGGAAGATAGATTTTTATTCGAAAAGAGAGCTTGGGTGAGCGAGCGGGCGAGCGTGCCGAGTGATTGCGTTCCGCAGGGCGGCGAGCGCGCCGGCGGTTGCACCTCGGGAGAGAGAGCTTGGGCGAGTGAGCGAGTGAAAGAGCAACAGGAGCGAGTGATCGAGCGTGCCGAGTGATCGCGTTCCGCAGGGCGGGCGAGCGCGCCGGCGGGGGCACCTCGTGCTGTACGACGCGAGCGACGCTGTGCTGCTCGTGGTCTCCCTGCAGGCCGCCCTGGCACCCGGCCGCCACGCGCTCCTCCTTCTCTCCCAGCCGCCCGCGGAGGTCTCTCAGCGCCGTCACGCAGCGAGCGCACGCTGCCTCGCTCTGCTCCTCTGCTCCGGGGCACGCGCGTGGTGGTGGGGGGGGCGGTGAGAGCGACGACGTCGGGTCAACGTTGGGGAAAGAGCGCCGCGCTACGACGGTTACCGGAGGTCAGAACCAGCGTTCATTTCGTTAACTCAATGCGCGTAAGTTTTCGCGGCCAATGCTACGATTCATACTTGATTTTGGGGGTTAGGCCATGGTAATAATGATCTCACCGCTGCGCATGCCGACCTTTAGCTGTGCCACTAGAGGATGCTCACCGCTGTGCATGCTGGCCTCAAGCTGCGCCACGTGCTGCTTGCAGGTGGACACCTCCGCCTCGGCCTGCGCCGTCTCGGCATCGCCAGGTGCCTGCGAGGTGGCGCGCTCCTCCAGGAAGGCCTGCCGACGGCGCTCCAGCTCCTTCAGCGCCTCCTCCTTCTGTCCCAGTGCCAGCTTCTTCAGCTGCAAAGACAAAGATCCCCCCGTCCGTCCGTATAGCCTCAACAGACTGTTGGAGCAAGTGCTGTCGGCGAGCACCTACGAAGACCGGCACGGCACATCGAAGGGGGTGGGTGTTGGCCAGCACCACGCCCGGCCGCCTTTGTCTTCCTAAGTGCCGCCTAAGATACTCAATTGAGGCCGAGTCGATCTAGGGGAGGCCCATTACTGGTTCAGATAATCGTCACCGGTGTTGGTGGCTATGAGTGGAAATCGTGGACATGCCCAACACAGGTGCTGCTCGGCACTGCATTGTCAACGGATTGTGCCTTTGTACAAGTCAGTGGTAGGGGGGCCTAATGCCCTGCCATGGTACTAGAGGCAGTATCTCATAGACCCTGCGTACAAGCCAAGGCCAGGTTGTAGCATCATTAATATCCTGATAAATGACCTTTGCCTGTGTTTGCAACTCATCTCCTGTTTACAATCCTGAGTAAGTGCTGGAAATTCCACATTCCTCTTGTGCGGATGAGTCAGATCATAAGGTAACAGTAGAACATTGGTATTCGTATCTGGTGTGGCCTTGGCAAACTCCACCACAGTTTTTATACGAGTGCTTGTCATAAGTCGCAAGAGACCAGCACTAATTAGCGTACCTGTCCACCACGCATAATGTATTTTGGCCTAATCTTCCACGCCCGACCGACATCTTGGAAGAGGTCCGATTTCCCACACTTTGACCCCACCACAATCAAACTGCCAATCGACTGTGGTGTATGTTGACAGGTGAAAATCCTTCACACTCATGTTCACTTTGAATGTACCTTGAATGCACATGCCTCTTTAGTCTCTTAAGTAGAATTTTAGACAAGTAGCCCATTGCTTCAACTGCCGTGCCGGCCGGTGAGATTCAACCTATAACTTCGGATTTTCAACTATTTAAACGTTTTATTTTTTATTCTACTAGGTAAGGCCCACTGAACTATATGGCTCTTTTTCAGAAGCGACCTGGCCACATATGATAGCACAACGAAGTGGCTTATCAAGTGGAAATTCATAGCAGCCAAATACTCTAAACGCACATTTCTAAATGTGGAGGGAAAACCCAAAGGACCCGGAGAGAAATCCAGTTGACCACGGGGAGATCACGCAAACTCCAAATATACAGCAGGCGTCAGGGTCGGGATCGAACCCACGACCTCCTGCATACCAAGCGACGTAATTAACATCTCGCCACCGTGCCAACCCCCCCCCCCAATTCCAGTGGATTTGCAAGCCCAATGTGCCCTGACCATTACACCAAGCGCGGCACACGTAACCACTGGCTCGTGCACAGTGTTATTTATTTGCCGGTTAAGGTCTCACCGTGGGGAGGTCCCAAGCACGGATGATCTTGGTGTACTGCAGCAGGTGGTGCCAGGCCAATAAGCTGCGCAGATCTGCCGTCTTGCCGTTCAGGGCTGCGAGAATATCCTTGTGCTGCTGTCTTAGTCTGTGCCGGGGGAATAAAAACAATAAGTAATATTTAACAAAAACTTTTTTTTAAACACGCTTTTATGAAATGTACTAGTAATGGAAGAACTCCACGACTCCAGGAAGTGGCCCCGAAGCTTGCCATCACGTAAGGGACCGTGGTCAATTACAGCCAACGTCAGTTTACCGTGGACAATTAGAGCCAAGGTAAAACATAACATATAAAAAAGATTGTTAAAAAAATTTGTATTTATTTATTATGATAGAATATAGTATTGTCATCAGTATGACATAAGCATACCAAGTTTGCAGTCGATACCACATTGGGAATTGGGTTAAAATTTATTTACAAGATTTGAGGATATGACAACAACAACAACAGACACTTTTAACTCGCGGAGTTCTTTGCTCAGCGGGGGTTGGCTCGCCAACTGGGATGGTGTTGAAACTCGCTGGCGATGAACCAAATGGAAACTGTTGCAAGTACTCAATCACGCAGAAGCCCGTTGCATTGTAAAATGGAAAAACACAGGATAGCGACAATGCGGTTTAGTTTCTTTAGAGATTCAATGTGTTTCTGTCGACTCACTGATATCTGTCCCAGTTTATTCCACGCAATTTTCTAATCGATGAACCTCTCAATGACCAAGTCACAAGATTATTTTAAGGTTGTGTAACCTAATTACTCTGTGCAAAGGACATTCCAAAAAGCTGTCTTTGCAATAAAATAAATATCGTCAATGCCAATAAACTATTACAAGGAACAATTGAAACACGTTTGTAAACAAATCCTGCAATTAAAATGTTTGACCTTTCAAATGGAAACCATTTTTTCTGAATTCTAAAATGTAAACATTCCCACGTTAATACTGACTGATAGTTACCGACTGACTGCACAGAAATCACGGGTGTTATTTTTTATGCTTTCCAACGAAAGTTTGTGCATCAGCTCTCCCTGTCCATCTGTAACAAGGGGCGGGGGGGGGGAGCACTCTAACTCTTATAAAGATGCTCCAATATGAACGCAACTCTAGTATAACGCTGGGGTACCATTACGGACTCACCCTAACGAAAACTGGTGCACTTCATCAAAGGGTTGCCCAAAACATTGGAGACACAAACCAGAGGAAAAAAAAAACTTCTTGCAAATACGCAAACACATTTTACCTCAACATTTATTTACCCGACGTTTCGCCTGCAACACAAGCAATCGTCATCAGGTGTGAAATCCACAGCAAGAATACTTAAAAAAATTAAAAAATACTTTTTTCAAATTTTCTTGCTGTGGATTTCACACCTGATGATGATTGCTTGTGTTGCAGTCGAAACGTCGTGAGAATTTTTATTGGATTATATTTTATGATATTATTATTTCCCTTCTACGTGACTTTACCGAAAGAACCAAGAATATGAATCCCTGCAGTCACGAAAGCTTTAAATAAAAATGTATTTACCCATCGTAAAAAAAATTTAATCGCAGAACCTATTTTGCCCTCACAGCTACCTATCGGCTTCCCTGCTGCTAACGAAACACGTCCGAAGACAAAACGCTTGTTTGAAGAGCGTCGCGTGATCTGTGCATCGTACGCGTGATCCCCCCCCCCCCCCCACCGCTATTACTGTTGTCTGCAACGCAGCGGCAACAGGGATGAGCTCCCCGGCTGATGATTATTTGGATGCTCACCGCTCCGCAGCCTGCAAAGCGTCCGGGTTCGGCGAAGGCAGCACGAAGCACACGGAGGGCACGGTCGCGTCCTTCCTGCCGACGCTTGCCACGCGCCACCGCGTCGCGTCCGAGTTGTCCTTCAGCTCGTACTCCTGATCCTTCTTCACCGTCACCTGCAAGGGGCGCCGCAGTGGCGAGATGTTAACTACCTCCCCTGGTGTACAGGAGGTTGTGGGTTCGATCCCGACCCTGACGCCTGCTGTATATTTGGAGTTTGCGTGTCTCTCTCCCTATGGCCGCATGGAATTTTCTCTCTGTCCTCCGATTTGTCCCTCCATATTTAGAAATCAACATCACGCATTTTTTATATTTGGCTGCTATAAATGTTCACGTTAATAAGCCACTTCGTTGAGCTATCATTTGTGGCCAGCTTGCTTCCGGAAAAGAGCTCTATCGTTCAGTGGGCCTTTCCCAGTAAAATAAAAATAAATAGTTTAGTTTAGTTTTAGAATGGAGAGGTAAAGGCGTAGCCCTGCAATCCCTTGTTCACTCCACTGCTCGCACAAAGGGCCTCCACTGGAGGAAGCTCAAGAGACCCCCCCCCCAGAGGGTACTTTGCCCGACTCTTCCAGACTGGACGTCTTGGAAGAAGAGGCGGGAGCGCCCACACTTTTAACCCCACCACACGTGACCTGCCATTCGACTGTGCTGTGCCCATTTATATGTCTGGATGCACAAAGGTGGGAGGAAGGGGTGGGGGGGGGTTAACTTTCCAACATTGTTTTGGGAGATCGAATCAAACCAGTGACCTCTGGGATTGCAAGTCCAGTTTGCTAAACATTACACCACCACAGCGTCCGAATGTAAAGGATCATCAGATAAATCCCCAATCAGCACCACAGCTCACGCCTGAATAGACGACACAAAGTTAATTGATTAAAGCAATCGTAGAAAAATATTAAATATTCTGTTTCTAATCCGCAGTGTGGTCCTAAGTAACAAATACAACTTGCAATTATATTGCACCCAATGATGTAATGAAATGTTTTAGAACTGCAGATTGTTTTTAGCTTTGGGGACCCCAAAATGTTTTACTTGGCCCCATAATCCGTGGAGTTATATTGCATATGTTGTTGTAAGCGATTAATTAAATATATGGATGTGTCAAAGCAAAGGTGCAAAAAAAATTAGGTAACCTACAGAAATTGCCAAATATATTTGTTTCATTAACGTCATCATTGGCATTTTTACCGAACTGCCGGATAAAGGATTCTCAGTGTAAACTTGCCCTCCAGTGTAAGTGTCTCGCAGACCATCTCAGAGTAACTCACTCGCAAGGGTGGTGCCTCTGGAAAGCACTGGACAAGCAAAACTGGCAAACATCCTCGCAAGCAGCAGCAGCTGCAGCTTTTGGCTAACCATCGAAGAAAGACGACCAGCGCATCGCGCGACGCTTTTTAGAAGCGCTTCTGCTGCCGTCTGGAATGCTCTTCCTTCCGATATTAGGTAGCCAACGGAGCTGTGCACTTTTAAATCTTGATTGCAAACTCATTTCTTTCGAACTACTTCTTGTGTTTAGTTTGTTGTCTTTCCCTCGCACCTCCAATTAGCATGGGTGACTACGTACGGTACAAAAGAAGTTAAAACATACATACATCTCAGCTCCTGTTACGTTCTCACACTTCCACACTGCTTCGTCTGCATCTTCCCATTACAAACCCTCCAGCCTCTCCCCGTACCACTCTCCACTTCCCCAGAACAGCGTCGTCAACCCACGTGTGCTGACTGCTACGAAAGAAGTTCAACATACATAGAGACAGTCAAACTAAAGCAATATACGACGGCGGCGGCCTACCTCAGGCTGCGTGTAGTCTGTGATGGCTGTGACGGTGACAGGGTCCTTCAGGGTGTGGCCGGGCCTTCGTGGCTTTAGATTGAGCACCGACTGGGACCTTCCCACCAGCTCGTGCACCTTCCCCCTCAGAGGCACCAAGCGCTGCTCCGTCTGGCACAACAGTGGCGCGACAAACGGCACAGTTATCATCAACGTTGCAATCATCTCTCGACTTGGGAGTGCATTCTGGGGTTGTCGGTCGGTGGGTTGATCCTTTTGGCTGGTGCAAGGAGCTGAGGAAAGATCAACCTGGTCGATGTTACTAACAACTTTTGGTATTTATTCGTTTACTTAAATTTTATCGTTTGTTGATTTCTACACTTAAAAACCTTCTTCACAACTTCTTTGTTTGGGGTTTATTATTAAAGTCTAAAGTGGCGCAAAAAATATTTGGACATAAACACTAAACACAGAGATATTTATAAGCAACATTATTAAACTACAAAGCACCGTGAAAAAGGTTTGAACACAAACACCAAACACAGTAACAAAAATATGCAATATTATGACAGTGCGGGGGCAGCGTGGAAAAGATAAAATGTCTCCTCCTGCAGTGTTTCAGTCTTGAGTTGTCAGTGAACAGGTATGCTGCTCTGAGCAGTGGAACAAAAACAAGGGAAATACAGCAGTGACAGGCAACCCAGACCATAGCCGGTGGGCCATGTGAGCGGCCCTCCTTCACCTCAGTGGGCCGCAAGCTTGAGACATGGTGCTTGTGCACTAACCACGACCCCACGCATCAGCCTGGACATACTGAGACCAGCCCACCATGTGGGGCTCAACGGGAAGCCGGTTGCCCACCACTGGTGTAGTGTACTGTAGTGTTTAGTATGTTTAGTGTAGTGTATAGTGTAGTGTGTCTAGTGTAGTGTGTCTAGCGGAGTGCCTAGTGTAGTTTACAGTGTAGTGTGTATAGTGTGGTGTATAATGTAGTGTACAGTGTAGTGTGTATAGTGTGGTGTATAGTGTAGTGGATAGTGTAGTGGGTATAGTGTAGTGGGTATAGTGTAGTGTATCTAGTGTAGTGTGTCTAGCGGAGTGTCTAGTGTAGTTTACAGTGTAGTGTGTATAGTGTGGTGCATAGTGTAGTGTACAGTGCAGTGTACAGTGTAGTGGGCAGTGCAGTGTGCAGTGTGGTGCACAGTGTTGTGTGCGGTATATGGTGTGGTGTGTAGTGTAGTATGTAGTGTAGTGGACTTCAAGCTTGAGACGTGGTGCTTGTGCACTAACCACGACCCCACGCATCACCCCTAGACACACTGAGACCAGCCCACCACGTGGGGCTCCACGGGACGCAGATGTCCCACTACTGAAATACAGGATAATCCATTTATAGATGATGATAATTATAAAAAAATCTACTTTTAATGGGCATAGACTTCACTCACTGTCGTCGAAAAACAATAGCTCAGAGGTGCGAGGAACCACAGGCAAGCAGGAAGGGAGCCGACCCCAAACAATTACCGAAGCTCGGCAATCCTCTACATATCAAGGTGTTATCGGCGAATTAATGAGTTCTAGATTTGATGCTTTCGTGACTGCAAGGATTCATATTCTTAGGTTTTTTCGGTAAAGTCACGTAGGTAAAACACATTAAAAAGCAGTCTATTCTTAGTCTTAAGCCTCACCTTACCATATTAATAAAAAGTATGCGGCCCTTGCCCCACCACCTTCTCCAACCATTATATAAACGGAGTGGTAGCTCCTGCAATCTCTCATTTACTTGATACAGCTTTCGTGGCTGTGACGGTACCACCTGAGTTGCCTCCGAAACGTCGTGATTTTTATTTCATTTTATTTTACTTTTTAATGTTTTTTACCTACGTGACTTTACCGAAAAAACCTAAGAATATGAATTAATGAGTGTTTATATACCCCCACGTTGCTTGACAGCTGAGTGAATAAATTGTGAAAGTGATGGCTCCGTATCTTACAGGGGAGAGTGTATTGAGATTGGTGGGAGACATGTAGCAGCTTTTAAATAAATGCCTACCTCTAAGCGTAGTGAGGTATCTATAAGTGAATGACCCTGTATGCATATATACAGCGTTGTGGGGAATGATGTCGCATTGGTTAGCATACTGCACTACAAACCCTGAAACCCGAGTTCGATTCCCACTCACGAACAACAAAAGTGGCGAAAATTTGAACTGGTCCTTGGCCTCCCATAGGTTGACTCAGCCTTAAATGAGTACATGGTGAATGTGTAATGATCAGCACTGGAGAATGAAAAGGCCTAGCATGGTGTTGGCCACCCACCCCTCGTGTGCCATGCCAGCCTTAATAGGTGTTTCGTAACAGCACTTGCCCCATTTACCTGTAGAAGGCTATACTGGGGATCTTTGTCATATATTGCGTGAGGCACAATAGATTCTATATATGAACCTTATGGCGGGACCCCGGGGTCCCATAAGCCCCTGGCTCTCGCATAAACATTATATTATAATGTAAACAAAAACTTAGCTCTTTTTCACCAATGGGTTTGAAGGATGGTGGCAAGTGTTGTCTTGTTAAACTATGCCTTTAAAACTGAAAACTACTTACCTGCAATACCTCTATTTAAATACACTATCGAACAAATTATTTACACCCCTCTGTCAATCATCGTGTTTCTCAGTGTGGATTTGTGAACACACTTTGTAAACAGTACATAACATAGTACGCGTTTTCAATGCGCTGTTCATATTGTAACAAGCGTTTATACCAATGTTACTCTACAGAGTAGTGGGTCGCCGCTTCTCTTATCCGCATTGATACGAGCGGTATGTGGGGACTATGGCTTAACCGCAAAAAAAACCTATCTGCACAGATCCATACGGACAAGAGAAGTATTATCAAACAGGAGGAATTAACGGTGCAATGCATCTCATCTGTTAAATATCTGCAGGTAATAGGATTGTCATCGATTGATCCTGGCTACAGACATTGGTAGGTCACAAATAATAATGAAGATAAGAGAGCAGTTTCACTGTATTATGCATACCGTTATAAAAAATTAAGGACTTAAGTCGTGTAGGCAGTTTGAGCAGCTTTGGATAAGACTTATGACCATGCCCATACCCGAGCATGGAGTGCATTCGCTTGTCCAGCTCTTCTGCGCATTCGTCCTCGCTGCTGCGCTTGGACACGACATGACAACAGAATGATCCGCGCCAGGTGGGTCGCGGCGTTTATGTTGCGCGGTGGGACGGAGTCGCAAAAAATACATTAATTACGATTTTTACATCTGTTTATTCGGGACCCTGGGGTCCCGCCATAAGGTTCATATATATGTGTACGCACACAGAATATCCGCGTGTGTACGACAGGCGAGCTGGCGCACGCCAGGCAACCAGAGCTTTGGAGGTTGGTGGTGCTGGATCACGCTTTGCGCTCCCTCACTACGACTCAACAAACTGCGGATCTACCTATCGACTCCGTGGGGTTATCCATCGATGGATCGCGCTTCCGCACACGTAGCGAGTGAAACGAGGAAAGTGGCACCCACGTGCGTCTGCTGGAGCAGGCTCTCAAGGCGTGGCACGTCGGTGGAGGCATCGCACGCGTACGCCTGGTTCAGCGAATCCCGCGCGGCGCTCAGTTCCTTGCCGGTGTCGTCCACGTCGCGGAAGAACTGCGAAGAAAAAGAAGAGGAGGAGGCAGCGCGGTGGTCAGGTGGCTCGGGCATGAAGCGGTGAAGCCAGGGGCGAGGCATCTGATCGAGCCGCTGATGCCCTGCGCACCTCATCATACCCCTTCACCAGATCCCGCAGCTGATGCACCGTTGACGCACGGTGACTTGTGTGTGTACGTACATATGTATGCGTTGAACTTCTTTTGTACCGTATGTAGCCAACCGTGCTAATCGGAGTATGCGAGTCACAATTCGGAAAAACGCCGCAATCCGCCGCACATTTTTCTTCTAATCCGTTCAGACCCGTCATCGTTCATCAACTTCGCGTCACAATCCAAGTGGAGCGACTCGATAAAAAAAAATGACATTGCTTGTCATATTGCGGTGCACTCTGTCACCTCTCGTGTCTTCAGAGGTCAGGTGAACTACTTGGGGACAACATGCCACCAACTTGCCGTGAACCGTTTAGTTTGTTGTCGTTCCCTCGCGTTGTTGGCTACGTACGGTGCGAAATAAGCGCTACATACATACATCTATGATTGTTTGAGTGTGGATAATAACAGCCATCTGGGCACTGAGTTGAACGGATGAATGCCTCCCAACAAGTTTGATGTTGTCCATCTGATGCGCTCATGTTTTACACTACGAGTACGTGCCGAGGTCATGTCTTCAAATAATGGCACATGCACACACACAACAGAAGGGTTATACACGTTTCAAACATCTATTATGAACATATTTCTACCAATAAATAATCATAACCGTATTTCGAATTTGAAGATAGTTTATACCAATCATATTAAAGAATATGCACTCTATCAAGTACTGTATTTGTATTGTGTGGGTATGCCCACCTCTACCAAGTCATCTGGGCCAGCATGAAAGGATAGGCCAAATACCCTCTACAGCAGCATTCTTCATTGCAAGGCCCGCGGGCCACTGGGGGCCCCTGGGGGCCTTTAGTGCAGCCCCTGACGTGCGGCCCTCTACAATACACATCACCGTGCTGTCAAACCCCAATGGTTTAAAATGTCTGGCGGCCCCTCTGAAAATTAAAGAACACTGCTCTAGAGGGGCTTTATTTATGGTTACTACACCCACACTATTAATCTGGGTGGCCGTCGGATTCAAACCGTGGACCTCTGCAACAAGGGGAGGGGGGGGGGAACGCGCGACCGCCAGGCCGCGTCGCCGCCCCCGTTCAATCCGAACGAGTGAACAGCAACTGAACAGCGACGCATCACAGCTCTGAACGCCCCGACGACAAACAGCAGAGCAGAGTATAACAGTAGGTTTGACCCTTTCTGGCAATAAAACAGGAGGTGTTAAGATATGGGAACCTCATTTTCCAGTAAAAATATGATAATTGGTTTTTTACCCTTCTATCTGGCAACAAAACTGACTATCAGAGTTATGTTCTTTTGTTTGTATTATGACTGCAGGTATTGCGGTCTTTGCAAACATGACTCCTTGTAAAAAGGTGTCAGTTTTGTTGCCACATAGAAGGGTAAAAAACCAATTATCATATTTTTACTGGCAAATGAGGTTCCCATAGTGTAGATGCTTGCCCCGAGCTCTCATACTCTGATGGTGCATTGTCTTTGAGTTGTGCGCCTTTTGGCGTCATCTGGTCCAACCCATGTGAGACTAGGCTCTAAGGAAAGCTGTCTTGGGTGTGAACCAATCAACTTCAAGGACAGTGCACATTATCAGAGTTATGTTATTTTGTTTGTATTATGACTGCAGGTATTGCGGTCTTTGCAAACATGACGCCTTGTAAAAAGGTGTCAGTTTTGTTGCCAGATAGAAGGGTAAAAAACCAATTATCAGGTGTTAAGATGTTACAACACCAAACAGAATCCTTTGTCAAGAAATCGTGTCTGCATTAACCACACGTACTTGTGACGAACATGCAAACAAAAACGTGCTCTGATAATATACGACATTGTCTTTGAAACTGATTGGTCCTCACCAGAGACAGCTTTCCTTTGAGCCGAGTCTCAAAGTGTTTCGACGAGAGAACGGAAAAAAGCGAACAGCACCAAGACAATGCCACTCTCAGGGCATTCATAGCTCGGGGCGAGCAGCTACAATATGGGACCTTTCTTTCCAGTAACAAAATATAACAATAGGTTTCACCCTTTCTGGAAATAAAACAGGTGTTAAGATGTTGAAACACCAAAATATAACAATAAAACCTCTTGTTATATTTTTTGATACTGGCAAGAAAGATCCCATGTTGTAGCAGAGCGGAGTGCCTGGGATCGCGGGGAGGTGGCGTTTGTAAGGCACCTGGAAATAAGCGGCGTTCTCTTGCAGGTGAGTTTCCCCGCAGGCGCCGAGCTGCGTCAGCCAGGCCCACTGGGCGCCGATTCCCTCGAGGGAAGCCTGCGACGCGAGCCAAGAGACACGCGGCGAGCATCGCGCGACGTTAATCGCGCACACAGTTACGGGATCGGCAGAGACGATCATCGTTGAGGCATTAAACCCGTGCCTTGTGACCTCTCTCCAGCTGAGTCATGGACAGGGCAAATGTATTTCCACGTGTGGTGACTAACTCTGAGACGATGAGACTTGGAGGCACTTCTTTATTGACGAGCACCATCGGGGTTAAGACTCTTAAGAATTAGTCCGTCTATTATCGGCGACGCTACTCAGCCAGGACAGTTGGTAGGTTGCCTGACTGGCGGCGCCCCGAGATGGTAGAGACGGAGACTACAACGAGAAGAATGGTGAAGACGACGAGAAGAATGGTGACGAAGACTTTAGCAGCACGACGGTGATCCCACTCAAACAACAGCCCCGAGGTCCCCTAAAGGGGCCCCTCTTATACTGTCACGTGGCCTGGCTCCGCCCCCGGCCACGCCCCCTTTCTAAAACCTACCAGCGGGTTCCTGGTGTGCCCCTTCTGTGACCTTTCCCTTATATCCCCCTCTGGTGTTTAACCTGGCCTGCTGACGTCAGGGCCGCAGATCCCCTTTCCTGCCAGCAGCCAGCGCTATGCCACTACACACGTAACGAAAGCATGCAGAAAAAACGGGTTTCTAGACGACGGTTTTAAACCAGGGGTCAGCAATCGAAATGAGAGCCATTTTTTCTGAATTCGGTATGAACTCAATACTTCAAGACCTTGCAATGCCCGTGGTGAATAGGAGACGCTGATCCTCAATAAATCGCGTCATGAAGCGGTCCTGAACGAGCCGTATGCAGGGTGTCTACTCCTGGTTTTAACAAACAATAATACGAATTCGATTTGAAGGCAAGTCGTCTGCACTCTCTAATGGGTATCGATCAGTGCTTATCTTCATTCATGACCCTGGGACAAGGGGCGGTATTTCCACATTCATATGGCAGGGGCTAGTCTCTCCATAGATTCCAAATGTTTTGGGCACTGGATGAATGAACGGGTTGCATCAACCTCACTGGGATTTGAACTCGCAACCCCTTGATTGCGAGCCACTTGCTCAACCGCTGAGCCACCTTGGATTTATATGGTGTCTTAAAGGCGTGTCGAGACACTGTTTTGTGATTACCCATATGTTAAATTTCATCCAACTCCGCCGGAAAGAATATGAATGGTGCAAAATGTGAGTCACAATCAAAGAATCAATCCCTCCTTTCATATTTCACAATGCCCTATGTGTGTTGCTTTGTTGGTAAACGTTTTGGTTTAGCCATATTTGTTTGTTGTAGTACAGAGTTAGACTGATAACTTTAATCTAAATTGTCTTGTGGTTGTTATTGTTTGACTTGCATCCCACTGGGATTTTTGCACACAGCGTTCATGTGCGGTGCTTTTTCTGGAAGACTTTGATGTTTTTTCCTGGGTTTTTTTCTGTTTGCGCGTAGTCACTTTAAGATGTTTCTTGTTCATGTTTTTGTTTGTTGCGGTTGCACCCGATTCAAGAACCAAATGGCTCACAGGGCTGTACCAAATAAATGAAAACTGAAAAAAACTTCAACTATAAAATGTCTGTGTCTTGCATAACGTCTGCCTCATTTGAACCAAGTCTCACTTGCAGCATCTCTCGATGCCCTCTGCCTGTGACCTTCGTCTCATCTGTCTTGTTTCTTCCACCGCCCAATGTAAACCGTGAGCGTACGAAGCGGATTCAATCGACAGACGAGTGCACTGTTACCCGCCTGCTGTATAAGATGTGACTATGAAAAGGATGTAGTTAACATCTTGGCACTGTGGTGAAATGGTAACTACCTCGCCTGGTATACATGAGGTCGTGGGTTCGATCCCGACCCTGATGATTGTATTCTAGATTTGAAGCTTTTGTGACTGCAAGGATGCATACTCTTAGGTTTTTTAGGTAAAGTCACGTAGGAATAAAATAATAATAATAAAATAATAATAAATGAAAATAACTCAATTGAATCACGACGTTTCGGAGGCAACACAAGTCTCCGTCTTCAGGTGGGACCGTCACAGCCAAATTTACTGCATCAAGTGAAAAGAAATCCAGGAGACAAGATCTTAAATACTGGTTAAGGGGAGGGGGGAGGAGCTTATCTAAATGTGGCAGTTGGGACTGGGATGGTGGGGGGGCATGATTGTATTCTCGGAGTTTGCATGTTCTCTCTGTGGTCCTGTGGAATTTTTCAACGGGTCCTCTAGTTTTTTCCCCACCACATTTAGAAACGTGCGTTTAGAGGATTTGGCTGCTAGAAATTCCCACGTGATAAGCCACTTCGTCGAGCTATCATTAGTGGCCAGGGCCAGGTCGCTTCTAAAAAAGACCAATATCTCCCAGTGGGCCTTACCTGGATAAATAAAAAATAGGGAATAGTTTTTTTATTTTACAGACACAAAAAGGGTATTGCACTGGTACGCTACCTCAATAGTAGACTTGGCAGGGTGCTTATCTGACAACAGCTTTTCTCCCAGCTTCTTGATGTCCGCAAAAATGGGTTGCTTTTCGTTCAGCTTCTTCTGCGATGCCTGCAAAGGGAACACAATCATTGTGCCAAGTTTATTTTCAGATGTGAAATTTATAATAACTACTTTTTTTTTTACACGGCACCTTTCATCGACAGATCACAAAAGCGCCGTACAAGTGAACATTTCAACACTCCATCCAAAGCAAAATTAGCCAAGGCAACCAAGGTATGAATATATAGATAAAAACACTGATTCTACTTGAAATAGAGTGAGGTTCCCACCCGCGCATGATTTGATGAGTGCGTCGTGAGATTTAATAACCGATTTCAATCGCCAAATCCATGAACTGTCGCATGCCCTAATGTGCACCTCCACAGCGTGACCAGAAATATTTCTTAAGAGCAGGGACGATTATTCTGTTCCACTGAGTAATCAAATTAACATCACTAGCCCCACCCACTTCGTTTATGACCCTTGAGCTACACCCATTTTAAACCTTTAAAACAGTCTGCCTCAGCAGCTGTCCCTCTCTTTTTTCTTCCTGATGACGACCGATTGTGTTGCGATCAGACGTAGTTTTTTGTTATTTTCTTTGAACTTATCGACATGATTTTACCGAAAGACCCAAAGAATATGAATTCCTGCAGTCACAAAAGCTTTAAGTCAAGATCAAATTAATGTGTCGATTACTTGGGCCCACTCGCTATGGCGGCCTCCCCTACATTACTCCCCCCCTGCCAAAACAAGAAATGTATTTAATAGGCACATATGCCTACACACCCTACATAAAATAGTCAGTAGCATCTGCACACATTGGGGGGGAAAAGGACATCAGTGGGGGCGACGGGCAAGGTGCAATGCATCAAGCAGCCCTCTCCGCAGGAGCTAGAATAAGGCGGCCAAAGGTCGTCGAATTTCTAATTCATTCAAAACGACCTGCGGTCTACCGTGGACCAAGCCCGACTAATGCGTCTGGCCATCGTGTCAATAGGAGCATAACCTTGCGCGATCCACCCACTTTGAGGAAATCCTAGACCGATGGGCTGGCATGAAAGTAAGATGCATGATAACTTAATTGTGAATATTGGACCTTTGAATCTTGTTTTTATTAATACACTGTCACTGTGAGACCGTGTTCCTCCATACCCAATACATGGTACAACGAAAATAATATGTCGTTAGAAGCTCCATATTATTGCATATGGGTTAAAAACCACGAGTAAGCTACTTGAGAAAAAGCAAGTCGGGAGAATTCTAGATTTGAAGCTTTCGTGACTGCAAGGATTCATACTCTTAGGTTTTTTCGGTAAAGTCACGTAGGTAAAAAATAAAATTAATAAAAGTAAAATAAAATAAAAAATCACGACGTTTCAGAGGCAACACAAGCTTCTGTTTTCAGGTGGAACCGTCACAGCACGATTACTTGATACAACTATCGTGTTGTGACGGTTCCACCTGAAGACGGAAGCTTGTGTTGCCTCCGAAAGGTCGTGATTTTTTATTTTACTTTATAAATTTTAATTAAATTTTTTACCTACGTGACTTTACCGAAAAAACCTAAGAGTAAGTCGGGAGAAAGTAAGGGGGGCCACAGTCATATCTTGCATAGCCCTGTCGAAATAGGACGTTGCACCCCTGTATATTCATGTTATCCGATTAGTCGAGCAACGGAACCAGTGCAATCGGTGACGGAATCGATGACTTTGGTAAATCGGAAAGCTCAGTTCTAGCGTGCAGGCACTCACGTCAAGGCTCTTCCTCTGAGCCTCCATGTCGGCGTTCTTGTCGCTCCAGTCGCGTTCCAGCTGCTCCGTCTCCTGGCCCTTGGCCCACGCCAGCTCGGCCTCAGCCGGAGCCAAGAAGGCGAGCAGCTCCTGCAGTCGTGTGGAGCGAGCCCCTGACGCGGCCTGCAAGACGAGAGAGAGAGTGGCTGCTTCACCGCCGTGCCCCATGTGTGTGTCTGGGCCAGGGTGGACCATGAAGACTGGTGGATCATGAAGCTCGTTATACACCCCTGTTAGAGCGATGAGTTTCTTTTCCTTTTTTCGGCAAGAGCCCGGGACAGAATGCGGGCAATTACAAGGGAAGGAGGCGCAGAGCTCAGCGGTTGGGGGAAAGGGGGAAAATGAGCTCACTGCCCCACTTGCGTAGGGACTGCCGAGTAGAAACACAGCAATGTGATATTAATATTGGGAAGAAAAGGCAAGGGAGTAATTGAAAAAGGGTGGGGGGGAGAGGTGTACAAAACCAAGATTTATTTAAAAAAATAACCTCCAAACGCCAAATGAAATAGTCATCTTAATGAATCGAGCGATTAGTCAATGAACCGCCCTTGCTGAGTGCCCGTGTGTGCAGCACAGCTGGGCACAGGGTGTGCCCCCCACGCATGAGCGGAGTTTGGGGGGGGTGGCACGGGGGGGGGGAGCAACGCCCTTCCCAAACTGGACACCTTAATAACTTATTTTCACTAGTTTACGATAAAACATACATTAAATCAAACTCTGCCTGCGATGCCACCAGTCTCGTTTTTGCCCAAGCTGGAGCAGCGAGGCCTCTTCTAACGCAGAGGTCTTGGGTTCGAATCCAGGCACCCACCCGCGCTTTATTACGGGGCGGCGAGTCCATCGTCTCAGAACTATCTCGTAGATTTGCCACAGTACGAACGTATTCAGCGAAGAATTTGGCATCGTCATCGTCATCACGATCCATGGACGTAGGTGTCCGCTGCGCATTTCCACAGGGGGCGGGATTCACGGTGGGAGTGGCTACGCTAGTCACGTGATTTGCAGGAGACTTGAGCTGATTTAGAGGCGTAGATAGTTCAGATAAAATTGTTAAATTTCAAAATATATATTCAAAGTAAAAATTAAAAGAGAATTTGTATAAACTCATGTCTGTGAGAAAATGGAATGCTTTCGTGAGATGCTGAGAACTTTAGTTTTTAAATGTGGATCATATTAAATAAGCAGATGTGTTCAGCACTTGGATGTTTGTACAGCAGATGGTATTGTTAGAAGCATTGTTTAAAATATCAGACAACCCATCAATAAATGTTTGTGTATTCATCTGGCGCTAGCCAGGGAATGGAATGTTACTTACAAGTGATTTATTATAAGTAGCAGTTAGCGCTGCCAAACTGTCTGTGTAATTCTTCTTACGGCTTGCTGGAACTTTACTCTGAAAAGAATCATATGAAATGCCAGATTATTATACATCAGCAAAAAAATACACAATGCGTTTAGATGCACTGCACGCACAAACCCGTAAATGTGCTGCAACGATTTCCAATTACAATCATCATAAGGCGATTTTGCCATGAAAATATGAAGGAACAACATGTCACATGCCATGTACATACAGTTGATACAGCGCAATGGTCAAACGCAATGGATCTAAACTGACCCCCGAATTTCCACAGACCACTAAATCAGGAGTAAAACGACATGCAAATAAAGCAATATACAATGTTGGAATTGGTAATAATAAACCAAAAGCTGGACCAAAACGAGTATTCAATGCCAAGAGTTTTTAACCAACTGGCAAGACAATCATCCGTAAATTGCTTCAATGCCGTACAATATATTTAACAATTTTTGTTTTACCAGGTAAGGCTCCACTCAGCTATATAGCTCTTTTGCAGAATGGACCTGGCTACAAATGATAGCTCGACGAGTGGCTTGTCATGGTGGAAATTCATAGCAGCCAAATACTCTCAATGCACGTTTCTAAATGTGGATGTAAACACCGGAGAACTCCCGATAGAAATCCACGTGACCATGGGGAGAAGATGGAAACTCAAAATATACAGCGGGCGTCAGGGTCGGGATCGAACCCACGACCTCCTGTATACCCGGCGAGGTAGTTAACATATCGTGACCAAGGAGCCCCATATACCGTACCTCATAAGCCTGGGCCTCCACAACTTTGGTGTTCAGGGCCTCCAGGACCTGGTGGAGATTCTTGTGGCTCTGCAAGTTGGCCCCCACGGAGGAGAGGTCTATCCCCCAGTCGGCACTCTCAATCTCCATCTTGGTACAAGGCAAGTCAAAATAAAGAGCGCTCTATATTACATATAGTCGTTTCCACCATTGTCATAGAAACAAAACATCTGCCTGATTATAGTTGCTTTACGATTGATGGTACTTTTAAGGACACTGTGCAGTAACTTGTAAAGGCAATTGCCGAAAGTTTTTTTTCATTTTGCTTACATATAGATTATCTATCAAATTAAACCAACTTTAACACCCTATAATCATATAATTGTCTGACAAACTCTGAACAACTTTGCTCGATCGTACTCGCATCTACAGAAATTAACTACAACTGGCAGTTGCATCCACACAAACGCACCTGTTTTTCCTCCATGAGGGCCATGAGGTCCTTGATGAAGTTAAGCTTTTGGTCAGCCTCCGCCTCGGCTTTAGCCTCAGCCTGGGCCTTGCTCAGGGACTCTGCCAGCGCCCGCGCCTCCGCTTCCGCCCGCAGCCTCGCTTCTTCTGCTTCCTTCGCTTTCACCGCTTCACTTTCCTTGGCCTCGGCCTCCTTAGCCCTGGCCTCCTCTTGCTGCTTGGCAATGGAGTCCGCTAATGCCTTCGCTGCAGCATCGGCTTGGAACCTTACCTTGGTCTGCTGCTGAGCTATCAACCTGACCTTTTCCTCTTCCTGCGCCTTAGCCAGAGCTTCTGCCTTCGCCTTGGCTCTGGCCTCCTCTTGGGCCTTGGCTTTAGCCTCTGCCTCCTTGGCTTGCGCCTCCTTTGCTGCAGCCTCGGCCTTAGCCTTTTCCTTAGCCTCCTGTTCAGCCTTTGCCTTGGCCCTTGCCTCCTCCTCAGCTTTGGCTTTAGCGGCGGCCTCCTTTGCTGCAGCCTCGGCCTTAGCCTTTTCCTTTGCCTCCTGTTCAGCCTTTGCCTTGGCCCTTGCCTCTTCTTCAGCCTTGGCTTTAGCGTCCGCCTCCTTTGCTGCAGCCTCGGCCTTAGCCGTTTCCTTTGCCTCCTGTTCAGCCTTTGCCTTGGCCCTTGCCTCTTCTTCAGCTTTGGCTTTGGCGGCGGCCTCCTTTGCTGCAGCCTCGGCCTTAGCCTTTTCCTTTGCCTCCTGCTCAGCTTTTGCCTTGGCCCTTGCCTCTTCTTCAGCCTTGGCTTTAGCGGCCGCCTCCTTGGCTTGCGCCTCCTTTGCTGCAGCCTCGGCCTTGGCCTTGTCCTTTGCCTCCTGCTCAGCCTTTGCCTTGGCCCTTGCCTCTTCTTCAGCTTTGGCTTTAGCGGCCACCTCCTTGGCTTGCGCCTCAGCTTTGGCTCTTTCTTTAGCCTCCTGCTCAGCCTTTGCCTTTGCTTTTGCCTCCTCCTGGGCTTTGGCTCGAGCCTCCGCCTCCTTTGCCTTGGCTTCTAGTTGTTCCCTTCCTATGGCTTCTGCCAATGCCCTGGCTTCTTGGTCAACTCTTTCCCTCTCCTTGGCCTCTCGCTGAGCCTTCGCCTTGGCCTCCGCTTGTGCCGCCTTGGCTTTGGTCGCAATGTCGGCCGGGATCTTGACTTGCTCTTGGAACTGCATCAGCGGTGCCTGCACTGACTGTGCCTCGATGACCTTTATCTCGTCCACGGGCCCAGCAGCAGGCTTAGATGCAGCGGCCAATTTGCCGAGCCTGTCCAGTGCAACGGTAAATCTCAGTTAGCTGATTGTCCATCACATACGTATGTATGTATGTTGAACATCTTTTAGCACTGTAAGTAGCCAACCGTGCTAACCGGAGGTGTGGGGAAAGGACAATAAACTATACACAATAAGCAGTTCTGAAGACATGAGTTTTCAATTTAGATTTAAAAGTGTATAACTCCAGTGGCTTCCTAAGATCGGAAAAGACCCATAAAGAACCATAGAAATCCAGAGACTGATATACAACCATAGAGACCCACAGAAACCCATATTTATATGTATGTTGAAGTTCTTCCACAACATACGTAGCCAACCATGATAATCAGAGGTGCATGGGTAGGACAACAAACTAAACACAAAAAGCAGTTCTAAAGAAATTAGTTTTCAATTTAGTTTTAAGTATATAGCTTCAGTAGCTTCCTAATATAGGACGGAAAAACGTTCCAGATGGCTGCATCATGTTAGCGTTATGTATTTAACATTACTTGTATAAAATTTCTGACCTGCATGTCAATAACAAAACTTCAAACTAATACAAAAATATTCTTATTATTAAAAGTAGATTGTCATCGAAATGTGCTTTACTCATACTAGATCAGTACGCATTATCTCGGAAGCTAAGCAGATTTGAGCATGGACAATGCTTGGATGGGTGACCACCATGCACAGCAGGTTGCTAAAGGATGCGGAGATTCTTGGTGGGCAGCAGAGGGTTAGTGCAGCACCCATACTCTGCTGTACTGTACTTCCGCGCGCAACAAGTGTGGCCAAAAAAAACGTAAACTATTTTTTTTTCATTTTGCCAGGGTAAGGTCCACTGAGCTATGTAGCTCTTTTTCAGCAGTGACCGGGCCACAAATGATAGCTCAACGAAGTGGCTTATCACGTGGACATTTATAGCAGCTACATAGAGTCCTCTAAACGCATGTTTCTAAACGTGGAGGGAAAAATCGGAGGACCCGGAGAAAAAATTCACACAACCACGGGGAGAACATGCAAACTCCAAATATACAGGCGTTAGGATCGGGATCGAACTCACGACCTCCTGTATACCAGGCGAGGTGGTTAACATCTTGCCACCGTGACGAGAAAAAAAAACCCACAGTGGTGTAGGGTGTGGGAAACCCTCATCCACCAGTGGACTGGCAAAGGTCTGTGCAGGGGACATGCTTTGTGTGATCTGGAGTCCAAAGGGCTCTGGTTAAATGAGTGTGTGTCTACCTGGAGGCTTCCTGCTGAGCCTTCATCTCCCCCGCTTGGATGACCTTGACCAACTTCCCCAGTTCCTTTTCCACATCTGCCGGGGACTGACCAGGGGCCACCTTTATCCGACCAAAATTGATCCAAACCTGAAACACAGATCGGAGGGTCAACGTGTATGTGTGTATGTACGTACGTATGTTGAGCTTCTTCCGCGCCGTACGAACGCAACCGTGCTCATCGGAGGTGCGCGGCGGGGGGGGAACACAAACTAAACGCAAAAAATCAATTCTGAAGAAATGGGTTTTCAATCTAGATGATTTAAAAGTGCGTAGCTCCCAGTGGCTTCTTAATATCGTAAGGAAGAGCGTTCTAGATGGCCGCAGAAGCGTGTCTGATAGCAAGCGATGCAGTGACCGTCTTTGTCCGATGGCCAGCCAAAAGCCGCTGTGTGATGGTTTATGCTCCTTGACGCGATCAGCAAGGTAACAACACATGACCAATGCAAATTGGACAATGTAAAAAATAAGTTGGAATGAGAAACTGTTGGATAAACAGCAGTCCTGGTTTATATTGAACAAAGGCTGTAATAAAACAACTTTCAAAAATCAACTCCAGCTGATTTTTTATTGCAACTATTTCATTGAGTAAAGAAATATACATCTTGCACAAGAACTGCCATCTATAAAAATCACATAATTATTTTACTTTCATCTACACCTATGTAACCTCCCATTTTAATAATAGCGTTTTATTTGTATGTAGCTTTAACGCTGTAGAATGCGTAACGCGCACAGTTTTGGCACAGAGGCGCGGGAATTCACAGACAAGTGGGAAGGAAGTCAGCCTAAGCTCTGTGGCCTTCTATTTGGAGGTTTAGCAAACACCACGAATGAACAATCTAGATTTGAAGTTTTCGCGACTGCAGGTATCCATACTCTTTGGTTCTTTCGGTAAAGTCACGTAGGTAGAAAAATAAAATAAATTAAATCACGACGTTTCCATTGCAACACAAGCAATCATCATCAGGTGGGAAAACCACAGCAAGAACATTTTTTGCTGAAGTGGGAGATAGGCCGTGGTAAGAGGTTCACGTCCCTCTCCTAGCGTCCACGCAACGCTCCCCTCCCCCTTCTCCCCCCCTTCCCCCTCCCCCCTCTTACCAATATAACCTCTTACCACTGCCTCTCTCCCACTTCAGCAAAACATTTTCTTGCTGTGGTTTTCCCACCTGATGATGATTGCTTGTGTTGCAATCGAAACGTCGTGATTTTTTTCTATTTTAAACCTACGTGACTTTACCGAAAGAACCAAAGAGTACCATTAATGAACGTTAATACCCGTGAGAGTACCCAGACTAAAACGTTGACTGAGATGCTGGTGCACCATGCATGTATAAGGCGCTACTGCACCTGAAATGCCTTGTAAAGTTTCTCGATGCTGGCTTTTTCCCCGTCTCTGCCAGGAATGTCTTTCTCCTTCAGCTGCAGCAACAGAATCTGGAAATCCTGGGAAACACAGCAGGCAACAGCAACAATCGTGAACCTCATGTCTGCGATAGGTTTGCTGCTTAATGTTTTTATACCTGTACGTAGAGTAGCTGAAGCAAATTTGCATCTCAAAATGCATCGGGGTTTTTAGCGCGCGCAGTTTTGTGTTCAGGCGCGGGAAGGCAGCCACAACCGGCGCCAACAATTTCCCAAGCTCTGTGATCCTATATGTCCACCTGGACATCTTTGAAAAAGAGCTTCATAGCTCATCGGATTTCTAGAGGATGAAGAAAAGATTATGATTCCGATATTGGGATATTTGGCCAACTCTTTCACTTTGAATCATTGCTTTCAGCGGGTTGTTTTAAAGCGTGCGAGTCACAATTCGTAAAAAAAGCACCACAATCCGCTGCACATTTTTCTTATCCGTTAGACGCGTCATTGTTGGTCAACTTCGTGTCACAATCCAAGGGGAGCTACTTGATTAAATTAAAAAAAATTTGTATCATTATATTGAGATGCACTCCGTCACCTCTCCTGTCTTCAGGGGTCATGTGAACTACTTAGGTACAACATGCACGGATGAAAACAATCGATTCTCACACGAATGATATTAGGCATTTGAACCTCACGGTAGGACACCGGGGTCCCATAAGCCTCCCGGCTCTCGCATAAACTACGTTGCGACGTCATTTTATGTCTGTTGAAGGCGAACGACACGGCAATCTATTCCTCTCGACGAGCTCTACACGATGCGCTAATACAAGTTTAAAAGTTTTCGATTTAAAGCTTTCGTGACTGCAGGGATTCATCTTCTTGGTTCTTTCAGTAAAGTCACGTAGAAGGGAAATAATAAAATAAAAAAGAATAAAACATAATAAAATAATTCTCACGACATTTCGGCCACAACGCAAGCAGCCGTCCTCAGGTGAAGAACAGGTCTGTCGGAAAGACAGCGTCTGAATTCAGACGCTGTCTTTTCGACAGACCTGTTCGAAACGTCGTGAGAATTATTTTATTATGTTTAATTTTTATTATTTTATTATTTCCCTTCTACGTGACTTTACCGAAAGAACCAAGAAGATTTCAAAGTTTTGTTTCTTCTGCGTGGTAGTTTATGCCCCTCGACGAGATCGGCAACGTAAAGCGGTTCAATTGTGGCGTGCACTTTGTGCGTAATCAGTGCGACCTCATCACACGTCACCTTGAGCTCCTCTTGGCTCATGGTGCTGCCCTGGCTCTCCACTTTCTGCATCAATTGTGGCGTGCACTTTGTGCGTAATCAGTGCGACCTCATCACACGTCACCTTGAGCTCCTCTTGGCTCATGGTGCTGCCCTGGCTCTCCACTTTCTGCATCTTCTCCTTGATCCAGGAGAGCAGGAAGCTGATCTTGGTTTCGTATTCCTTCCATTTCTTGTCGACCTCCTGCAGGGCCACAGGGCGTACAATTCCGTCATTGAGGCAGAGACCACGTGTCGTCACCTGTGTTTGTCAACAGTGTGTGTTTCACTAACCTGCTTCCGTTCCTAAATTAAACCCCTTCTCTTATCCCTTGCCTATCCTACTGATACTCGCTGCCCCAGCCCAGCTACGACCCCCTTAACCCCTATCACTACCCCTCTATGTGTATGTATGAATGTTGAACTTATTTCGCACTGTAAGTAGCCAACTGCGGCTAATCGGAGGTGTGGGGGAAGGACAACAAACCAAACCACTACCCCTATCTAACCACTCCCACTTGTCCTCCTTACTGTGACCATGACTAAACCAACACTTTTAATGACCCCACTCTTTATTGTAACCACCATCAAATAATGTTCAATTGTATCATTATTGTAAAGCACCTTGGACTAAGGCGCATTATAAATCTATATACGAAAAGACAAGATAACACTAAACTGAACTATTTTATTTAGGAGGTAAAGCCCACTGGAGCTGTGAGTTATTTTTCAGAGTTGACCTGGCCACACGTGACAGCTCACTGAAGTGGCTTATCATCTTCACCGCATGGGAATTTATAATAGCATCCAAATAATAGAAATGCATGTTTCTGAATGAGGAGGGAAAAAGCGGAGGATCCGCAGCAAAATCCACACAACCACCACGAGGAGAGAGAAACACGGAAACTTCAAATATACAACAGGCATCATCAGGGTCTGGGATCAAACCCACGACCTTCTGCGTACACTAGGTGGCCGCAAGATGTGAGATGAATACATTTCCATTTGGAGAATTGCAGCTAGCAGTGCACCACCCTGTTTCAGAGAATGATCCTCAAACGTGATGCCAGACAACTACTTCAAGATATATATATTAAATATGATCCACATTTTTCTCCAAATATATTCCAATTGTGATAATAGTGTCATGTTGAGGAATCCATTGGGGTCTTTAGTTGAGTAGAGCATTCCGCACGCCAGAGAAAGTAAGCTCTTTTTACAGGACTTTAGAGAATCCTTGATATTTTTTTACACGTGAATCACACTCTCCTATACACGTTGTTATGAGATTGTCCCAAGATAGTCTAACCAGTACGCTTCATCAACAGAATGCATTTAAGCCACAGTAAGTGCAAAAAACAAATTGGGCAAGATGGTTTCCTGGGCATTGGTTTCATCAAGACGAGGGCATCAACTCACAACATTTGTGCATCTGGTTTAACCACCGGTGGCTGAAACACAGATTCGATTCCAGCATTTCTGTGGCGCTGGCTAAGCACTCTAACCTCTGAACCACCCAGCCAATTTACACAACACAATCTTGATATGGGGGGGGGGTGGGGGGGGGGAAGGTTTGATTAAAAAAAAACTTGTCATGAAAAAATTGCACAAAGCAGCATTGTTTATGGCCACATTTAACTAAAATTCCAAGTCATCCCAGTGAGCACCTTCCTGCGGTGACATGTGGCGGCTTGAAAGGGTCTCTTGTAGGGCTGAACGATTTGGGGGAAAATATCTAATTAAGATTTTTCTGACAGATATTGCGATTGCGATTTGATTTGCGATTACATTTTTTAAAAGTCAAGCATCAGTTCAATACTCACCGTGTAATAGATTTAAAACATGTGATGAAGCATTATCGCATGATGCCATCAAAATAGGAACTGCTCTATATATTCTAATGCAAAGGATGAGAACTTAAAATATATGAATTGCTTCCAATATGTATCTATTAAAATGTTTTAATTGAAATAGAACACTCAAACATGGAACAATTGTTAAGTTAAATAAATAAAGTTATAATAATAAAAAATAAAACAATTCCAATAAGAAAGTAATAGGACTTTTCAAATCGCAAAAAATCTCAGCCTTTGCGATTTGCTAATCGCATTGTTTCAAATTGCGATTTCGATTTGAAATCGATGAATCGTTCAGCCCCAGTCTCTTGTTACAACCCTATGCTGATAAGCCTCACCTCAGTTCGCAGGACAACGTTTCTGCTGAGTCCACGATTTTGAACAAGCTCACAATGGTTCTAATAGATGAGCAAGGCAGAGAGTGCAAACTTTTTTAACGAGACTACGGAGTCACAGTCTGCTAGCCGGTCATTACACGTAAGATTTCCACATGCTACTTACCATCCACACAAAGGAAAAATGCAAGGCCTGTATCGAAAACGTCTTCACCTCTGGCTGCCCCCAGTATTTTAAATATATAAAGTTATTTACAAGCCCACTGTTTTTAAGTGGGGCGAATTTTCCCACAATTTTCCCCAAAATTGCAAAGAAACCATCGCCACACTTGACCTTTCACTGCAACTCACGTAGATCGTGATGCCATCCGCTGGGATCTTCGGGAAGGCCTCGTAAAGGGCGGCCACGTATGTCACCACCGACTTCTCTTCAGGAGATTTCACATCGACATCTGTGTGGGGTGGGGGGGAGGGGCGAGTACAATGACTAAACTTTAAACTTGTAGGAAAACAAACACAGCATTTTCAAATGTTACATAATACAGTTTCAAATGTTACGTAAAGTTTTCCAGCATATTTAAAACATTGTTTTAATTTGCGGGACACGTCGCTCGAAGAGATGATTGTCCGACAGTCGTGAATAGTGATGGAGTGGCAGCCAGGAGATGGAGCGCGTCCGAGAAGACGTCCTGCGCGGAAATCAGCTTGCTGAGCTATCATTTGTGGCCAGGTCGCTTTTTAAAAATAAACCAGTAGCTCAGTGGGCTTTACCTGGTGAAATAAAAATAGTTTAGTTTCATTTACCTTTCAAAGACTTAACGTGTTTAAGTAATTTTTTGTTGTTGGAACGTTCTGACCCGCCGCCCACTGGACATCTGTGAAAGAGCTTAATAGCTCATCGGATTCCTCCAAAATAAATACATATTCTGATTCTGGATCGTTACATCGCTGGACCTTGGGAGATGGAAGCAGCTTAAAGAGGCCTCATTCATCATGGCTGACGATGACGATGAATTTACATTAATTTTGCAGAGTTAATTTCATTGTTCAAAGCAGATTTAATAAAATAATAAGTTAGAAAATACAGTTAAGGAATACATTCATATTCTTTTGCATTTATAAATTCGTCTAAACGTACACTATACATCTTTTTCGAGGTTATTTTTTTTATACGTCCCATTAACATTTAGATATTTTCTATATCAATGACTCCTTTTTAAGAGGGACCTTATTTCAACAAAAAAAATGGTCTGTCGTGGAAAGCACAAATTATCTCAGTCTGTTGTCTGTTACAGTGCACAGCCTGGTTTAGAAAAGCCCATGTGGTATTAAAAAAAGATCAATCACGCAATTGCCTGCATATTACATCCATACAAGCGGTCGTCCTTTCAGGCAGACTTTATTTGAGCTCAGAAGCACTCAAATAAAGTGGCCCAGCAATATTTTTTGGGGTAAACTATTCCAGTATTTCCAATAATCACGGTTATTTTCCCAATTGTAACCTGAATCCTAGGCATGGCAATGTGCCAATGATAGCAACAATAATAAAGCAACATTGACATCAATAAATTCCACATGAGTCTCAAAAGTTAATTCTGCAAAGGGTACAGCCAGTAACATGTTCTTATAAGAATAACATTAATAATATTTTGGATTTAAGTGCGGCTTGCTTAAATGCTTTAGCATCTCAAAGTGTCTTCCATCGCATCTCAACTGAAACGTTCCAAGGACACACCTAGTGGCAGATGCCCCCGTGTGGCAGAAGGTGACCAGGCACTGGCATGAATGTGAGTCTTAGTCGGCTAATCCGGGGCAACCAATGGAATGTCGTCATCCCAACTGATCAATCTACGGGTATTACTTCAGAATTTGGCAATTGTTGACGCGGGCACACAAATGGCCTACTCATTTCAAATGAAGTCACGGCATTTGTAACGTCCGCTCTTGCAGCAGATGGCGTGTATTTATGGTCCATTCGCCCGCATTGTCAACGTGGGCGGCCTGCCAGAGTCGAACTGCGAACCTCCGCAACAAATGGCGAACGAGCTGCTGGCGGGTGGTGCCACAGCCCCCCCGTGCAATGTCCAGATTGTGCCAAGGATGGCGACATATTAACTACCTCGCCTGGTATACAGGAGGTCGTCGTAGGTTCGATCAAGACCCTGACGCCTGTATATTATAAGTTTGTATGTTCTCCCCGTGATCGTGTGGATTTTACTCCGGGTCCTCCGGTTCTTCCCTCTACATTTGGAGACGCGCATTTCGAGTGTTAGGCTGCTATAAATGTCCACGTGATGAGCCGCTTCATTGAGCTATCATTTGTGGCCAGGTCACTTCTGAAAAAGAGCTATATAGCTCAGTGGGTCTCACCTGGTCAAAGTAAAAAATAGTTTCGTAGTTTGAGTCGTGCTCACCTTCGGTGTCAAGCAGGCGTGGGACTCGCAGGTTCTGCTCGGCCAGGCTGAAGGCCTGCTCCAGGTTCTGCTGATTGTTCTGCTGGTAGACCTTCTTCATGTCCAGGAGGTCGGGTCTGCAGGAAAACAACAGCACGCACTGTTCACCTAACGTACCACACGGACACACTCATCGCACCATTTTTCCACGAGTGGTTTTCAACTGGCTTAATTGCTGTGCCAAGCTTGAACCAAAGTGTGACACGCTGGCCTCGCAAGACAGGCGAATCTCACTCGAGGCCGAGCAGGACCACCAGGGGCAGAGCTAACGCGATGCGCGAATTCCGTGTGACATCAGTCAGCGCACCGCGAGGACACGGCATCACCGCGTCAACTACACACACCTTGACTCATTCATTGCAGCTTTCCCGCGGTGGAAAAACAAACTGGCGCAGGCATTGAAAAACCGTCCAATGGGAAAAAAAAGCCATCGGGTATGGGGGAGGGGGCAGCACGTGCTCCGTCACCGGTGGCGGTGGATGATGGCGTTGAAGAGTCTGCCGTCGCGCCACGAAGTCGTGAAGTTGTCGCAGCGCAAGTCTGGGTACTCCTGCACAACGCGACGCACCCACAGCAGGAGGCGCTCCTTCGCGCCCAGGTCCCGGTGCTGCTCCCCCACCTGGATGTCAGACACCTGCACGCAGGCGCGCGCACACATACGCACGCGGTCAACGCGTTAGGGTCGCCACGTCTCTCTCGCGGTCGACCAAACTCAGACACACAAGGGCACCCCGGTGGTGAGATGTTAACTGCCTCGCCTGGTATGCAGGAGGTCGTGGATTTGATCTCGACCCTGACGACTGGATATTTTAATTTTGCGTGTCTCTCTCCATGGTCGCGTGGATTTTTCTCTGGGTCCTCCGGTTTTTCCCTCCACATTTAGAATGAGTTTCCACGTGATAAGCCAGTTCATTGGGCTATCATTTTGTGGCCAGGTTGCTTCTGAAAAATAGCCATATAGCTCAGTGGGCCTTGGCTGGTTAAATAAAAATAGCAGTCCGCACGAGGTCTATCAAGCTTCTTGTATTGAAGTTCAATACAATGACGGTAACCAGAACTCAGAATAAATCAATTCCCGCCACCCGAAAAAAAAATGCCAAATCGCGGATGACCTCGGTCAAACCCCCCACAGGTGGTAAGCCTCACACTTACGTGGAGGAGGGAATCCTCATGACTTCCACAAGCTGCCAAAAGCGGTGGGTTCTGTGCAAAAGACTGCAGGCACTCTCAAGGAGACGACGCAAGAGGCTATGATCGTGCAATCGTTGTTGGAACGTGGATACAGATTTGCTGCGCCCCCTCGTGGACATTCGGGGTGGCAACCTCCAATCGCAGGAGAGGTCGCATGACTACGTGTGCTTGTGTGCTCTGCGGAGCAGTGACGCTTCATCAAACGGACTTAAAAATTCAGTCGCGCCGAAACCTTGTCGTCCTATGCCACTGCTGTACTAAATGGTCATGGGTGCTCGTGGTACTGATGGCGATGATCCCCTGAAGTTGCATTAATGTGTTAAAGCCTTAAATGTCGAGTCGCATCCCTTCTGCCTGACCTCATTCCCTGAAATCACAAACGCAGGCGTTGTAATGTTGTTTTGTTTGTTTCTGTCTGTCTGCAGCATGTCCTTTGTGACCCATTCACTTTCGACACGCTGCTCGTGTGCATGGTAAGAGAGCTTCGAATCTTGCCGATAATTTACGACGGTAATTGTGAGCGAGATTGGCGCAATCCCTGTAATATTGCAGTGCTCAACAATTTAAATTAAAGTAAAATTCACATCTGCGAGCACGCATTTCTCTCAGTGCAATCGGAGTCCTTTCACCATGTGGCATCCAGCCATCTGGAACACGAACGTTTGACTCTCACGTCTGATTGCATTGAACATAACGTGGTGGTCCGAAGGGAATAGACGCGGTGGTGCACAAGCACAAACAAACAACAATAAATCTTCGTGGCATATAGAAACATCAGTACTAACGTTTGACTCTCACGTCTAATGATCACTGTTACATTGTTTTTATAGCTTTATTTCACTGATTTTGAAAACGTTTTGGTTTAGCCATGTTTGTTTGTTGTAGTACAGAGTTAGCCTGATAACTTTAATCTACATTGTCTTATGGTTTGTTATTGTTTGACTTGCATCCCACTTGGATTTTTGCACACAGCGTTGAAATACGGTGTTTTTTTCTGGAAGACTTTGATGTTTTTTCCAGGATTTTTCTGTTGCGGTTAGTCACTTTAAGATGTTTTCTGGTTCATGTTTTTGTTTTGTTGCGGTTGCACCCGAGTCAAGAGCTGCATGGCTCACAGGGTTATACCTCATAAATAAAACTGAAATTACATTGAACATAACGTTGTAGTCAGAAGGGAATAGACACGGTGGCATATACAAACATCAGTGCGACAGATTCCCAGCCATAACTTATTTTAAAACAAGTCTTATTTTCCGTGCGGTTGATGCTCATGTATGTACATTGAACTTATTTTGCCCCGTACGTAGCCAACCGTGTTAATAGGAGGTGTGGGGGGAAGGACAACAAACGTAAACACAAAAAGTAGTTCTAAATAAATGTGTTTTCAATCTAGATTTTAAAGTGCATAGCTCCAGCAGCTTCCTGATATTGGATGGCAGCCTTCACGCGGCCCGCTCTGTGAAGTGAGATATCGCGACAAATGCCATCGACACAGCGATCGAACATCGATCATCGATCTCCCGGTCTCCAGAGCAGCGACACACTTCTGTTTGCACTTAGTCACATATTCACTTTAAGATGTTTTATTGTTCATGTTTTTGTTTGTTGTTTGTTGCGGTTGCACCCAATTCAAGAGCCGAATGGCTCACAGGGCTCTACCTAATAAATGAACTTGAACTTGAACGTCACGCCAAATGGCCTTGTTCAGGGCCAAACAACAAGGCGTCAAAATGGGACCTTATTTTTGCAGGAACCAAAGTATGAAAAAAGAAAGATAGGTTTTATCTTTTCTGGCAATAAAACAGGTATTAAGATAATCAACCAGGTAGGGTGTTGACTGTTATGTTAGCCAACTCTCTGTGTTGTATTGCATTATATTTATAAGTTTACTTGGTTAAATTTTCTTTCATTTGTACCTGATGATTGCTTGTGTTGCAATCGAAACGTCGTATGCCATTATTTAATAAAAACATTATTTCTACGTGATTTTACCGAAAGAACCAAAGAGTAATTCCTGCAGTCACGAAAGCTCCAAATCAAGTAGGTATTAAGATGTTTAAACACCAAATATAAACTTTTTTTGCAAGGAATCATGTTCGCATTAACCACACGTACTTGTGGTGAACATGCAAACAAACACGCTCTGATAGTAAAACTATTCTTATTTTTTCGACAATGCGTCAGTGAGACCCTGGGACCAAGGCTCCTCCACAACTGAACACAGAGGGCCTCTCCCGTGCGGAGTGCGGGTATCTCGCGAACACAAAACACGTATCATCGACGTCAACTTGCAACGACCACAAACACGAAGGAGACATCAACAGCGATGCACTCCGCTGCTCCTCACGCGGTTGTCTGGGCTTGAACACCCGAATGTGAAATTGTAGTTGAAGCACCATTGCAGCAGCAGCAGCAATCGCCAAATAGTTTGACTGAAACGAGTCTTTGTTTTCACCACTAGGGGGCTCAACGGCACCGCTGTTGAGATCAACGTACGAACAGGGGCGTTGGCTGGAGAAATTCAACCACGGCAAAGCCATACAGTGGCAAACGCCACGGTATATTGTTACAGGCTCGGCTCTGTCAGCACTCCCTCGGCGATGGCGCGCTAATGCGTCCGTTAAACCCTGTCGGTGACGTGTGCGTTAATGATAATATCGGTCTTCCTGCGCTATTGATCCGAAATGACGGCAACACCACACAATTCGTTTTGACAATGATATCGAGAAGGAGCAGCAGCAGAGGAAACTAGATCCAATGTTAGTTAGCAGGTGCCGTGAGAGATGTCGGTACCCGGTTGGTGCATGTCTGCGTGCGGGGCTTTGTCGAAACACCGTGTAACGACCGTCCTAGAAGGTGGTTGAGACTGACATCAGCCATCGGACGGTCCGCTCGCTCCAGACGCGTTACAGACTTTTGCAAGCGTGCCCTTGATCATTTTACTCTTGTGGACGTGAAACAGTTTTCACATTTTCGGCACTCGGGAAGTAGAAGACAGTACTGGGATACACAAATGTCCGAACGTTTGACTCGGTCTTGGGCAAGCGGTGTTAAAAGTCTCATCACGAGTAAAAAATAAATTATAATTTACTCGTGATGAGACTTTAAACCGCGCACATGAAAGATGTGGATCTCTTTGTCCCAACTCCCAGGAATGTGTGGGGGGGGGGGGTTGCTACCTTTCTCAAAGATCATTCAACAAGAACATGGGTTTCTTTTATAGGAGCACTTAAAGTTGTCCGCGCCCGGCCCAGTCGAATGTTCTTCACAGCGAACAGATTTACGCATGGCCAAATCATTTGGCCATGCTGCGTTGGCAGCGATGCACAAGCACGAACGACAATTTTTTTTGTTTTTCGTGAACAAAATCGACACGTTCGTCAATAGCACTGTGACCTAAAAAAGGAAAAATAATAGGTGATGTTTCAGGCAACGACTCTTCTTTGTGCTATGTAGAAGGACCGTTCCCAAAACGTCGTCTATATACTGTTACTTCTAAGGCCACAACGGTGTAATTGACGAATGTGTTTAGGTTTGTGTCTATCGCTCTTCGTGGGGTGACTTGAGACAACAGGGATGGTTTGTTATTTCTTTGTTATTTTTTTAAACAAAAGTTGGATTCGGGCTGACAACTGGCACATAATGATATGCTCTTGTATATGATTCATGTCTGTGGATATATACACAACTGTCAAAAGATATTGTACGGAATGTGGTCTCCAAAAAAAAACACTCTCTTCGCCTTTAAAAATGCTGCGTCTTCTACTAGGACAGTACAACTTCAAGTATCCGACTCGCCCGGGACTGAAGTAACGTAGAGGCGGATATGTAAAGAGATTGCAAATGTGATATCCTTAGAATCGATAAATAAATTGCAACTGCTTTAAATATTTCTTTACATTACTTTAGAAGTGAACTTGTGTAGGGCTAACAATGCATTGCTCTTCGTGAAATAGTCGGCTGCTTTTGTGTTTAAGTGTGTTGTCCTTCCCCCGCACCTCCGATAAGCACAGTCAGCTACGTACAGTGCAAAAGAAGTTCAACGTAGATGCATACAACGGTTTGAACATCTATGGAACATGTGGCATTGGCAGTGGTGCACAAACGCAAATAACAAAACTCTGTTTTGAGTTTTTTTGTCGCAGAAAATTACAGTTACACAATGCGACTAAACACCTGTGCGTACCCAATGTACGTTGAACTTCTTTTGCACCATATGTAGCTAACCGTGCTAATCAGAGGTGCGGGAAATGTTGGTGGTTCATTTGGTCAGGGTGGATACGTGACGGTCGGATATGCGACATTGACCCGTGATTGCAAATATACTCGTCTTTGCAAGATTTTATTTTCCTTGCTGAGTGTGATTATTAAGACGTGATGTTTTTTTATTTATCATATATATAAAAGCTGAATTGAAAGTGTGGGAAAACGTTGCTGAATATGCCTCTTATAAACATGTCATTTGACTTTAAAAATCGGGGACTTATTGCATGCAGCATGTGTTTGCAGTTTTGAATGGAGTTGCTTGCAGTGCGGAGAATTAACTAACTTAACTAAAGAGAAAACAACATGTGCAATCTGTGCAGGGCAGTGGGCGGCACAAGTATGTATACATTCATTACATTCCTATCTGTAATATATTACCTGGTTTAATGCGTTCCGAAATGTCCCCACGCCTCACATTTTATCTGAACATTTTCTGAAAGCAAACGGCGTACAGTGCATTCAACTACATTCTTCAAGCCGCACGCACAGTGCTCTGACATTAATCATTTTGTACGGCTCTTTGGCTGGCGATACGCAAGCTTTCAATTGCTATAAAGCAGAGCGCACGCCATATTTGAGCGAAAGCTGTGCTGAGGTCAGCCCAACACCTAACGGGGCCTCCTCTGGGTCGATTTGGCGTGGGCACCTGGTGCCAAACATTTGTTTGACAAGTTTATTGTCGAAGTGCACACTGTGTGCTTATTGAATTGCACAAGTTGTTTCAGACCTTGCCACCCAAAACGTATTCCAAATGTGCTATTGGTCAAGAGGCAATTAAATGTTCTTCTGCAACTCCTGCTATCGGCAGGGAATCATGATAATTTAATTGCAGCCGCAGGCCGGTTGCAGAGAAGAAAAGTGACGGAGTTTGGAGGAGGAGGGGAGGGGGTCCTCAATTTGTGAGGGCGTCCATCCAGTTCCTACAGGATGCCTGCTTCTCTGCAAGTTCCAAGAGGAATTTGCCAACAACACGAGGCCGATTATGAAATGCCGCGTGAGCGCTGACAATGACAACGAAAAAAAATTGTCCTAAGTGGTGGCTATAGAAGATAGCACCACGAACTGCAATAACACTGCCCTAAAATAAATAACATTTTCATTGGAAATGTTTCACAGGACAATGGCTCAGATAGTTATTTGACTACTTGCCTTTTGCCCATCCAAGGACGGGTGTATTGCAGTAAATCTGAAACTTGCAAGCGAAAAGCAGAGCGCGACGTCATATTCATTGCATCCATTCGTGTACAATTTGTAAGGCCGCGGTGACACAGATCTTTTTAATTTAAAGGTTATAATCCCTTGTTCATCATGACGTCCTTTTTACTTCGATGTCTCAACAGCGTTACAGGCATCGCGTGACGTGAGGGTTCTGCCTTTGTAGTGAGGGTTGTAAGTTGACGCTGAGGAGGGGGGAGGAGGCGCCTCGCCCCCTCCATGTGGAGTGACGTCACCCACTAATTAATATTAATGAGGGGGGTTGGCCCACGTGGAGTGACGTCACGCGCAGGACACACAGACATTCTTGGCTCATTATAGTAGTAAGTGAAGAGGATCTGTCCACTATGAAGAAGGGCCATTGTCTGAAATGTCACCTATTTATGTTTTCCTTTCAGCAGGTTTTTTTTCTCTTCTTGAATATGGCAATATATTCATTCAGGAGCCGAATGCCAAGGTTGTGGTCTGCTAGCCGCGACAGGGCTTCAGCAGAGAGTTCGTGTAGTTTTTCTATTCCTCCGTTGATGGAGCGCATAATGTAGTGGTTTGTCATATATGGTCCATAGTTGCATTGCCACAGTGTTATTGACGAATGTCTTGAGATTTTGTTATGAGTGCCGCTGCCAATGCAATATCATCCAGATTGCATTGGGTTTCATCACAGTAGGGGGGACGGGTGGGTGGAGGGTGGGCTGGTGGGAGGCTGCCTACATTTTAACCCAGAAATGTCAGCGGCGCTGACTCAGTCTCCAAGCTGCACAGTGCCCTCATTCTTAAACAAACGGCTGTCTTTTCTCTCCTCGGCACCGATTCAGCAAGAACGATCACACCAGACCAGCCAGAAAAGGCTGCCGCCTGGACACCACTTTAGTCGTGATAACAGGACGACCAGCCCCAACACCCCAGCTCTGTGTTCTTCACTAATTTTCAGGGACGAGACATTTGAAACCATTGGGGTTTCACAGCAGCACGATGATTATGATGATGGGAGGGTGTTGTCACGTGTTGTGTGTATTGTCGGAGGCCGCACTTCAGGAGCTGCACTAAAGGCCACCAAGGGCTGCCAGTGGGCCGCGGGCCTTGCAATGGAGAACACTGCCCATGCTTCACAACGGACCAAAGTGAGACAGGCAAAATGCCTCCAAGTGTGAATATTTCACTCGCTCAATTATAACCGCTGAGCCAGTAAGAGAACCACCAATTAATTCTAACACTTCTGATTGAATGTGTAATCCATTACAAGACAGTTTGAATGGAGTTTTAAATAAAGGTTCAAGGTGCAGCCCTGCAATTTCTTGCTCACACCACTGTGGCGAAAGAGCTTCGACTCGCCAGCACGAGAGAGCACCATCTCTAAAGGGTATTTGGCCTACTCTTCCATGCTGACCAGATGTCCTAGAAGATGTGGAGCTATCCACACTCTACTCCACCACACGCAAACTGCAGATCAATTAACTGTGCCATACCTATTTATACATCCGGGTAGACATAGGTGCGGAATGTAAAAATCTCGCCCCACGTTTGAACTGCCGAGCGGGGATACCGAACTGGCGGACTATTTACTATTACAACTTTTTTTTTTCACCAGGTAGGGCCCACTAATGTAGCTATTTTTCAGAAGCGACCTTGCCACAAATGATAGCTCAACGGAAGTGGCTCATCATGTGGGACATTATAGCAGCCAAATACTCGAAATGTACGTTTATAAATGTGGAGGGGAAACCCGGAGGACCTGGAGATAAATCTACTCCACCACAGGGCAAACATTTAAACTCAAAATATACAGATGCCAGGGTCGGGATCGAACCCGTGACCTCCTGCATACCTGGTGAGGTAGTTAACATCTCGCCACCATGCCCTTTGGACTCAATGCTCGAGTTGCACTTCCAATGAAAGGAGTGTTATTCCCATTGCAGGCAATGTGTGCATTTCAGGTCAACTCTTTGTTCAGGCCATATAGTTGGAAAATTAAGCTGTGTAGAAAGGTTTCAATAATGTTTGTTTAAATTGGGCCCAATAACTGCCATTCCATGCCTGACAAGCAGGCATGGAATGGCAGTGGAAAATTGAGAAGGGGGATTAGTTTACTGCTTGGAGCTGTGCTTTGCAACGAGCATGCAACTGCAAATTAAGAATTCACTCCGTTTTTTTCCCTCTTGCTCAAGATGTACTGAATAAGAAAAGCAATGCAGTTTCAAATAAAATCCCAGGTATGTTATGCGTTTGGATACGGCAAGCCCATGCTTAACGTGTCTTCATACAACGCGTTATTCACTATAACGTGGTTCTGACGAACTACTTTTTTGAGCCAAGCGGGATGGGAACTCTGGGTGCACGCGCGGAATGATACGGTGCGTGGCGGCGTACCCTCATCTCAGTTCTGTTGCCTCGCAATGGGAAAACTGCAGGCTGACATTATAGTGCAGATATGATTAAAATGTGCATAGTGTTATTTATTTATTCATGCCCTGCAATGTACGTAAATAATTCCTCGCTTAACGCGGTACTTTTCAGGAACGCATCTTGTACGTTAAATGAGAAATTACTGTCAATACAATTAGTTACCGCTTTATGAACAGGGTGCTCTGGCCTATATCATTGGCTCAGATTGCTCATGGGCCGATGAGCTTAAATATGATTGAATTCATATGGAGTCACAAATCCTTTACTGTTTATGCATTCAGTGTCCAGCAGAGGGCAGTGCAGCAGATGCTGTACACTGACTCCTCTACCTATGAACGAGTAAAGTTCCAGAGGTCTGTTCGTAAGTCCAACTTTACTCCTGTCAATTCCAAACATGTTCTGCGGCATGTACACTAAGCACAGGGAATGGCTTTAAAAGTCCTGTAGATGTAGATGCCGCTGGTTCCTCATGTTCTGCAGATGTAGACGCCACCACCGCCATCTACTGCGCGGCAGTTGAACTTACGACTCTCGGTCCGAATGGGCAACTGGACATACGGACAGGTTTTTTCGCGTCTCTGAAATGTTTTAGTCGAACGAGCGTAAGTAGAGGAGTCCCCTACTTATTTGGCCCCACTTCGATGCTCCCCACCTTCACCAACCCGCACTGAGCAGAGACACGTCAACAAAACAATTCTGGCAAAATCGCCTGAAACTTTGTTGTAATCAATATAGATTTTAAGTTTTCGTGACTGCAGGGATCCATACTCTTTGGTTCTTTCGGTAAAGTCACGTAGGTATAAAATAAAATCAATTGTTGTAATCACCAGAGAAACGTCGTACTCAAACTGTGAATGTTGTGGATTTACTCTCCATCACACCGATGTGCTGACGTAGCTGCTAAATGACACACTTTGTTCACGTGACAAACCTCACTGATTGGTTCTTCTGGGTGGCGGTGGGTTAACAACACAGTTACATTTACGCGATCTACCCCAAAAACCTTCATTATGATTCACAGAACCCTACTGACACAGAGCATTGGCACACGGCAAGGCTTCACTGGGCGAATGAATGTGAAGCTAACAAAATAAAACACCTGCAGCACGCGTGTTGCCCTCTGACCTGGAAGTGAAGGATGATGGTCCAGATGAGCCCCAGGGTGAGCTTGGGGTTTCCCTCTGCGATGTCATCGCTACGGATGTTCACCAGCTTGATCTGCGGGATGATGTCACAGCAGTTATGGCCAGTATCTAAATTATACGTAGTTAAAAAATGTAATTTCGTTACAAATGTCATTTGTTATTTCCGGTATCTAAATTACACGAGATGCGGTTAATTGATCATGTGTATCTGCATTGCCTTACTCGATTAATTTGTAATGGTAATTAACTCTGCACACCTCTGCACCTCCGATAAGCGTGGTTGGCTACGTACGGTGCAAAAGAAGTGCAACATGCATGCATACATCACAGGCCACATTTATAGACATTCATTGATCAATTGAGGCTCATGCTGGGATGGGGATTGGATCAACGCTCCTTCCGCCCAGCTCTATCTGCAAATACATTGAAACCTCTCAGAGCCACACTAACTGGGCAGAGAGTCTTTCCGATTATGCGGGGGGCATCTGACATACTGCAAATAAGTAAATAGTTGAAAGACGCTACATTTTCATAACATTAAAATGTAACGTAATTACAACATAAGACATTTCAAAGACATGCAATCATAATAACTAAATATTACAATTAATAACAAGATACACCGCACTATACACCATATACGTGCAAAGACAAATATTTTCAATGTAGCATGAACAGACTGTTGGGGCAAGTGCTGTTAGCGAGCACCTATGAAGGCAGGCACAACATACGTTGGGGTGAGTGGCCAGAACCATGCCCGGCCACCTTTATCTCCCCAGTAATGATGTTTACACAATGCACCACGGAGGCTGAGTTAACCTCGGCGAGACCCAGAACCCGTTCATGCATTCATCGATGACGGCAAGCCGGAATTTAACTCGGGTCACTGGGTTTGTAGCGCAGCGTTCTAACCACGGACACTACCACTCTCCAACATATACATACATTCACCGTACATTGTACACACACAATATACACAAGCACTACTTTCTACACACATGCAAAGGTCACACACGTATGTGTGCAAGGACACCACTTTGTTGTCCATCTTTTGACTGTTTAAATGTGCCGAGCTCTGTTGCTCCTCCCTCTGCCAAACCCGTATCCTTTCAACAGGTACGCGTGCAGTATTCCCCCATATGGCACACAATTGGACCGATCAACTCGTCGGATAGCGACAGCCACAAGTTCTTGCACATGAGCTTAACGGGCAGCAGCCTCTGCCGTGCAAAGTGTCCAGGTCGGCGCGGCTCACTTGGCGTCTTTGCATGAAGTCCAGGGCGATCTTGATGTTCTGCATCTTGTGCACCAGCATGCTGCCTCTCTCCCTGGGCTGCAACACACAGCACGTGCAGCACAATCAGACAAACCACGACGACCCCCCCCCCCCCCCCCGCATAGCCTCATTCACAGACTGTTGGGGCAAGTGCTGTCAGCGAGCACCTATGAAGGCCGGCACGGCACACGAGGGGGCGGGTGGCCAGCAACCACGCCCGGCCGCCTTTGCCTCCCGAGTGGCGATATTTACACATCGTACCAGGTGCACATTTGAGGCTGAGTCAACTTAGGGGAGGCCCAAGACCGGTTCAGATAATCGTGACCGGTTTTGGCTGTGAGCAGGAATTGAACTCGGGTGGATGGGTTTATAGCGCAGCGTGCCAATCACTTCGCCACCCCTCCACACGGTGAGCGAAACACACACACACACAGTGTTCAGGGCCCTCCCAACACTCTTTTCAAGTCCGTGGTAAATTGTTGTAGAGTAAGTTCATTAAACTTACATTCACTTCGTCTTCGCAATATATCTGCACCTGTAATCGAATGCAGCTCTTTTACCGCGACTGGAACCCCAACTGACAGCACTACCCACAACTCTGGGCCAGAAACAACTGAAGAGACAATGTTATGGCAATATTCACCAGAAGTTGGTACCAGCCATCAGGGCTACCTAAGGTTCCGTGTGAGGCCACCTTATTCATTTTTGTATGTGTTTCATTTGTTGTCCATCCCCCCCCCCCACACCTCCGATAAGCGCGGTCGCTTATGCACGGTGCGAAAGAGTGTTCAACATACATACCTACATACCTACTTCCACAGCAAAAAATAAATCAAGACGGTTGTGGGGCACTCTTTTATGTGAGACCTGGGAAAAATTGCCCCCCACACTCGGGTTGGCCCTGCCAGCAACGCATTTACTATGTAAAACCATGCCAACGTGGTATGGCAATGGCACACACTTTAGACAGGGTTCTGGCGAGCCAATGTTAAGGAGAGGTTCGTTGCTATCTGCCTGGCCTGGTCCCTCGCTGCTCGCGGGCTCACCTCACGTGACTCCCGGCCCCCCCCCCCTCCGCCCTCGGACACGGCGTGAATGTCCCAGGAGGACGCGAGCGGAGTGAGGAGTGCGAGACCGTGGCCACGGGGTTGCCACTTCAAAACGTTTTCCGCAGAAGTGAAAAAATAAATCTCAAGATATGCACAGTACTGTGCTCGCGTGACACGGTATTATTAATAGGACATTTGTCAGAGGATAAAAGTTGAGATAGTGTCGGCTCCTTTTAAATATTTAGGATTACATACCAGAGAAGGCAGAAGATCAGATTGGCCATGGTAAGATGAATGTTAGCAAAATAAAGATAATAACATTCAAAGATAACTCTCTCTCTCAAGTGCAATAGTAAGAAGAGACAATTACATGCAAACGCATGATGTTGAGTGATATATTATCACGCAACTTACAAAGAAACTGTGACTTTTAAATCGCCTGTGAAGGCTTACACATTTCCCAGAAATGCTGCATGTGGCAACCCAACTATAACATGATGATCCATCTTTGGGACTCAGGAGAATGAAGTTTATCACTTGAAAAGATTGTAATCCTGTAGTTTTTTGCAATGAATTTTCAGACCGCTCAATATTTGTAGCATTATCATAAAATATGTAACACAAGTGAAATGTCACGTTGACACATTTTTTTAATATGTATGATTATATGTAAATTGAGAGTAATTTTACATATTTGCATTTACACACAATTTAATCATATACCATGAATGTTATTTTATTGAATTGAAACATTACTTTTGAGTATTAAATTGTCGCGAGTGTGACTTCCGGTGACGTTATGACTGAGTAGGCAGCGCCGTATGGATCACTCTTACCCCTTACTAACTCGTCTCAACCCATAATCTCCTCAGATTGAAAGTTTTCTTTGCCTAGTAATGTTTTATTTTTCCCTCTGATCTTTTAGAAGGCTGTTAGAAGACAAAACCCCCCGGGACAGTGAAAGGTCCACCTTCAAGCTCCTTGAGACTCGGGCCTAGGCTACGCACCAACGCCCGCCTCGTGGTTAGGTGAGAGCAGCTCCCGATGCAGCAGCCCTTCCAAATTAAACGGAGGCTAGAGCTGCTGGCAAGAAGGCCAAGGCCTCATCCCCGCCGGAGTCACGAGTCAAGATCAGACCGGACGCCCTGGGGGAAGGCCCTGAGGGAGATGCTGCAAACACTGCTGGAGAGGGTGGAAGAAAACACCAACATAGTCCGCGGCCTGGAGGAAAGAATTAACTAAATTGGAGGGAGGGTCGAGAAGCAGAAGATGGCGACCAACGCGCTTCTAGCCACCATTGAAGAGCAAGGCGCAGACACCTACCGAAGGCCCTAGCAAGCTCGGACCCTTCGAGCTATCTGCCGATCAGGAGGTTGTGCAGGCTTACCGGGTGGGGAGACTCCATGGAGACCAATAATGCGAGACCTCGACCTGTTCTAATCACCTTCACGTGACATCACGGTGCCGTGGAGGTGCTGAGGGCAGCCAAGGACGGGGGCAACTCTCGTGGGGGGGAAGCGGACACTCATGGCATCGGGCCTCACCCTGATGGATGCCAAGAGGAGGAACCTTCTCCTACCCTTGCATGGGGACCTGGTGGGCTGGGCCTGCTTGGACGCATTCTTCGAGCAGGCTGAGGATCGGGAGGGACCACAACCAGCCACTCGGGGCCCGGGGCCCGCTGGAATCCGCCTGCAGGGGGAAGCCCTCAGCGGCCCTTCTTCCTCCGCATTTCACCCGATCTTCTACCTCCCCACACCCTGGCCCTCAATACCGCTCACGATATCCCCCATTTCGACACGGGCTGTCAAGGAAGCACACATCCTCCTCGAAAGCAGTGGCCCTAGTGGACAGGAGTGGCAGGTGGTCTCCCAGGCACGGGGGAGATTGGAATACGTCTCCCAGGATCCGGGTACCGGAGCAGCCTGAGGACGGATTGGGGCCTCCGCCCCTTCCCCTGCCGTGGTGTGAGGATGGGGAGGCCCCTGGGGATCAAGCTCCCATGGCCCGCTTGTGTACTGGGACAGCGCCAAGACCCCCAACGCATCTTCCCTGGATCTCCCGCCCCTCCCCAGAAGACCCTTGTGGTACGGGGAAAAAGCCTGCCCAGACTACACCCTTCCACATACCAAGTCTGAGAACCACAACCGCTAAAGAGACAAATCCCAGCATCTCGGGGGTACGAAAGTGTCGGTGGTCCCCCCTCTCCGCCCCGACCTCCCCCATCCCCTCTGCAGCGTCGAGCGAGGAGCGCCCCCTGCCACACCCTTGCCTCCGTCACACATTTAGAGGGAGAAAGGGACCTTAAAAATCTTTCGTCACCGCCGACTCTCGGATACCGGAGTCGGATGTGGACAAGGAAGAGAGCTGGGACTGGCGTCGGGCATCGCGGTGCTGGGGCGGCTCCCCCCCCGCCCCTCCCGGCCTATCTTGACCCCCTCGCTTTTGCCTCCTTTACCTCTGCCCTTCTTGCTTCTAGACGGCACCCTCCCTGCTTCCTCTGCCCCCCCTCATCACCTGCGCGCCCCTTGTGTTGGCGCATCCCCCTCTCCCTCAGGACCTTTTCACCCGCCGCCTCCACCCCGTATCCCCCGGGACCCACGTTTCTCCCTCCCTCTTCCCTACTGTGGCCTCACCGCCCTGATCAAAACGCCACACAGAGACTCCTGCTGGCAGAGGTAACTTCGCAACACCGCCTGGCAAACCCCTGGGAAAGACGCTCCGCCCCAAGCAGAGGGATTTTACTCACATCTCCAGGGCGCACAGAACACCTTCACAATGGGGCCTGATTTTTTATCCCTCACGACTAAAGGGGCCCGACGTGGCATTCAGCCTCGAGGGAGCTCTTGAGTTGAACCGTGACCATCAACACAACCGGCGAGCCATGGACCAAAGTCACGTGCATGGGTGTGTTAACTACAAGACCTCAGTGTATAAACTGCACAAATGACTCAAATGGTGCAATTCGTTATCAGGCGCATTGTAATATGATCACGCCCACGCCGTATCGCTGTAGTAAATATTTCAACCTTGGCAACGGATTATTCTTGTAATCCATTTGCCTTTATAAAAAACAAGCGATCATACTGTACCAAGCAGGTACACCCCGGGCGTTGTTTTGAAAGCTGTATATTTAAGGCCGCAGTAAATCTGCTCGTCTAGAGATGCGCGTCAACGTTATCTGCGGTTTACGATTTTGGGAAAGTCACACTATCACAGCCGTATTAGCGACGCACTTGTCGGCTATTTTTCCGGAATATCAATAACAGCGTGGCCTTCACTCTCATACACCGTGGCCTTAAAAGAAAACATGAATAAAATCGGCGACGTTTCGGGCAATGGCCCTCCTTCATGGCACATAAACATAATAAGGGTTCAGCTTATGTTTACTAGGCTGTTGGGGCAGGTGCTGTTAGCGAGCATCTATCAAGGCCAGTATGGTGCTCAAGGTAGTGGTGGTAGTGTGGTAAGAATAAATCCAGCTGCCTTTGTCTCTCCTCTGCTGATGTTTTTAACACTGCACGAGGTGCTCAGTTAAGGGCAAGTCAACCTATGGGGATGCCCAGGACCAGTACTGATAGTTGCCACTGATTTTGGCCAAGACCAGGAATAAAACTGAGGTCACCGGGTTTTCTCAGCACAGTGTGACAACCACCGCTGTACATATGACTTATCTCCTTGTCAGTTTACATACGAGTCTGATCGTCACCCAATATTTCTCCAATGTTTAACACTTTTGTAAAGTAATAATCTGCCTGAGTAGACTTGTGCTGCAGGGATAACGAATATTTAATGTTGATTAACATGTATTTACGAATGTTCGATTTTTTGCTTTCTGCAATAAGTCATTTTGTTCATATTTCAATTTGCGTGATTGCTGCGCTTTATTTTACTTGTCTTGCTTTGCTCATGTTGGTGACCCAGGTCCCTCTTGTAAATGAAAATGAAAAAATCTCTTGAGGTCGCACCTGGTTGAAGGAAATACACTTGAATCTTGAACTTGCGCAAAAACACAAATCCTACTCTACTGGCCAAATGTACTGCTGATATATTCATGTATCTACATTCAGAAACATGCGTGCAAACAGATATTGTAACATTCAATGGTCTCAATTGCCTTCATAAAGAATATTAATCCATTTTAAAAACTACGTTTAGTCTTGTAAATTAATTATATGTGACCCTATACATACATTAAAACTATTTATTTTTATTTTACCAGGTAAGGCCCACTGAGCTACACATCTCTTTTTTCAGAAGCAGCCTGGCTAAAAATGATAGCTTAACAAATTGGCTTACCACGTGAAAATTGATAGCAGCCAAATACTCTAAAACGCATGTTTCTGAATGTGGAGAGAAAAACTGGAGGACCCAGAGAAAAATCCACGCGACCACAGGGAGAACACGCCAACTCCAAATATATATCAGGCGTCAGGGTCAGGATCGAACCCACAACCTCCTGTGTTAATTCTAGATTTGAAGCTTTCGTGACTGCAAGGATTCATATTCTTAGGTTTTTTCGGTAAAGTCACGTAGGCTCATTCCTAACAGCGTGCTTCAGCCGCACCGAACCTCACAAAAATAATATTCAGGGCCTACCTTGGCTCCTCCCACCCTCAACCAGTATATATATACAAGGACTGTTTTCTTGGAATTTCTCTCACTTGATACAGCTATCGTGCTGTGACGGTTCCACCTGAAGACGGAAGCTTGTGTTGCCTCCGAAACGTCGTGATTTTTATTTAATATTTATTTTACTTTCATTAATTTTAATTGTAATTTTTTACCTACGTGACTTTACAAAAAAAAACCTAAGAATAGGAACCTCCTGTGTACCAGGCGAGGTAGTTAACATCACTGAGCCACTGTGGCGCCCCAATCTCCGACGCGTGCCGTGGTAACCCCCCCTGCCCCCCCCCCCCCCCCCGGGTGTCGCGGGCACGAGCGCCGTCCGAGTCTCACCAGCATCTCCCCGGACAGCAGCTCCAGCAGCGAGATGAGGTTGTGTCCATCGCGCAGGTCTTCGTACAGGTCGTTCACCTGTCGCTTGGACTGCCCGGACCACAAGGGGGACACACACACGAGCACACGGGGATTAAGCCCTACGTGCATCACAACGTTGAAAATAGTTTTTTTTACCCTTTTATCTGGCAACAAACTGACACCTTTTTTACGAGGAGTCATGTTTGCATAGACCACAATACCTGCAGTCATAATGGCGTCATCTGGTCCAACCCATGTGAGACTAGGCTCTAAGGAAAGCTGTCTCGGGTGTGGACCAATCAACTTCAAGGACAGTGCATACATTATCAGAGTTATGTTTTTTGTTTGCATTATGACTGCAGGTATTGTGGTCTATGCAAACATGACTCCTCGTAAAAAAAGGTGTCAGTTTTGTTGCCAGATAAAAGGGTAAAAAAAATTTATCATATTTTTTTACTGGCAAAATGAGGTACCAATGGCATCACAACGTTATTCACGGTGCAATGCATGCAAGGTGTGCGGTGAAGGTGCAGCCCCGCAACTGCTTGCTCACGCCACCGCTTGGGGGGAATGTGTCTCCACTGGAGGGTAGCACCGTAGAGGTACTGTAAAGGGGGTATTTGGCCTCCTCTTCCAACACAGGCATAACATCTTTGAAGAGGTGGGTGAGGGGGGGTACCCACACTTGTACGCAATGCTCCCACGTCTACGCTAGCCGCCTTCATTTATCCGTACTGGCTAGCATAGTGGAGTATGGTCAAATGGCCCCCAAACGAGCTAAATGGCATGGGAGGCCTGCAGCCAGCAAACTTAGATGGGTATGCAAATAGTGAATGCTGTATAATGCCTGATTTAGATTTTATCTTCTATATAAACCAATGATTATTTTAAAAAGCAGTTTATCACGTTAAAATGTTACGCATTGTAAACAGAACCGTGGTACTCATCTAATTATGATTTAAATATACCTCTGTACCTTAAGATATACAATGCTAAGTTCTGGGCAATTCCCTACTTCACAGCACATACATGAAGGGCCAATGCCCGCTATGTTACCTCGTGGATGCATTTTTTACTTTTAAGGTCAGTGTTATTGACCAACCAATTGAGTTTATTATTTTTTGCTCTATCAATTGTGCTCGTGCACCACAGCAAATCCAGCAGCGGGGGTATCAAATAATTGTAATTACTCGTGTAATAACAACATAAGATGTCACACGCCCAAAGAATCATGAGTCAGTTACAAAAAAACTCAAGGGAGTAGCGTGGAAGGGCTGGCTGCATGCTATTTCATGGCTCTCTACTCTAATTGGTGAGTCACTCTGTTCTCTTGGCAGCAGCAGCAGCACACCAGGCTATTGCGATGAACCTGAGCCAATGGCAATGGATGAAACCGTTTCTCAGCCGTCCATAACAGATGCCTCGGGAGAATCTGCTGCAACCTTTGGGCCAAACAAAATCCACAACACCGAACTGTACAAGAAAACTGGTTGTCCTAATATCACACGAGACATCGAGAGACAGTGACTCGGACATGTACTCAGAATGGACCAGGACCGTATACCCAAAAGTCGCCCCTCAGATGCACACCACCGGGCAAAAGGAAACGCGGGAGTCCCAAGACCACGTGGCGCAAGACAGTGAAGGACGAGCTGGTAGCAGCGATCGACCTCTTTTGGAGCGAGGCTCAACATGTTGCCAAGGACAGGAAGAAGAGGAGGGAACTCATTGCGGCCTTTATGTCCCATAGGGGCTGAAGAGAATTAACTAAGTAACTCCCCTGCACTCACACCAACTGCTGTGGCATGAAACTCCGTTATCCTCTTGTCCACATCGCAAGGGACCGTGAGAATGTGGGGGTCGTTTATTTCCAAAGCACCACTGGTGCGCATGACCCCCACGGTTTGATGACCTTCGATGATGACGACGATGACGATGCGCGCCGTGTTTACAGCACACGGCTCACTTGGAAGCGCTTCTATTGCCATGCACATTTGTATTTACAGGAGGTTACCGCGTGGCTTTTTAAAAAGGATTGTATTAGTCATTCCACTGAAGAATAGAACTGCAGAGAGAGTTCAAGTTTGGCGTGGGATGTAAGCGCATTTAACAACGTGCGATGTGAGCGGAGGAAATGAGACGTGACAAAACAGACACATTGATCGTTACTAAACACAGCACACCTCCATTGAGTGGGTAAATTAGCTATTTTTTTGCAATATGGCCCCTTCTCAAGGCAACCTGGAGACCCGGAGTCAATTCCAATGGAACAAAATGCCCTTATTACACCACGTGTGGGGTCAATGCACCAGTCTCCACGACCGAGCAAGAGCAGTGCTGGGGACATGCCAGTTGGTGATTATGAATTCCCAGGTTCACAAATTGTAACCTGCCGAAAAGCCAACGGGGCATTTCTGGGACAAACGCAACAATACGCAGCTCTGTTTCTTCTGCGGCGCGTCATCTGTTTCACATTTACCGTTAAGAAGTTTCGGCCGGAACATTTTTGTTGGGTTTTCTCCACATCGTGCCATTTTAAAAAGGACATGTGGGGCAAAAAAAATGACACTGAAGCTCCTTTTTTTTCTCTCTTTGATTCTTCTGCCAAACATCTTTGAGAAGACATCACTGGAAATTCAAAGTACAGTGTGTGCCCGACTATCATATTAAACGTACAGTGGATGAAAGTATTTCCTTTTTCTGCCACGAGTTCCCATCAAATTAATTGTCCTAAAAAAACGTTACAATTTACAGCACATACGTGACACAAAGTCTCCCATGGGAACTCGGAACACAAGGGCCCTTTGCAGAGGTGTGGACTCGAGTCATGTGACTTGGACTCGAGTCAGACTCGAGTCATGAATTTGATGACTTGCGACTCGACTTGGACTTGCATAACAATGACTTTGTCCCACCTATGAGATGTGGACTCGAGTCATGTGACTTGGACTCGAGTCAGACTCGAGTCATGAATTTGATGACTTGCGACTCGACTTGGACTTGCATAACAATGACTTTGTCCCACCTCTGGCCCTTTGCAATGCAAAATGCACCGCCGCCTTGCATGCCTCCTAGTAAATCACGTTTTATCACAGTGGTGTGAGGAAACGGCCAGAGGACTTTTGTAAGACCTCAAATGGCTCCCAGAGAGAAGGTGAAGAAAAAAAACAAACCCGCGGTAACGCAGAAAATACGAGGCCGTATTTCTTGAGCTTTTTGTTTCAAGCTAAAAAAAAATTTCATCAAACGTCTCTCGTTGATACGTGTGCTTGCACGTTTATTTGGAAAAGCTGAGTCTCAAGATTTTTTTTTTTAAAGAGGGTCCTGTCAAATTTTCAGTCAGAGGAAGGAGTAATAATCGTTACGCATAATCTGACTTGAGTAATTTGAAAGTCACTTTTCAGGATTTAGATGTTTGGCCAATACCAGTTACATAATATATTTTTTTGTTTAGCTGTGGGAGGACGCTGGAGAACTTGAAGTCTGGAGGAAACCCATGCAGAACAGAGGGAGAACACACAAAGCAGAGGTCGCAACCGGGTACCCGATACCCGTACCCTACCCGATACCCGGCTACCTGTACCCGGCCAGGTACGGGTACGGGTACCCGTTTGTGACCCTGGTGCGGCCGGGTACGGGTACGGGTAGGCCGTGAGTCACTGGTGAGTAACCGTTTGTCACTCATTTTGGGTTGGGTACGGGTAGGGAACGGGTACCTGTACCCGGCCGGGTACGGGTACGGGTACCCATTTGCGACCCTGGTGCGGCCGGGTACGGGTACGGGTACGTGTAAGGAATCAAAACCCGTTTGCGACCTCTGACACAAAGTACACGCAGAAAGGTGCCCCAGTTGGGAATCAAACCCAGGCCCTTCTTGATGTGAGGCACGAGTGTCAGCACTGCGCCTCCATGGTGTTCGCCAGGTGCTTCGGCCAGTTAGGTGCTTCATATCAAGAGTTGTCCGTTCTCAAGATTGCTCTATCTTTCGTGCAAACACAGCACTCAACCAAGTAGTTCAAACTGCAAAATAATTTGAATAAAGAATGGGCAACACCGTCCTTCAAGAACACCTTGTATAAAAGGGGAGTAGAAAACACTTTTGGGGCCAAGTAGTGTTCCTGAACACCTGCAAAGGTTGGCAAGGCACATGGGTGATACGGTTAGCGCAATGGATACACTATCACATGTGTCTCACGTTCAGCTATGTACCAGATAATCATTGTGGGTTACGTTGCCGCAAGAGCGCGCTGGGAAAGATTCAAACACCGCGTGATGAAGATGGCGATCCACAGTCGCATTCCTGGCCACAGCTAGCATCAGTGGTGAATAATACCTGAGCTGGACCTGTAACCCCTCGCACTCACCACCATCTAAACCAGGGGTGGGGAACGTCCGGCCCGCGGGCCGTACGAGGCCCGCGAAATCATTTGGTTTGACCCTGCCAAGGCAACCGCATGACTCAATTCAATAAATCTCGGCGCTTTTTTCATAGCAACATAAATTTAATTTTGTATGGCCCGCGATTGATGTTATGAATATCCAAATGGCCCTTGGCAGGATAAAGGTTCCCCACCCCTGAATTCTAAACCTTCATCAACCCACACTGACCAGCGTGGTGAAGTATGATCAGGCAATGGCTACCACCGACACACCGACAGGGAAGCCTTCGTCCAGCCGTGGATTGACAAAGGGCTGCGAATTACTTTTGAACGTTTAAATTTACTCGTCGGCAGTCCCTCGGGGTTCGATGATGGCGACACCCATCAGGTTTAGTGGTTGCTCTTGAGTTGGCTGAGGAGTCCAATTCTGCATCTGCAGATCTTTGGGCATTGGGGGCACGCGGTACCAAATGTAAGTGGAATCCGCAGCGCATAACTGTAACGATCAAATGTGTTGGTCATTCGTTCTATAGAGTTGAACGCACGCACACGCAAGTCACCTACAATTACCGTGTAACACAACCGTCCGCAACACCAATGGCTCCCTACGTTTCGTGGAAACAGGCGACCGGGGCATTGAAATAGACCCGCAGAGCTTCGTCACGCGCCACGTTTGTCTGACGGTGGAGCGCGTCTGGCGGCATGTGTTGAATCAGCGGATTTTAATGCGTGAGGGGAGATGGGAGGGAGGTGGTCACTTTGGACCGACTGGCATCACGGCGACAATAACTCATTCCCACCATTGTGCCCGTACCGGATCCGCGCCAGCGCCCGACTGACTTGACTCATGGGACCTTTTTGCCAGTATCAAAGTAAGAAAAATAAGAATTGGTGTTTGAACATCTTAACACCTGTTTTATTGCCAGGAAGGGTAACACCTATTCTTATTTTTCATACTTTTGATAATGCCCAAAAGGGTCTCATGATATAGCTGCTCACCTCGAGGTATAAATGCTCTGATAGGTGCATTGTCTTTGTACCATTCTCCTGTTGGCATTCTCTGGTCTGACACTGGTGAGACTAGGCCATAAAGAAAGCTTGTTCTGGTATTGGCAAATCATTTTCGAAGAGAATGCAAATATTATCAGAGTGTGTTTGCTTGCATGTTCACCACAAGTACGTGTGGTTAATGCAGACTTTATTCCTTGAAAAAAGGTACCTATTTAGTTGATTTGAAGCTTTCGTGACTGCAGGAATCCATACTCTTGGGTTCTTTCAGTAAAGGCATGCGACTTTACCGAAAGAACCACAGAGTATCTATTTAGTGTTTGAACATCTTGCCGGGAAGGGTAAAACGGTCCAGCAAAAAAAAAGACATGGACTCCTGGTGAGATCCCCCCCCCCCACCCTTCTGGCCAATGGTCTTTAAAGAAATCCGCTAAAATTCGGTGCCCTGCCATATGCCTCCGCGTACCCAGATGCCTCCACGGGCTCAGGTGTCGGCAGGTCGCGTGTTGGTGGAGTAAAGCGTGGGTGCTCACGCCTCTTCCAAGACGTCCGGTCAGCGTGGAAGAGTAGGCCAATTACCCTCTTGGGGGGCTCTCTAGAGCTCCCTCTAGTGGAGGGCCTTCCGCCAGCAGTGGTGTTAGAAAGTCATTTCAGGGTTGCATCCGCCACAGTGGCTAGGAGATGTGGCTAGGAGATGTTAGGTGGCTAGGAGATGTTAACTCCCTCAACTGGTATGCAGGAGGTTGTTGGTTATATCACAACCCTTGACCCCTGTATATATATGGAGTTTGCATGTTCGTCCCGTGGTCATGTCGATATTTCTCCAGGGCCTCCGGTTTTTCCCTCCGCATTTAGAATCAACGTGCCTTTAGAGGCTGCTATGAATTTCCACGTGATAAGCCACTTCGTTTAGCTATTACATTATCTGTGGCCATGTCGCTTCTGAAAAAGAGCGATATATCTAAATGGGCCTTATCGGGTTGAATACAAAAAGTTTTGTTTAGTTAGTTAATAGTTTTATGTTAGCTTGCAGCGCCCATGATTCGTGATAACCCTGTAAATTTTAATCATTCCTTCATACAAAAACAATCAACAGCCAGTCAAGATACAATATCTCTTCTGAAGGAAGTCTGCAGTTCCTTACAACTCAACACTGCTAAAAAACAAATGAACAGCATAAATAACAGGCTAAATCTGTAAAATATAGACCATGTCATCACGGATTGCATGTTGTTTGATTTTACCTCATTTAAAAATGTTAGGTTTGCAAACAATGCAGCTCTCCAGAATCAAAATAATAACAATTCACAGTTCAAATGCAATTATACTTCCCTGCTTAGACAAATGGCCACCCCTCTACACTGTGGTTATTGCCAAGGAATATCAACAGAGCTTTGTATAGAGCTTGCAGCAAACTCTTGTGTTTTTGATTACACTCAATCCCAAAACACATCACACCGGATGCAACGCAAGGCAGAATAATAAAAGAAAAGAAAATGTTGCCAGCTTTCTTACACAACCCGCTTATGCAACTTCATTAAAACACACATATGACCACAAATAACGATATACAATTGGATGCCCGCCTACCCTACACATCCCATGACCTTCCTTCAAAGCGGCACACGTCTTGGTGGCAAATACAGCTCGCTCCGCTTAACGCCGTCACAGTAATTAGTGTAAAGCATTGCAAATAGATGTCACTGTGAGCGCACGCCATTTGAGAAGGGATTGGGCATGCATCGTCTGACTAACGCCAGTCGTAGGGCACGTCCCGTTCCAATAGTCTCTTCAATTCATTCAAAATTATCTCTTTAGTTTAAACCAAAAATGGCCATTTCCCACAAAAATGTATATTCTAACTATTGTATAGTCTAACTATTGTGCTGCTTTAAAGCTTTCGTGACTGCAGGGATTCATAATCTTGGTTCTTTCGGTAAAGTCACGTAGAAGGGAAATAATAAAATAATAAAAATATCAAACAATAAAATTATCACGACGTTTCGACTGCAACACAAGCAATCATCATCAGGTGTGAAATCCACAGCAGGTGTGATTGCTTGTGTTGCAGTCGAAACGTCGTGAGGATTGTATTGTTTTATATTTTTATTATTATTTCCCTTCTACGTGACTTTACCGAAAGAACCAAGAATATTGTGCTGCTGTAAGACTGTTTAAGAATCTGACCTCATCACGGCTGCAGTGAATCCAGACAGCGATTTTGAACAGCCTATGTATGTCATGGGACACACTAACATCACACGGAGACACAAATAGGTCTCAAATGCATTGTGGGAATTTGCTCCCATGAATGAGCTCACATGGTCAAGTCACGTGACCTACCTCAGCACCATTCTGTCTCTACACATATTAACAAATATTTTAGTTAATCGGCCTATTTGGCTTTCTAGAAAAAAAAAAGTCTTGAAGCAGCGTTCGTTTAAACGAGCAAACTCAGAACCTGTTTCAACCTTCTGGGATGTCCTCGGTTATTTGTTGTGACACCAGTTGACAGCTTTGCTCATGATAAAATAACGAATCTGCTACTCCGGTTTGACTGCCACACTTTCAAACAAATCACCAGCGTGACTTCACCACAGCGAGCTAATGGAAGCGGTTCCTAAAAGCCAATTTAACGATTTGTGTTTTGTACATGCCGCCTACATCGGTAGCCTCCACACTAAGTAGACAGATATGGTACGAGCTAATTGTTTTGTTTGGATTGCAACTCTCTTCAAGCCAGTCTGTGGAATGACATTGCGTGAAGAGGAAACAACTTGGTGAAGGCAAAACCTCACCACTGAAGATTCCGAAATTGTCTTAAAATAATAACATAAATTATAATACTGTAATTGAATGTTGCAACAACCAGATAAACAGGTAGGGAGTAAATTCCCTAAGCAATAGGGAAACAAATACGTGTCCAGCATGTCACACGTAGTGTCACTTTGGCAGCCCTTGGCTGGGTTCAGGCTTCTGAAGAGTCAGGCGTAGGAACGTTAGCACCCTTCGTCTAGTTGGCAAGGCAAATGGTTTTACAATGCCCGATGTCACTCGGCTCCTATATTTAACTTCCGGGAATTCTAAGCTTGCTGCCAGCACGGTCCCGTGGAGCCGGCCGAGCACTCGGAACACGAGACGTGGAAGACACACGATCTCGCTCTTCCCTTAGTGCCCAGGCCCATTGCGACCATTACGTCAATGTTTCATCAGCTGGGCGGCGGGAGGGCCCATGCAACTGGACAATAAACGTGAGGCAAATTTGAAAGGAATGGATTTGGAGTCGGTTACTGTATTGATACAAGAGGTGGGCGCAACGGGCGCAGAGGTCAGAGCGCTGTATGTATGTTGTATGTACGTACTGTGTATGTTGAATTTCTTTTGCACCGTACATAGCCAACCGTGCCAATCGGAGGCGAGGGGGAAGGACGATAAACTGAACACAAAAAGCGGTTGTAAAGAAATCGCTTTTCGATGTAGATTTTCAAAGTGGCTTCCTAATTATTTGTTTCTTTCGGTTAAGTCACGTCTAAAGATAAAATAATAAATTAAATTAAATAATAGAATACGACGTTTCGATTGCAACACAAGCAATCATCATCAGGTATAATGAAATAGCGACATAAAATCTAACCAGAAAACTATAGACAGACATATTAGCAGACAGATATCACCAAGATACATAGCGAGAGCAACACAGGTAACAGAGAGGGGTGATCGTCTCTGTGTGGTGGCCTTAAATAGACAGAGGGGGGGCGGAGGCAGAGAGAGGGAGGAGGGTTAGAGAAAAAATTAGCATATCAATGAGTGGTCAACAGAAGTGGTACTGCGAATGCGATGGCACGGCAAGCAAGCCTAAAAATCAGGAGAAGGACACACTAAAATTAAATAACCTAGTAAAATATCGAAATGTAATGTAATACAACACAGAGGGTCGGTCAACACACAATTAACGCATAGCCTGGTTGATTACGTATTTCAAAGATTGCTAAGTTAGAATTTAAGTGTGAACAATCTAAAGAGAGGACACAGGCAGAGAAAACAAGTCGCCAGAGAGAGAGAAAAAAGATAAGCTTAAAACTTCCCCGTAGAAGTGGTTCAATCTTAATTTTAGAACTTTCGTGACTGCAGGAATTATTATTTGTTTCTTTCGGTTAAGTCACGTCTAAAGATAAAATAATAAATTAAATTAAATAATAGAATACGACGTTTCGATTGCAACACAAGCAATCATCATCAGGTATAATGAAATAGCGACATAAAATCTAACCAGAAAACTATAGACAGACATATTAGCAGACAGATATCACCAAGATACATAGCGAGAGCAACACAGGTAACAGAGAGGGGTGATCGTCTCTGTGTGGTGGCCTTAAATAGACAGCGGGGGGGGCGGAGGCAGAGAGAGGGAGGAGGGTTAGAGAAAAAAATAGCATATCAATGAGTGGTCAACAGACGTGGTGCTGCGAATGCGATGGCACGGCAAGCAAGCCTAAAAATCAGGAGAAGGACACACTAAAATTAAATAACCTAGTAAAATATCGAAATGTAATGTAATACAACACAGAGGGTCGGTCAACACACAATTAACGCATAGCCTGGTTGATTACGTATTTCAAAGATTGCTAAGTTAGAATTTAAGTGTGAACAATCTAAAGAGAGGACACAGGCAGAGAAACCAAGTCGCCAGAGAGAGAGAAAAAAGATAAGCTTAAAACTTCCCCGTAGAAGTGGTTCAATCTTAATTTTAGAACTTTCGTGACTGCAGGAATTATTATTTGTTTCTTTCGGTTAAGTCACGTCTAAAGATAAAATAATAAATTAAATTAAATAATAGAATACGACGTTTCGATTGCAACACAAGCAATCATCATCAGGTATAATGAAATAGCGACATAAAATCTAACCAGAAAACTATAGACAGACATATTAGCAGACAGATATCACCAAGATACATAGCGAGAGCAACACAGGTAACAGAGAGGGGTGATCGTCTCTGTGTGGTGGCCTTAAATAGACAGAGGGGGGGGGGCGGAGGCAGAGAGAGGGAGGAGGGTTAGAGAAAAAATTAGCATATCAATGAGTGGTCAACAGACGTGGTGCTGCGAATGCGATGGCACGGCAAGCAAGCCTAAAAATCAGGAGAAGGACACACTAAAATTAAATAACCTAGTAAAATATCGAAATGTAATGTAATACAACACAGAGGGTCGGTCAACACACAATTAACGCATAGCCTGGTTGATTACGTATTTCAAAGATTGCTAAGTTAGAATTTAAGTGTGAACAATCTAAAGAGAGGACACAGGCAGAGAAAACAAGTCGCCAGAGAGAGAGAAAAAAGATAAGCTTAAAACTTCCTCGTAGAAGTGGTTCAATCTTAATTTTAGAACTTTCGTGACTGCAGGAATTATTATTTGTTTCTTTCGGTTAAGTCACGTCTAAAGAAACGTCGTATTCTATTATTTAATTTAATTTATTATTTTATCTTTAGACGTGACTTAACCGCAAGAAACAAATAATAATTCCTGCAGTCACGAAAGTTCTAAAATTAAGATTGAACCACTTCTACGGGGAAGTTTTAAGCTTATCTTTTTTCTCTCTCTCTGGCGACTTGTTTTCTCTGCCTGTGTCCTCTCTTTAGATTGTTCACACTTAAATTCTAACTTAGCAATCTTTGAAATACGTAATCAACCAGGCTATGCGTTAATTGTGTGTTGACCGACCCTCTGTGTTGTATTACATTACATTTCGATATTTTACTAGGTTATTTAATTTTAGTGTGTCCTTCTCCTGATTTTTAGGCTTGCTTGCCGTGCCATCGCATTCGCAGCACCACGTCTGTTGACCACTCATTGATATGCTAATTTTTTCTCTAACCCTCCTCCCTCTCTCTGCCTCCGCCCCCCCCTCTGTCTATTTAAGGCCACCACACAGAGACGATCACCCCTCTCTGTTACCTGTGTTGCTCTCGCTATGTATCTTGGTGATATCTGTCTGCTAATATGTCTGTCTATAGTTTTCTGGTTAGATTTTATGTCGCTATTTCATTATACCTGATGATGATTGCTTGTGTTGCAATCGAAACGTCATATTCTATTATTTAATTTAATTTATTATTTTATCTTTAGACGTGACTTAACCGAAAGAAACAAATAATAATTCCTGCAGTCACGAAAGTTCTAAAATTAAGATTGGCTTCCTAATATCGAAAGGGAGAGTGCTCCAGACGACCCCAGAAGCGCTTCTGAAAGCACGAGATGCAGCGACCGTCTTTGTTCGACGGTGAGCCAAGAGCGAGGGTGACCCGCCGCCGCTGAGACGCTGGGTTTGAATCCGGGCAGCCGCCTGTGATTAAGAGGTTTTCTCAAGAGTGAGGGAGTTGATGGTCTCTGCCCAGTCACCAACATACCTGTCAACCCCTTATCAGTACCCCTACCTTATTACAGACCAATTCAGGCCTTATTGGTCACCCCGTGCCCTTATCAATCTCAACGTTCATCCTACAACGTCCCATCACAAGGGAGAAATACAAATATAGATTGTTTTTTTGCCCGTATTGAAACGGCCGTATGCCGTATGGATCTGAAAACTCCATTTTCCTGTACACGAATTCCCGGTTAAACCGTATGATCTTGACAGGTATGCACCAATGACTGAACAAAACAGAGCCCCTCCCCCATCATATTGCATATTAGCGTTAACCTGATTTTGCCAAGTTTCCAGCTCTGAGAATTAAAACTTCAATTTGATTAAGATCTAACAATCACCCATTTAAAAATTTTGAATCAAAACATGTGACCATTTTTTAAGGTGCCCGAATAATTGAGCACAAAATAAATACGGTAATCGAGTACAACTTTATTTGATTAATCGGCTTAATAAACTCATCGCCCCAAGCTCTACAGTTTTGTTTGTAGCTGCATCAATAGTGTTCCACGTATGTTGAGAGTTGTACTGAAATTGCAACTGCAAACGTGTGTTTTCTCACATTGATCCACACTTAGCGACCTTCCCAATATTCTCCTGCGAGTGACGTTCTCATATTTGGCTGCATGTGAGGTATCACAAGGCAGGAAGCGTTGCTCGTGATTTGTTTAGAGTGACAATGCAGTTCCTTCAGGGACATTAACCGTGTCATATTTAAGGCCCTCTGTCATACATTTCATCGAGACGTGCTTGTGATTTTTTTTGAAGCGTGCATTCCCAAAGCTGCACAAATACACATTCTAAAACATGTGACCATCTTTTGTGTAGTGTCTTGGCAACATTCCCGCAGAAAACGAATGTCGCTAGCTCCCTATAAAAATACATTTTACACTGTTGTATGGGTTTGTACAAGACCCAGCCAAAATGAAGAGAAAATGCAATTACACGTAACTGTGCTGTTCAATATTTAGTCTTCACTTACAACATTATTGCACAATTGCAAGATGTCTCCACGAATAAATGACAGGACTTGATAACAAGCCTCACTTCCGGTTGGTGCAAGTTTTTTTTATGAGTCTGCTATGACTAAGCCTCATTATCTCCCAGGCTGTGTTACACGGTTTCTTTGCATACGTCTGTTACATCATTTTTTTTGTCACTTTTCCATCTCCTTTAAGCACTTGTATTCATTGCTTATGCCGTTCGCAGTAAGTTTTGCCGTGGTTTTCACCCGTAAATTATTTGTGTGTTTTGCTCTTGTTAGTTTGCACATTTCGACACTGCAATGTCCGACAACCACTGTGGTTGTCTTTGTAACAGAGCTGCAGAGCTCAATGAAGCCTAAGCGGCTAAAATAACGTCTGAAGTTTCTGAAAGTATGCCCCTGAGAGGTCCTATCTGCACTGCAAAGTGTGCAAATAACTGCTATCAGGAGCACACTTTCATTCCTGTTATCTGCATAGGTGCGATACCATTCCTGTGCTGCAGGTAGTAGATAAGGTAAGGAAGGCGTTGTGTTTGCTCTGCCTCCCCGCCCCTTTGTATCAGTGAGACACCTTCCACAACACAAGAGGAGAAGCTGCTGCGCAACACACAGCACGCCCATCGATGGCAGTGTTTTATAAACAAATCAAAAGCACTGCGGTCGAATGGAAACGTGATAACATTCAATCTTTGACATGGCCATTCAACAGCTCATTCGGATGTCGTTTACAATACTCGAATATACATTAGCAGGCACTCTTCACAGAGGCCAGTCACCATTTATTGGATGTGACACAGAAGGTAAAGAGTGCAGCCCTGCAAATTGCTTGTTCACGTCACTTGTGGGAGAAGGGCCTGCACTCGAGGAAGCATCTAGAGATCCCATCTAGAGGCAGTGCCGGGTTATCCTAGTAGAGACGGGCCCTGCACTTGCAAGGGCCCCAAGCTAAATGCTTTCAAGCTATCAAATCCGGGTCAGTGATTCTGCACTTGCTCTATTACTATAGTACTATACTGCCTTCAACTTTTATGAACGACTGGGTGTTTAAGGTTAGCGATTTGTCGTATTATCTGGCTGTATAGCAAATGAAAAAATAAAATTACTGTAATTTACTATGCAAGTAAAAATAGTTTTATATGTATGTGTTTTTTATTTATTTAGGGCCCCTTTATAACATGTGCTTACAGGCCCCGCACTAGCTTAATCCGGCACTGTCAAGATGGTATTCTGGCCTCCTCTTAACACACCGACCAGACGTCTTGTAAGGGGTGCGAGCACCCACACTTTTACTCCACCACACGCGAACTGCTGTCTAATTAACCGTACCATACCTATGCATATGGCTGGGTAGGTGCAAAATTTAATGAAGGTTGCCCCTGGTTTCAACTGCCGAGTGGGAGATGCAACTGGCGACCTATTTACTATGACAAATATTTGTTTTGTTATATTTTACCAGGTAAGGCCCACAGAGCTCTTCAGCTTCATTCCACCACACACGGCCCTGCTGATCGACTAACAGCGGCAGAGGTGTGGACTCGAGTCATGTGACTTGGACTCGAGTCAGACTCGAGTCATGAATTTGATGACTTGCGACTCGACTTGGACTTGCATAACAATGACTTTGTCCCACCTATGAGATGTGGACTCGAGTCATGTGACTTGGACTCGAGTCAGACTCGAGTCATGAATTTGATGACTTGCGACTCGACTTGGACTTTCATAACAATGACTTTGTCCCACCTATGAGATGTGGACTCGAGTCATGTGACTTGGACTCGAGTCAGACTCGAGTCATGAATTTGATGACTTGCGACTCGACTTGGACTTGCATAACAATGACTTTGTCCCACCTCTGAACAGCGGTGTATCCATTCACATACCTGTCAACCCATTATCAGTGCCCTACCTTATTACAGACCAATTCAGACCTTATTGGTCACCCCGTGCCCTTAACGTTCATCCCACAAAGTCCCATCACAAGGGAGAAACACAAACAAATATACGATTTTTTTTTTACTCAATTTCCTTGTACAAGAATACGGTGTAAACCGTATGGTTTGGCAGGTATGCATTCATACTGCTTGGCGGGTAAGGGAGGGGGTGGGGGATTTATTAATTGGTTCAACTGCAGCGATGGGAGATCGGATCAATCCGGCAGCCTGTGTGAATGCCATTCCAGTGTGCTCACTATTACACTGTGGCAGCATCCCCATAAGATATTAAATATAGCACAGTACAAAAGTGTTTCGTGTGTGTCCGTTTTCCATCATAGAGCTTTTTGGGTTAGATTGCGTAAAGAAATATGCGTCTCGTTAAAACCCGCCACCACCCGACACAGCCAATTAGGAAGGTTTGTCACGTAAACAGAACATGCCAATTCGTAACTAGTACAGCACACCGGTGTGTTTGAGAGTAAACCACAACATTTTCTAATTTTTGCATGTGTCGCACGTATGATTGCATGTGCTTTAACTCACAAGTGTGTGGAGAACAACATTAAGGAACCGTCTGTCCGGTAATACTATTACGTTTCCCTGCGTCCTTCAAGTCAAACGCGTAAAGATCCTAATCACAAGTGGCTGTCGGGACCATGACCCATGTTCCACTGAGTTGTCCTCTAGTTCACAAAGCCCTATTCAATGGTAACGTTACATCCCCAAACCCCTATTATGTATGTTTTAAAAACCTAATTCGGTTGCCAGATCTAATCAGTTGACAGATTTGGACAGGTGTTTCACACAATAACTCTATGAATGTTCGCTCTGTTTATTTATAAAATAATAATACAAAAATGCCAGTCATTTTTGTTCGTGTGGGCTACGCCAGATTTAGGGTTTCTACCTCTGGAGGAATAAAAAGCGGGGACATATCATGGGAAGAAGAATATCTCACGATACCATAACAGTGTTAATCTACACGTGAATCCATTATCTTGGCTGGTGTATGATTACACAATTGACACAAACTCGGGATAAATCTTTTTGTAATATTCTGGGAAGATTTAAAGATTTCCCAGGACAGCGATCTTTAACAAACAAAAAAGTACGATCCTGGCAAAACCTGGACATGTGGCAATACGACCTGGGTGTGTAAGACTCTCTGTAATCAATAAAATCTAAGATCGCAAATGAGATTAAAAAACACGGCAAGGTCACGTTGGTGTGCTGCCCGATGCTTAACGCTGCCCGTACAGCCCAAGACTGGGGCAGCATGACTCACGAACCGTCGCGCCGCCATTTATTAAACACGCAGGGAGCTTGCGACGGTGCCCTTACAAGGCCTGCCATCAAGACGTTATTGACGTTGGCCTCTCACTCAAAAAGGGGGTGGGAGATCATGAAACATGGGGCCATGAATCACGGGCGGAAGGCGGGGAAGCATAAGAATAAAAACTAAGTGACCGGCATTCAACGCTAAAAAATAACTTCATTATTTAAAACCAATGTGCCAGGAAAGGGTGCAGATCCAATACAAATACTGTTATACATTGTTATGTTCCAGCTTTATATCTGATATCCACGACTGGAATATTCCAGCAGCAGATGTGAATACACGTTGATGGACAGACGTGAAGACTCATTTCTCCATGTGAATTAGAATGCATTCTTCGTCCATTTGGCTGTGGGCATTTTGGATCGACGTTTTCCAGAAGCATTGCTCTAAGCAGGCAAACCCTGGACCGGTTTCAACCTTCCAGGTATCATCAGCAGTCAGGCCCGTCAATCAAATGTTGCTGACAAGTGAGTTTCAATGTATGTTACAGCATAGAGTGTAAACAAAGTATTTAGTTAATATTACTGCTATGGTGGCGTGTAGCTGTAATGCGTGCTGCCAAGAATGTTATACTATAGGTCACTCTTGCTTTGAAGCTTTCGTGACTGCAGAAATCCATACTCTTTGGTTCTTTCGGTAAAGTCACATGGGTATAAAATAAAATAAATCACGACGTTTCGGGCGCAACACAAGCGTCTGTCATCACGTGGGAAGGCATGGCCTGCTGCTGAGGCAGACTGTTTTAAAAGGTCACTGACAACGGATGTTATAGGAATGATTAGGAAATGAGGAATACGAAGTGCATGCATGGGGTAGCTCAAAGAGATGCAAAGAGTCAGGCGAAACAACTTGAATCTGAGACACCGCTAACCTACGATTTGCAGAGAGAGAAAATAAGCAGCGCACGGTACTCAAGATGACAAAGGGCACAGTAGTAACTACGATGACAAAGGTACTAAGAGAATGGCAGCTGAGAGCAATAACACGCATGGAGGGGTGAGTGGAGGAGACGGGAGTGCTGATGCCAGGGCACACGTGGGCTTCACAATGGATTGCAAATGTGCGGGGGGGCGACTCTTATCTACGGTGAAGAACGCCGGGCGAGATGGCATCGAGGTGCTTTCAGCGGAGATGAAATCCGCGACGATGACATTGAAGCGAGTTACTCTTGACTCTTAAATAACGACTTCGAATCATTTGCCCGCCAATGAATCTTGCCCTCTCCCGATATATTTATTCTCCTATACTTGTGTGGATGCTGATGCTTCTGCTGCTGCGGTAGGTGCTGTGGTTGTCACACTGGACTTGCAGCAGTTGATGCAATGGGGGGGGGGGGGGGGGGGGATAGTTTCTTCGCCGCCTCGTTCCACCGAGCACTATAAAGGTTAAACCGCAGTGAGTCGATGGGCAGATGGCGTGTGGTGGGATAAAGTGTGGGAAACCACCCCCCCCCCCCCCTTTTTCCAAGATGTGTGTCGAGCGTGAAAGAGTAGGCCAAAGTACCCTCTCGCGGGGCTCTCTAGCGCTCCCTCTAGTGGGGGACCTCACCGCCAGCAGTGCGGGCGTGAGCAGGCAATTGCAGGGCTCCACCTTTGTCTTTACCTATTTTTTGTGTACTGTGCTCATACAAACAATCGCTTTGTGTTTCACCTCCGTGGCTCCATGTCCAGAGGCATATGAAGCATTTGTAAATGTCCTCTCTCTAGTCACCTCCACGTCTCTCTTGTCCTACGCACTTGCTAACAGCCTGCGTGTCTGCCTTTCTCTCTGTTGCTCCCCCTCCCCGTCCTTCTCTGAGCAGAGCCCATGTGGTCACAGTAAAGAAGTCTCAATGAATTATGGCCCAAATCAACCAGATCGGCAGGCCAGGCCGGCACACTGGAACATAATGCCCCCGAGTCTCCGGTGTGACTTATACTGCTGGCAGCAGAATTCTCTCTAGATTTGAAGCTTTCGTGACTGCAAGGATTCATATTCTTAGTTTTTTCGGTAAAGTCACGTAGGTAAAAAATGAAATTAAAATTAATAAAAATAAAAGAATAAAAATTAATTATTGATTTTAATTTATTTTTTTTCCTACGTGACTTTACCGAAAAAACTAAGAGCAGAATTCTCTTTTATGGGCCGCATACCAGATTGCTACAGAGCAACACAGAATAACTATACTGCCACTATTACGGTGTCTCAACATTTCTAGACCAACTACTTAAAATTACAAATCATATTTAAAATCGAAAGTCAATGACCCATCCGAAGTAATGGAGCATACGCAACTGACATGGTGCTTTGATCGATATGTGATGTTATCAGCCTTATTTATAGGTCAATGGGGCAAAGACATCACTAAAAACAGCACTTTAGATGGGCCCTGCATAATGTGTTTAGTTACTCCTTCTAGCGTGGGACAATTAACGAAGTCACGCAGATTTGTGCTAGGGCCTTGGTGTCACTAATAAACCTCAATTTGCTTTCACACGCTGCCTCGTTGCCATATCTAAGTGCACTGCTTTAAATGCAATATTGAACAAATTTCACGAGTTTCCGCAAGGGCGTGCCAAATTCAACTCGAGTGCCACGCCTCATTCGTGGGAATTCAGGTCTCCATTTGTTCAAGGGGAGATGAAGGATTCCGGTGGGGGTGTCACTTGGTCAAAAGATAACACAACGAATCAATTAATTGGTCACTGTCACCAGCGAACTCCACCGTGGTGGTGGCGGGTGTGAGCTGCTTGAAACGACGCGCCGACTTGAATTGGCATACCGATGCATCCCAGCAGCGATCGTTTCGAAAGGTTTTTTTTTCTCGCTCAAGGGTGTGGCCCTGCGCAGTTCCTCGCACGGCACGAAACGGGGTCAGGTCCACCCCTTCGCCAGCGCTCGATCGCCGTTTTCTAAGTGGAAACACTGAGTGGATGAAGCGAGGGTGCCAAGCGGGGGATATGGAGCTGCTTAAATAACGGAATTTCCACAGCGAATGAGTAACTCTGGATCACGTGGGAACAGGAGACCCGGGAGGCCTCCAACAAAGGGCGCGCTTGTGAAGGAGGGAAATGCGCACGCGTGGCCTTAAAGGAATTAAGTGCAATGAAAGCCGCTCAAAAGTGTGCATTCGTAAGAGTGAGCAGCTGGATATTCTAAGTGTTTGGTCGGCTTTCCACAGAAAAGGCAGGTGGCAATGCCTAGGACATACCACATATGTCCATGGTTATGCTTGTGACACTCCCATAATTGTATACCCATGTATGCCCAATTGTGCTGTCAGCATTGTGTCATGAGGCAAAGTGTAAAATTAGAAAGCTCACATCATAGCACTATACCCCTCCACATTGGAGAACAGTCCCATGGGAAGAAAAAAAATCTACATTGCTTTACATTTTTATAATTTTCACCTCCACTGTATATCACTTTTGCTACCAATGTCATGCCACGAGATCAAGTATCCACTTGTACGTCTCACAAAGTGGTGCGCACCCCTCGTGTTGGAGATCCCACAGAGCTACCCTCGAAATCCCTTCTCGTGATCCTGGGTTCACAAAGTAGGCGGAAGCGCTTTCCCACCCTTCTCTGCCACTGTGAGTAGAGTTTTGCACAGGGCAGGCAAAACTGAATACTTATTTATTTATAAGTAACACAGCTGGAATTTAGTCAAATTAAGTGCATAAATACATTTATTGTGATTTTTTGGGGTGTGTGTGTGCAGTCATTGGAGACCTTGCCAAGACCATCAATACACTTACATGATCCCAGGCATGTGCTGTGCAGAATGGCCATAACCTGAAACATCACCTGTTTTGCGATGTTCCTTTTTAAGGCCCACAGTGACGAATGTGATGAATTTTCAGCTTAGTCACATGTGACTGCTTGGATTCAAAGCCAGGTGCTCACTGGCACTGATTCAGCACCTGGTCAGCTCGAGAAAGTTAATAACTTTTTTTATATTTGCCTGGATTTGAACCCAGGAATTTTTATCCCTGAGCCACAAAGCCACCTTCAAAACCATCCCATGTGATGTAAATTGAAAACTGCAATGCATGTTGTCATCGTTCCAAGCAGACCAGAGTGTGATGTTCTCATAGGTCACATTGAATTATTTTACAGGTTCCGCATGAAGCTCATTTGAACATTTATTATCTACACGTTGCACGTTAATGACGTTTTAAATATTAATAAAAGAATCCCACAATTGTGCATATGGTCACAATAATGCGATGGGCATAACTGTATTTGTAATTTAAATACCATTCATTTAACACGTAGGCTTTCGCAACCAATATTATCCAAGAGGCTTTTTTGGGTTAGATCGCGTAAATATATAAAAGTGTCGTTAAACCCCCAATTAGTAAGGTTTGTCACAATTCTGGCTGTCGCCTGATGAGGCTGCTTGTAATTACCGGCTAAACATCGTACTCGAATTGTAAATGTTGTGGGTTTACGCTCCAGCACACCGGGTGTGCTGAACTAGTGCACGAATCGGTACGTTCTGTTTACGTGACAAACCTTTACCAATTGGCTATGTCGGGTGGTGGAGGGCTCTCACGACACATTTATATTTATGCGATCTAACCCAAAAGGAACCTGTGTTATGGAAAATACCATTCATGTAATGACATGGGAGGCTGTAAAATTCATATCAGTGAGCTGATGAATGCCAATTGCTACAGCAGCTTTGGTGCAGGTTTTTCTAGTCCCCCAAAAAATCCTCTGTTATCAAAGCAGGTATTTAACTCGAAAGTTTTCATGCCATTCAACCAGACATGACTGACAACTCCTCCAGGCAGAATATAAAATCATCTGTGGTAGATAAAAGTGAGAAAAAAAAGCTTAACATAAAATATCTTTATACACCGTGTTTCAAGTGTGTACTATATCGGCATGATCATCATCATCATCACCAGCAGCCATGGTCAATCCACTGCTGGATGAAGGTCTCCCAAAGCCACCACTACCTCTCACGATTCTGCGATGTTATAATCCACCTGCCACTTCAGTGGACGACCGCTCAAATGCATTATATTCCATGTAAAGGTGCTGAAGCATGTGTAGTGTAATAGTGCCGGCTGGTGGACAGCAGCGGAAGCTGTGGCGGACAGGCAGTACACACGCCGGTGAGGGTGTGCACGGGGTGTGGGCAGAGCGGAAGAACTAGGGCAAGGGTCATGGAAGACCTCGGCTGGAGGCCCCTAGAACCTGCTAGCGGGTTCGAGGAGGGAGGCGCGGTCAGGGCGGGGCCAGGCCGCGCTGGGAGCATAAAAGGAGCCGAGAGCGGGGGGATCAAGGCTGCCGGTTCTGGGAGTTGACTCATCTCGTTGTTTCTGTCGTCTTGTCGCCGTCGTCGCTAAACGTCTCCGCTAGATATTGCGCTATGTAGTTGGCTATCTCAGTCAGCGCCGTCAGTGTTAGACGGCTAGTGTTGTGTACAGGCTGGGCTAAGCTACTGTAGAGAGTGTGCGGACCAGACCGTGAAAGTTGTTAATAAAGAAAGTGCCTCCTAGAAACTCCGTCGTCTCCGAATCGTTGACACTCCACATGTATGTACAAATATCTGTATGTGTGCACATGTGAGTTAGCATGTATGTACGAATATCTGTATGTGTGCACATGTGAGTTCGCATGTATGTACGAATATCTGTATGTGTGCACATGTGAGTTAGCATGTATGTACGAATATCTGTATGTGTGCACATGTGAGTTCGCATGTATGTACGAATATCTGTATGTGTGCACATGTCAGTTCGCATGTATGTACGAATATCTGTATGTGTGCACATGTGAGTTCGCATGTATGTACAAATATCTGTATGTGTGCACATGTGAGTTCGCATGTATGTACGAATATCTGTATGTGTGCACATGTGAGTTAGCATGTATGTACGAATATCTGTATGTGTGCACATGTGAGTTAGCATGTATGTACCAATATCTGTATGTGTGCACATGTGAGTTAGCATGTATGTACGAATATCTGTATGTGTGCACATGTGAGTTAGCATGTATGTACAAATATCTGTATGTGTGCACGTGTGAGTTAGTAAGCATAGTGAGTAGGGTTAGCGTGCTGCACTATAACATGCCGACCATAGTTCGATTCCCGCTCACGGCCAACAACAGTGACGATTATCTGAACAGTTTCTGGGCCTCCCCTAGGTCGACTCAGCCTCAAATGAGTACCTTGTACGGTGGTGTGTAAAAATCGCCACAAAGGCGGTGGTTCTGGCCACCCACCCCTTCGTGTGCCAGGCCGGCCTTCATAGGTGCGCGCTAACAGCACTTGCCTCAACAGTCTGTTAAGGCTATACGGGAGATATTTGTCTTTATCTGTGTTAACAGGCATGTACACACGAACAATTCATCCCGTAGCTCCGACTACCACGGTTGGTTACATCCAGTGCGAATGAAGTTCAACATACGCACGTTAGAGACATGAAATGGACTGTGAAGATGATGTGGGCTTGCGCAAGACAAGTCATGATAAAGGATGATATAGCTGGTGGAGATAAAGGCTTTGGGAGGCCTCCATCCAGCAATGGATTGTGGATTGTGATCAAGCAAGAATCTAAAAAGCTTGGAGCAAAACACAGACGTATGGTGAAAAACACTGAACAGCTGCACAGAAAGGTAAGGGCCCCTCATTGTTGTGTACTGCCTCCTACAATAGGCTCATTGCCCTGCAGATGTGTTTGTCATGCACCGTTCATCGCTGTGTAATCCACAATAGCCCACGTCAAAAGGCCGAACATTACATAATTGCATTTGTTTTGTTTTACAACTCACATGACCGACATGGCACGGGAAGGCTGTACATTACTTGCGCCTCCGATTATCATGGTTGGCTACGTATATGGTGCAAAAGAAGTTCATACATCTAGCAGTGGATTGACAATGGGCTTCACATCACGATTTTTTTTTATAATTATCAAACCCACATCATTTAGTTGTTCAACTAAGGTTAACATTGTATTGTTTATGTAAAAACAGGCTGGGTAAACCGACTCCATGCGGTGACACGAACGTGTCTGGCCAATTTACTGTAAACATATGCCGTGACATACGCACACATGGATTGGGTGAAGTAGTGGCACAGTGGTTAGCACGCTGTGCTATGAACCAGGCAGCCCGAGTTCGATTTCCTGCTGCAGCTGGTACGAGTGGCAAGTGACCTCCGACATCATCCTAGCTTCTTCTCACATTCGCTAACCCGCACTGACCACCGTGGTGAAGTATGGTCAAAATATACAACCAAAACCAACAACGGGAGGCCATAATCCATTGGTGGATTGAGATGAGCTGTAATTAATTCGTGTATGTTGATATACAAACGCACTGGGAGCGATGCACTTTTACATCTAAATTTACAACTCATTCCTTTAGAACTGCCTTTTTGCGTCTAGTTGGTTGTCCTTCCCCACCACCGCCGATTAGCATGGTTAGCTACATACGGTGCGAAAGAAGTTCAACATATATACTATACATATGAGTATGGGTCTCTATGGGTTTCTGTGGGTCTCTGTAGTTCTATATGAGTCTTTGGATCTCTGTGGGTCTCGATGGGTCTCTGCCAATACTGTATTAGGAAGCCATTGGAGCTAGACACTTTTGAATATAAATTTACAACGAATTTCTTCAGAATTGCATTTTATGTTTAGTGTGTTGTCCTTCCCCACCACCTACGATTAGCACGGTTGGCTACGTATGGTGCAAAACAAGTTTCAACACACATACATATCAGGACTTCACTATAATGACACCACAATTTCCTGAATTTGAATTAAATAGGAATAATCTTTCATCAAAAATCATCGCCACAGCCCCCCGACTGAGAAATCTCGGCAGGACCCTCCTGAGAACGAGTCCAGCAGACTCGGTGAGGTGTCCCTGAGTAAAAAAGAGTGACAGTAATAATGATGATGATGCTTACCTTGACCAGGTGGCTGTTGACCCACTTTGTGAAGGTCTTCTTCTGCACGCGCTCACGCTCATCTGCAAGCAACGTACGCACAAGCAAAAGCCATGAAAAATGAATGAGGGGACCCATTGAAAACCTGAATAGGACAAAGAACATTCATTCACAATGATAATAATATTACCACATTCAAGGTACAGTGAGTGTTATATTATTATACACCGGCAAAACTGTGGCATGACCTTGTTTAAAGGCGGGGCCGGGGGGGGGGTGCAGGGGCATGACAGTCAATGCTACGCAAACGTTAAACAAACGCTGAACAGAATGAGTTACAATATGATCTGCTTGCTTCTATTTGCCCTAGCTGTCACCACCCCATGTAAATATGTATAATCCGGATTATTTGGTGGTTATACATTTCCAAGTGATTAGCCACTTCGATGAGCTACCATTTGTGGCCAGGTCGCTGCTGAAAAAGAAGCTAAGAGCTCAGTGAGCCTTACCCGGTAAAATATATATTTTTTGGAGATTTGTTTACCTTTCCTATACTGTGCACTTCTAACTTGTTTTGTATTGTTTGTTGTTGTAACTTTCTGATTCGTTCCTACTGGACATTTTTTTTAAAAAGGGCTTCATAGCTCATCAGATTCCTCCGGTATGAATAAAGATTCTGATTCTGGAATATTGCACCAACATGACTTGACTATTATAAGAATTTATAAGTGGGGGGAGGGAGTGCTGAACCTTAATGAGAGAGGTGTAGTCCCCTATACACTACCCCCCCCCCTCACACTCAACTGACACGACAAGCCTGATATACAGGGCCTTAATTGGGGGGCTGCCCTACCAATAAGGCTGAGGGCCTCTGCAGAAGGCAGGGCCTCACCTTGTCTCGAGCCTGGAGCTCGCCACAGAACTCTTGCTGATGTCCATTGGCTAAGAGAATCTCTGATCAACGCTCGGTGATGCACCATGTCATGCGTGCCCCGTACAAGTTTTTTCCCCCTTTGTCAAAGGACATTGCGTTCCTCAATGTTGAATGATAAAATAAAAATTAAGTTTTTTTCATAATCTTTTATAGCTGCAAAAAAAATTACCGCATTTTTATAAATTACAAGTTGAAGCAGAATATACTGAATTAGTTGACAAAGCCACCCACTGCACTCACTAAGCTTGAGTCCAATCTTTGACTGTGGCCAATCGGAATCAATATATAGTATAACGATGACATATTCATAGCTGGATATTGCACAGTCCGTCCGTGTAGAAAATGGGGGGGGGGGGGGGGGTTAAAACATGTGTACAATATTGAAACCTTGAATACCCATTACCAGCCAGAGATTAAACACAAGTGGCTTAGTACTGTTGTGAGGCTACTGAAATCACACAATGGCAACGCTTTCTTTTAGCAAGGCCGACAATGTGCAGGCCTGGTGACTCAGATTTTAAAAAATAAATTGGGAAAATTCCTGGGCGAGAGCCTAATAAAATAGCTTCTACACGTTTAACTATTGCCACATACACACACACAATTGTAAGCCTTCCTTTCCAATTTGACGGCACGAGAGGCGTTTTTCTACTTGACGGACTGCGACATGACAGCGGAGTAGTTACAATTGACGATGTCTGCCACAGCAATGACAGTCGCACACGTGGACATTGCCATAAGCCCGCACCTCGGCATCTTCCCGTCGAGACGTCACGACAAAATAGCATTTATAAAGAAATGAGTTTTCAATGTAGATGTAAAAGTGCATAGCTCCAGTGGCTTCCTAATATCGGAAGAGCTTTCCAGACGGCCAACAGAAGCACCATCTGAAAGGGAGTGATGCAGTGATCGTCTTTGTTCGATCGCGAGCCAAAGGCCGCTGCGTGATGGTTTATGCTCTTTGACGAGATCATCAGCAAGGTATTGTGGTTCATTTGTGGAAAGCACTTTGCAGAGGTGTGGACTCGAGTCATGTGACTTGGACTCGAGTCAGACTCGAGTCATGAATTTGATGACTTGCGACTCGACTTGGACTTGCATAACAATGACTTTGTCCCACCTATGAGATGTGGACTCGAGTCATGTGACTTGGACTCGAGTCAGACTCGAGTCATGAATTTGATGACTTGCGACTCGACTTGGACTTGCATAACAATGACTTTGTCCCACCTATGAGATGTGGACTCGAGTCATGTGACTTGGACTCGAGTCAGACTCGAGTCATGAATTTGATGACTTGCGACTCGACTTGGACTTGCATAACAATGACTTTGTCCCACCTATGAGATGTGGACTCGAGTCATGTGACTTGGACTCGAGTCAGACTCGAGTCATGAATTTGATGACTTGCGACTCGACTTGGACTTGCATAACAATGACTTTGTCCCACCTATGAGATGTGGACTCGAGTCATGTGACTTGGACTCGAGTCAGACTCGAGTCATGAATTTGATGACTTGCGACTCGACTTGGACTTGCATAACAATGACTTTGTCCCACCTATGAGATGTGGACTCGAGTCATGTGACTTGGACTCGAGTCAGACTCGAGTCATGAATTTGATGACTTGCGACTCGACTTGGACTTGCATAACAATGACTTTGTCCCACCTATGAGATGTGGACTCGAGTCATGTGACTTGGACTCGAGTCAGACTCGAGTCATGAATTTGATGACTTGCGACTCGACTTGGACTTGCATAACAATGACTTTGTCCCACCTATGAGATGTGGACTCGAGTCATGTGACTTGGACTCGAGTCAGACTCGAGTCATGAATTTGATGACTTGCGACTCGACTTGGACTTGCATAACAATGACTTTGTCCCACCTATGAGATGTGGACTCGAGTCATGTGACTTGGACTCGAGTCAGACTCGAGTCATGAATTTGATGACTTGCGACTCGACTTGGACTTGCATAACAATGACTTTGTCCCACCTATGAGATGTGGACTCGAGTCATGTGACTTGGACTCGAGTCAGACTCGAGTCATGAATTTGATGACTTGCGACTCGACTTGGACTTGCATAACAATGACTTTGTCCCACCTCTGGCACTTTGTGTGTAATGAGCGCGATCAAAAGTCCGGGGTTAGTTTTCTCTTCACATCACAACGATCGTCACTTGTGTTGGTAATTTGCTCTACTCCAGTTGCAATTAACGACATTAAAGCGATTGTTAATTGGCTGTGATGTAAGACAACTGAAGCAAGTGAGAGGAAGGATAGATTTATTTAAGTTCCTTTTTAATTTAATATAAACTTTGTTTTTATCAGGCACTGTTAATTGACTAAACCAATTACATGGGTCTTCTATGTCGCCATATTTTTATCAGCTTAAGTACAAATTAACATCGCTTCATTTATGAATATGTATTGTGTAAACAAATTACATACTTCAATTACAGTGCAGATTACAGTATTTCATATCAAATAGTGAAAATTATCACGCACTTATTTTACACCTCAAAGTACACATTTCACAGTTTAACTTAACACGTTTAGCTTTACGGTGTTGCCGTACCTTTTCTATAGTCGACAGACTTCAGCACACTAAACATGTTCTGTTCAGCAGACCTTGGCGTTGCCATCATGTGCGCGTCTGTGATCCTCAGTGTATGTACGTTGAACTTCTTTTACACCGTACGTAGCCAACCGTGCTAATCGGAGGTCCAGAGGAAGGACAGCAAACTAAACACAAAAAGGCAGTTCTACAGAAATTAGTTTTCAATCGAGATTTAAAAGTGCATAGCTCCAGTGTCTTCGATTAGCACGGTTGTCCACGCACGGCTACGAAAGAAGTTCAGCATACATACCTACACGAAGAGCGTTCCAGACGGCCGCATTAGCGCATCGAAGGGAAACTTGTGGTTCCAATTAAGATTCGAGAAACTAAGCCGGGAGATGCAGCACCAGTCTGTCCACGCTACGCCAGCCTCTCTACCAAATGCAACACCACCAGTCTCCGAATTTGGAAAAGTTAAAAGGTAAAAAAAAATAAAAGCCAACAAAAGGTAACGAACTATTTACTGCACCAACTGCTCTTAAAACAACACATTATTCAAAGCAACTGTAAAAGTAACACGTTGGTATGTGTAGCAAACAATCTAGCGTCAAACCTGAATCTCTAAAGCCCAATTCTGCCTGTCCACTTGCTTCATGACATCTCAAAGCCACAAAAGGGCCTTATATACCAATGTGTTTGCGAAGACCAGTGTGGTGTTCATGTGATCAATGAACAATGGCGTTTTGTTTCTTATGCATATGTGAATACAGTACTGGGCAAGTTTTGTAAAGAGGCTTTTGTAAAAGGCAAAAGGTTATTCTTCAAATATCTAACGTAGCAAGATGAACGTTGCCTTCGGCCTAAAACTCGAGGAAACACGCTACAGAAGGCATTGCCCAAAGTAATATTTTATATGGGGTGCTCTTGCCAATAACGTTTGATAATCCAACAGCATGTGTTTAAGAAGGTTGACTCATGATGTATATGTATGTTGAACTTCTTTCGCACCGTACGTAGCCAATCGTGCTAATAGGAGGCGTGGGATGAGTCCCAGACGGTTGAGGCCTATCCAGTTTTGCCTGCCGAAGCAAAGGCTGCTTGATGACATTGGTCTCGAAAGCCAAGGGGCCGAGGAATTAATACAGATCATTTATGTGTATATGTGGGAGACAGAATGGAGGTCTGCTTATATTTGGTGGACTGTGGTGGCGTGAGAAAGACACGTTCAAGGCTGCGCCTTGACCTCTTTAGACCTAGCGGGTCACTTGAGTAAATAAACGTTGAGCACTTTTTCTTTTATGTCGATCGTGAACCACGATGACTGCGGAGAACGGCTAGCAGCAGCATTTCCCTGCGCGCTGGTGGGATGAGAGACCAGCCCTTGAGCGGAGCATTGGCCGCATTGTGGCCAAGAGTTGCTCATTCAAACCGACTACTATATCGCACAATCATTTGTAGGAAATGCATATGTAATAACATGGGGCGGTATATAAACGTCCGTGAAAATTGTGTTTGCAACGGCAATTAATCACGTTTAATTCGATTTTGCCAGTTAATCATGATGAAGAAATGACAAATCAAGGGGCCCGCTTTGGCAGTGGCGATGGTTCGGAGAGCTCACTTGGCTGGGCATTGGTGCGTGAGAGTGAAAATTGCAACCAATTCCCAGTCAGGGTCAACTCATCTCCATTACTACAAGTAAAACCATCCTCCCCTCGTATTCATTCGCGTGGCAAAGAATCAACGTATATTCCTACACGGTGGCAGATGCCACGAATAATACAGTGCTAATGTTAATCATTATAATGTTTCTGAAAATATGGTTAATGTTAAGAGGGAGGGCAAACATTTCAAACGTGACTCATATAAACGAATAGACCGTTTTATAAATAAGTGCAGGATGTTTGGCATCGTGTGTTGGCAGATGAAGATGGCATGTGGTGGGTAATGCTTGCATGTGCGTGTGTGCGTGCATTTAGGGAATATTCACGCGTGCGTGTGTGCAGGTATGTGCGTATGGTCATTCACGAGTGAGACTACACGAGACCATGGAGCACGAATTTCTGCAATAGTGTCTTTGCAAGTGCAAAAGTCTGCGCTCAAGTGACAGTGTGTACGTGTGCATGTGTCTCGGTGTTTGCGTATTCCATTGTGGGGTGCGGCGGTGCAATGGTTTGCGCACTGCGCTATGAGCACGGCCGCTTGGGCTCGATTTCCATCCATGGGTATAAAAAAGTTAAAGGTGCAGCTCTGAAATCGCTTGCTTACGCCACTGCTGGTAGAAGGGCCTCCACTCAAGGGAGCTTTCGAGAGCCCCTTATACAGATAGTTCCCGAGTTACGATGGTCCGACTTACGATATTTCGATCTTACGATGGCGATACGACAAAGTTCTATCAAATTGCAGTTCATATAGGTAGGCTAAGAATTTGCCTTGTTTTTTACTTTACATTTTACTGTGCAATACAGTATTGGAATTAATAAATACATACAGTATATAGTTTATACAGTACAGTACTGTAAATTGCTCTGTTTTGCAAAATTATCACCATTCTTTAAGACTCCTGGGTAGGCTAGGCCATCTTCGACTTACGATATTTTTGACTTACGATGGGATCGTCGTAACGCATCTCCATCGTAAGTAGAGGACTACCTGTACCGGGTATTTGGTCTACTCTTCCACGTCAGCCAGACACCGTAAGAGGTTGGAGTACCCACACTTTACCGCACCACACGCGACCTGCAGATGGAACCGAACTGGCAACCTCTGGACCGCCACTCCAGTAAACTAACCGTTACACACCTGCCATGGATAATGGAAAGTGACATCCAAGCTTGGCCTGTGCCTCCTCGAGATTGGTCTGGGCATAACTGAGTACCTGGTGCAGTCTGGGAACATTGGGACTGGGAAGTTCAAGTTTCAAGTTTAATTAATAAGGTATAGCCCTGTAAGCCATGCGGCTCTTGAGTCGGGTGCAACCGCAACAAACTAAATATGAACAGAGAACATCCTAAAGCGACGACACACAACAGAAACATCCTGAATAAACCAGCAAAGTCAAAGTCAATGGTATCCAAAGCCACGTTGAAAGCCACACCACCCCTCGTGTGGCGTGCCAGGCTTAATAGGGGCACCACAGTGGCGAGAAATTAACTACTTTGCCGGGTACGCAGGAGGTTGTGGGTTCGAACCCGACCCTGATGCCTGAAAATCTGGAGTTTGCATGTTCTCCCCATTGTCACGTGGATGTTTCTCCAGGTCCTCCGGTTTTTCCCTCCACATTTAGAATCGACGTGCGTTTATAGAATATTTGGCTGCTATAAATGTCCACGTGACAAGCTACTTTGTTGAGCTATCATTTGTGGCCAGGTCGCTACTGAAAAAAAGCTATAAAGTTCAGTGGGCCTCACCTGTTAAAATAAAATTAGTTGAAATATATTTTTTTAATGGTTTAAATAGGTGCTTACTAACATCAGCTGGTCCAACATTTTAGTATGGCTATACGGAGGACCTTTGAGGTTCCATTGCAAATGCGTGCTGGAATGAGCGTACACGTACGTAAAAGTACAGTGTGTGCATATCTTCATGCGTTGTCATTTTAATGGGATCCATAAATGTTTATCGCACACGCGCACTCACGTGTTTACGATTCACTGCTCGTCTCGCATATTCTGAATTGTTTACAAAGCAGTGGCTGCTGCTGCTGCGTACCCACACTTGCGGCAATACATTTTGTTAAAGCAGAGTGCAAGGTAGGCTGATGAGCTCATTCGTTGTTAGTTTATCTTGAGTTAAATCGTGCGATAGGGTAGTACATGCTTAACCGTGACCCTCCAACGCCTGACAGAGCTAGCACAATCTCGCTTGCTTCTCAACATTCCTCCTCCGGTTTGCTGATACACCGAACAAATTGGCTTCTTTGCCCATGACGTGACAACTTGATTTAATTTGGATGGGTGGTGGAGGGTTACAGTTAATCATTCACATTATAGCTACACGACGACGATCTAACCTCCAAAATAAATTAATTACGAATAAAAATGTACATCATGATAGCGTGCATTATAATTTAATTACAGCCAAATTACTCCCACACACAGCACAGGTTTGCATAATTTTTTTCCACGAACGAAGCTTCTCACAACGCTGAGACGTCAAGGGTTATAAACACCGTAACCAGCCAGATAAGTCGGCTCACAATCAGAAGGTTGCAAGGTCAAATCCTGAGTTTGGAGGTCACTCAGCCCATCATCCCTCTGGCATCGATAAAATGAGCACCGCTTTGCGGGGTGATCAACAGTGGTTGTCCTTTGGAGAGACTCGCCCCTGCCATAGGAATGATGAATTTCCACCACTGGCTCAGGGCTGTAAGTGAGCGCTGCCTCAATGCTCATTTGCGCAGGAAATCACTCACCTTTTACGTGTTAAAAATAATCGTGGCATATTTCCACATTTAGTTTATAATAACATTTAATTCGTCAAAGCCGATTTGTCAGTTATTTCTGCAGGAAAGCCCCATTAAGTCTCAGGACAAATCCAGATTTCCAATTTTCCACAAACATCTCCCAAGTAAGTAAAGTGTGAGTCATGGCACAATTGGAGCGTGCTATCAAAACACCGCTGAATATTAATATATTAATAATAAGCAATATTAAAAAGCCACTTTCCATTCAGTCTTCTTCATGAAAATATGTTTAAGCAGAATTGTTTTACCCGTTTTGACCTTCTTGGTGTTAGAATCAGACTAAAATAGTAATGAAATACTTTTTTGGTCCAGAAGAACCATAGGCTGGTGAACAGAAAACACTCATTTGATTAACTTTTACCTGTTTAATCACATATTTGATACCCACAATACTCTGCAAGAGCACCTAAAATATGTAACAGGTAAAATGTCAAGCAATGGCCCTTATAACCGAGAAATCTATAAAGCGAGACATGACCCAATACATTGTCATTATAAATATTGTTATCATATAAGTGCAATGCTATTGACATGTGCAGATTTTTTGTGATGACGCTTTATATACCATTCATTTAAAAATAAAATCTTAAAACGTTGTACAGAAAGAAAAATTAAAAACTCCAGTCCCGATTAAATTTCGATTTAAAGCTTTCGTGACTGCAGGGATTCATCTTCTTCAGACTCTGTCTCCTCGACAGACCTGTTCTCCACCTGAGGACGGCTACTTGCGTTGTGGCCGAAACGTCGTGAGAATTATTTTATAATGTTTTATTTTTATTATTTTTTTATTTCAATTCTACGTGACTTTACCGAAAGAACCAAGAAGATCTAGTCCCGTTTATTAATACATTCCAACCGAAATGCAAAAAAATCTGATAATATTAACAATAACTACCCTGACATTTCAGATAAAAACCAGCAATAACACTCACACCGTCAAGGTAAAACCCCAATCAAAGTACGGGAAAAGCCAACGATAAAAAACAGACTTTCAAACTAAATTTAAAAGCGTTGACAGAGTCCCCGTCGTATCATTTGCACTGCCCTCATCCCCGGACCTCGAATTTGACAGAGGAGATCGCCAAGAGAGGCGCGAGATTGTTTTCACAGCCACTTCCTAGCCTTCCCGAACGGTGGACACAACGGCGTAGAGACGCCGCGCCACGCGGCGCAGTCTGCTGGAGCACAGGGTCAATAAGTGACCACAATTCATTCATCGCAGCTCCTTACAGGGCCCCCCCTTGCTTCGAGCAAACGGTCAGGGTGGCGGAGGGAGCATCTTCAGGAGCAACGAACTTACACGTTCAGTAAAGGCTTTAGACAGCCGAGCAGCGAATGAAATACTGCGCGCAAGACGTCCTTTCAGAGGGCTTTACTCGCCGCGCACAAAAAGCCGAGAGGAAAAGTGGAACACGATGGAAAGTAAAACATTACTTGATGTGAAGCTTTCGTGACTGCAGGAATCCATACTTTTTGGTTCTTTCGGTAAAGTCACGTAGGTAGAGAAAGAAAATAAATCACGACGTTTCGATCTCTCGCTGGTTCAGCAGCTGGATTTTAAAAAAATTCCACCTAAGAGCGACCGCTTGTGTTGCGATCGAAACGTCGTGATTTATTTTATTTTATAGCTACGTGACTTTACCGAAAGAACCAAAGAGTATAAACCATTACTGTGCACCGTTATCATTGATTGGTTCATTCAGTAAGCTGTTGCACGTCAATTACAGTGACTCATTTAGCGTAGAGAAACTGACCCCGTAGTTTGCAACGTTTAAGTCTCGTATCCTGACACTCACCTACACTGCAATTCAGCAGAGTCCAGCAAAATGTTGAACGTATAAGATTCCCCAAAAACCCCACTGGGAATGGCAGTACAGCAAGTGGTTTATTGAACCCGTACTTTGGGGTGCCCCTTTGGATTGCAATGGGATGTCCTTTTCAATATATACACAGTGATACATTGACTTTGGTCCACTTGACTTTCGTCGCTTCGCTCTTTAGGCCGTTTTCAATTGTAACCACATTTCAAATTTCGTCCACGTGGCTTTCCTCCTTCATCCGATATCATCCCCAAACTTTCCACGAGGTCCGTGCCACGCGCCGTCTTTTTCGTTCAATCTTTGAATAGAAGTCGTTCGGTGAGCATCTCTTATATTTGTGTTTATTCACACATTATTAATAATACTCTACTCATTTCTGTGATTATACTGTAAACAATTAATCATTATTTTTGTGATGACAGTATAATACTACAGTGTTTACTTACGCAAGAATACAAATATTTCAAGGTAACATTTTACTTATTTAGTTTATTTATTTAGTTTTGTTTGGATATATTTATGTATTTATTCTTACGTTTATTTTTCTTTTATTTCTGTTTATTTTGGTTTCGCACGCGTGCGTTATATAGCTACTGCAGTTATTTGCAAGTACGTTTTTCGCCGGCCAAAATTAATTTGCAAGGCTTAATAAAAGCTCTGCTTTGACATTCATCCATTTTTGTCATTCGTTCATGTTCTGGTCCCTAACGAGACGAAAGTGAAAGGTATTCCTGTATCTGTATTATTCGCTCCCCCCCCCCCGATCACTGCTCGTTCCTACTAACCCCGTGGCAATCACGGTCACAGTTACTACTCGGGAGAGAACGACTCGTGTCACGTGACACAGTTTCAACCTTGCTTTTTCTCTAAGCAGCAACCAAGGACATGCGTGTTGACCCCACTGGGCTCATCAACATCGCACACCTGTGCTTGTACAACACACGTGCACACATACCGCACGCACTTCATACATGCATTGCATGCAGCATGCACAGCCCAGTAATAGATGACCGATTGATGGGCCGTGATTAACGTGTCCGCCCGAAGACAAATTCAAGACGGGGCAAACAACAAGGTCGCCCTGGCTACAAAACGCCCCTAAAAATAATGTTGAATCCCGGTGCTAATTACGAGCACATGCTTGGCTCAAACGAGACTGCTGCACACAAAGTTCACAAGCGGAGGTATCCGTTTACAGCGTGACAGGACTGTACCATGTTATGTAAGGGGAGGGGAGGTGGAACATCTCCTCATATTGCCCATAACCCCGAGGATTTCAGATTTCCATGATGCCTGGATCTTCGGTGCTGAGTAGAGCTGTGCGATGCAGTCGGTTCGTAGCATTTCTTAAGCTGCATCAAATTACGCGCGGAAGAATATTTGTATTTGTTACTTGTATAGTTTGCCTGTAATGGCTTCAGGTTATAACTGCAGCCACTGGAGGCCGCTACATTCACCACAACGTAAACAAAACATTTTATTTTTAAAAAATAAAATCGCGACTCTGAATCCCAAATCTTTACATAATCGGAAGAAGGGGGTGAACGATAGACCTGTTCTCCACCTGAGGACGGCTGCTTGCGTTGTGGCCGAAACGTCGTGAGAATTATTTTATTATGTTTTATATTTATTCTTTTATTATTTCCATTCTACGTGACTTTACCGAAAACACCAAGAAGATGAATCCCTGCAGTCACGAAAGCTTTAAATCGAAATTTAAGGTGGTGAACGGTTTACGCCTGTCGCGTTGCTACGTCTCGTGGGTAGTGGGGTGGCACCGTGGGAACTAACACATGCGCCTCACAGTAAGAAAGACCTGGGTTCGATTCCTGACTCGGGCACCTTTCTGCGTGGACTATGTATGTTCTCTCCCCCCCCTGTTCTACATGAGTTTCCTCTGGATTCCACCCACAGCTAAAAAAAGACACGTACAATGTCATGGGTGATGGCCATACCATTATATGTGTGACTTCCCTGGGCAAACAAGCAATTATTAATATTATAGCGCTACGCCTTTGCGTAGTAACATGGCAAGCTTTGTCTGCAGCGAGCTTCTTGTGCGGAAACAAGATACGCCTATGACCCCCACCTCCTTACATTATGAGTCAGCTCTATGATTGTCAGAAGGCAAATGCACCACTGTGAAATGTCTGCGAGCAGCGAGACTCAAGATCAAACAGAATACACCATGAACAAGTCTGCTCTGTTCTACGCTTTCATTCTCAAATCACACCATTGTCATTATTGTTATTATAACAAAAAAAAATCCCCCCCAGAAAGCCTCGTTCAGTCTCAAGACCTTTGCAGGAGGCTTCTGATCATTTTATTTCAGTAGGGGGGTGGGGGTGGCATACAAGCGCTATGAGTTTCACAATTAAGTAATTTTAAAGTAAATTTGTTTTTATTTTGGGTAACTTTGGACCCATGACGCCAACACACGCGGCTCATTATTATTTTTTCCAAGACTAGGCCGTTGACTACCTCGCCGGGTATACAGGAGGTCGTTGGTTCGATCCCGACCCTGACGCCTGCTGTATATTTGGGAGTTTGCGTGTCTCTCCCCGTGGTCACGTGGATATCTCCCCTCCACGTTTAGAAACGTGCGTTGAGAGTATATGGCTGCGATAAATGTCCACGCGACAAGCCACTTCGTTGCGCTGTCCTTTGCGATAAGCCAGGTTGCTTCCGAAAAGAGCTGTACAGCTCAGTGGGTCCTCACCTGTAAAAATAAAAAATATATAGTTTCGTTCATAGTTTAGCTTTAAGGCGTGTCCTTTAGAACATGATCGCCGAGGCGAAACGGCGGTGTCACGTGGCCACCGTGCCTGAATGAGACTCATCGCATTTGGGTGTGGTCGTTCGGTCAGGTCTGGTTTTTGCATCTGCGATGGGCAAATTACTCCTCTGACAGTATTGACTTGCAGGGCTTAACCGTGCACCAAGCTGATAAGCTTTTCAGCAGCCTTGCCATACTGTATTGGTTGTAGCCTTAATCGTACATATACGTTCGATTCCTAAATTGGGTGCCTTTCTGCGTGGAGTTTGTGTGTTCTCCCCCTGTTCTGCATGGACTCTCACAATTTCAACCTTAACTAAGAAAAAACATGCAATCTTAACTGGTGTTGGCCAACATCGCAATACAGGATCCTCCTAAAAATGGAGTGTTTGCACTCAGTGTTGCTTTCCTTGGAAAATAGATGACAGTATTCCCTCATTACTCACAAACTTTCTACTGGCGATTTTGGCTATTTGCAAATCGCCTCTTGAACTCTACACGACTGCATCGAGGGAGAGAATGTGATGAGGTAAAGTGACGAGAAAGTGATGAGATAAAATGATGGGATAATTTTCATATATTGAATAGCTTATTTATTTTAATTTTTCGATTTAAAGCTTTCGTGACTGCAGGGATTCATCTTCTTGGTTCTTTCGGTAAAGTCACGTAGAAGGGAAATAATAAAATAAAAACATTTTTACAGTACTATTTTGTTTCCCCTTCTACGTGACTTTACCGAAATAACCAAGAAGATAGCTTATTTATGTATTGAAATTTTTTTTAGGCCAATATCGTTATCCGCGAATTTGCTATTCATGAGCAACTCGGGAACGTATCCCTGGCGAATAACGAGGGGATAGCGTATATTGCATTTTACGGTATATAGGCCATATATATAATGTGTTTGAGATGCTTTGCACGCATTCACACGTGTGACTACTCCATATATATGCACGCAAGATTGTGTGCACGTGTTGTGCTATAAATGTGCAAAATCATCGTATGTAATGAATTCACGATTGTGGCCCTGTATCAAACCAATGTTGGATGAAGGCCTCCCCATGCCGTTTCAGTCATAGGGGTTGTTGAACCATACTTCACCACAGTGGTGCAGGTTCGTAAAGGTGAGGGAGGGATTATTTAGGTGTCACTAAATACCGACGTCAGGTGTGGCTAGGAATTGAACTAAGGTGAACGGGTTCACAGCACAATACGCTGAACCACCATGCAACTGCATTTCCCCGTGCATCTATTAAGAGGGTACCGGCACTGTCTGTATTTTTAAAGCAGGATTGTAACAGCCGTAGTTACTATTCTGGCAGTCCCAAGACTAAATGGCACGACTACTTTTAACAACAAAATATATCACTGCAATCTAAAACCAATTTTAATTGCAGTACAACACCCAGCTGCATAAATATAGTTTATTTGTTTATTATCATATTGCTTTCGCGTTCCAAACTTTATGCCCATTTTCATATTACGTCTTATACTGTATATACTATGCGTGGAGCGAGGGGGGCTCTGTGGTAGTTCAACACACAGTGAACCTGACTCCCGAAGTTCAATACCTGGCCGCGGCTAACATTAGTGGCCAGATCAATTATGTTCCCTCACCCTTCGCCAAATCGGCATTGCCCAACACGGTGAAATGTGGTCAAACAACCGCCATGGCCGTGAGGTAGCCTTCATGGAGCAGTGGATTAACATATAGCGTCGTCGATCATGCAAACTACATCCCACAATAGCGAAGGAACCACGAAAAGCTGGAATGCAGCAGGCAGGGGTGGTGAGCCAGTGCTACCAAGAAGTATCCGCGTGCATAGCCACCACGACCCCAGCAATACCTGTGGATAGTATGAGCAGCTACATATTGAGTAAGAAAGGCTGTGTGCACAAGGTGATTGGGTTACCCGATTCGTACCGAATTCATTGTGCAGGTAATGTGGCTCACACCTGTTCAGGTCCACTAGCAGGCCAAGCAGCCCATGTGTTGGGGTGTTTAATTTCGCCCACACTGCATTATAAAAGCTAAGACATCAGTAGCTGAAACCCACAGAACTTAAGCCAGAACGTGGCACACCAATACTCCAAACATTGGAACAGAAGCAATGAATACCTCTACGACATATAAAAACATTTGAGGTGTGGTGGCGTTGTATGTATACCTCGAGTTAGACCAAGGTGTGAGGTTGTGGATGCGACTGTTCGTGCAAGTTCCATTACATTACTGGGCAAACCTAACAAAAATCTCAATTATAAAATGTGTAAGCTATAGTTGTGTACATATAGGAAGTCTAAAATCTAGATTTTGTTTAACGTATTTAGTTTAGTTATATCACTGTGCTTTGCAAGACCTGACTTAATTTCACGCAATGCTTTGGATTTTTTTTTACTGCAGGTAACCTCCTTACATTGGGAAAACAGTTCAACTCACTGCTGAAAAAGCCTCCTCCTCCTCCACATGTGAACCTTTCTTCTCAAAAGTGAACAACATCAGGCAACTTGGAAAATCACTTTACTCTTTCTGCACCGATGTAGATACCTATTGCTCAGAATATTAGCCGAGTACCTACGTACCAGCTGAAAAGTAGTGATTGTTAACAACGGAGGGCAGTCACATAGCCTGCACTCCTCACCACTGCAAATAGTCACCCTTTTTCTCTGCTATTGCGCCCCACGGTGTGGAATTGCCATCCTGTGGCCACCTGCCCTGCGATTAGCTGTGCAAAATAAACTCCTGGATATACTCGCCCTGCGTGTGCGTTTATCTGCCCTTTGTCAAGGAAACAAAAACTAAAAACTGTGCAAAATTGACTCTGCACAACGGCACCGCCAAGTTTGCTTTGGTGTCTGTAAATTCTGGATGTTCTGCCTCTGCCTTCGACCAGCACTGCTAACCGTCGCTGCTTCCTCGAGAGAGGGTTAAACTCTGCAGAGCCAAGATAGAGAGCCAGGAGGGGTTAAACAGTGGAGAGCCAAGAATGGGGTTCAACCGTGGAGAGCCCAGAAGGGTCAAACCGTGCAATAGCCAAGAAAGGGGTCAAACCATGGAGAGCCACGAGGGGTTAAACCGTGAAGAGCCAAGAAAGGGGTTAAAACCGTGGCAGAGGCACACCGAGTGGGCGGTCTCCGGGCGAGGAAGGCGTAGTTTGAGAGCACCCCTCTCCCCGCCCAGCAAAAGCTCATTGGACATCGCCGCATCCCACAACCGAGCAATCGCAGCAGCGCGGGGCTCCGCACTCGGTTTAAGGTCACCCCGTCCAGGGAGGGGAAACCCACTCCGTTCGCCAGCGGACTGGGGACGCGCGCCGACAAAAAAACTAAAACGCCAACAACTCCGCACGCAGCGAGCGCATGGGGAACCACACCAGCCAACCGGCCGGGCCGGCCGGCCGATAACGACAGCGACGCCGACAAGACGGAGCTCCGGTGAACTTACCCTCGACCTTCTGCCTGTGCCTCTTCAGGAAGCGCCACAGCAGCACGATGGTGACGACGTGGCTGGCCAGCACCACCGCCGAGACGGTGTATGTGCCCTCGCCACGCAGGAGCACCATTCTTGCAAAGCGAGCTCAATAGGTGGTGGTGGTGGTGGGGGGGGAAGGCGGTGGTGGTAAAAGCCTCGAGGTATGTGGCGGTAGGAGGGGCCGGCTCGTTTTGGAAGGCAAGAGGGAGGGAGGCGATGGCTACTACGTGGGGTGGGAGTTGTGACTTCTCTTGGCTCCTACTTTTGCTGCTGATTTCATAGCTCCTCCCCGGGAAGCTCTGGCAGTAACTGGAAAATGTTCTCTATTTTTGGTTGAAAAACAAAGTAGGTTTTTTTTCTATTAGTTGGCTATTAAAAAAAATGTTTTTGTTACAAGACGTATAGATTCCGCAAAATAAATACAAGAATGATGTCCTTTATATACACATCATGAATGATGATGCACAGAGGCACCGGTGCCTCTACTGGTCTGACCGAGAGGAGCTTGTTGTGGTTATGCAGTATTCGAACAGGAAGTTTAAAAAATAATTAAATGGATCGACAGCTGCCACACCCATGGTCTTCTTGTGGACTTTTTTCATTTTTCATGTTCCCTCCCTGCCCACATCTCCCTACCCACATCTCCCTCCCCACACACCCTTCCCTACCCTACCTCCCTCCCCACATCTCTCTCCCCACATCTCCCTCCCCACACACCCTTCCCTACCCTACCTCCCTCCCCACATCTCTCTCCCCACATCTCTCTCCTACACGCCCTTCCCTACCCTACCTCCTTTCCTTCCCCAACCCCATGGCTATATACTCCACCCTAATGTTCTATCGTAGCCATTTGAGGATGGAATTACACTACCACCCAGGCCAACTGCTGAAAGTCGTACATACAGTAAAAACGGTGTAATGAAGGACCAACATTAATTAATGAATTACCAAAAATATATATTCTGTATATGCACTATCGGAAGGAATGTGTTAACAATCTTAGGTCCATCATCGGGGACATGTGCAAACCATCAAGATGTCATACTCTTCTCTGCAGAGGGCATTTCAGTATTCTCATGGCAAAAATCCACAAAACCTCTTCAAGTGATACCAAGCTTTAAACTGTGGAATTTTCGAATTCTCGTTTTTTGCTGACCAAACATTGACGGTAAGGGTCATGGCATTTACTCGGTAATATTTATTTCCATCCCCCCCTCATGAAAGGCCTACGAAGCTTGCTTGCACGTGTAAAGGTTAAACAGAGTAACCTTAGTAACAGGCTAAGGTACTGTCAAATTAAATGGGATAATTGTTTCGGCATACGACTAGTTATCTTCTGGCAAGTATGTTACTTTACCTCATAATCACTGTGTAAGACCGCAGACTTGGCAAAAAATGTCGTCATCTTAATGACAACCCACCGAAGATATAAACGACCTCAAGTACAAATATTATGCTCTTCCCCCAGCAATTACTCTACTCTGGAATGCGCCCATAAGCCCACACGGTGTTCTCCCTCCAGCAAAGCAGAGACACGCTGAATGACCCACCATTTGAGAGCGGCACATTGCTCGACCACAAACAGCGCAAACACCTGATATCGATCGTCCTGCCCACCAGTGTCCACAGAAAACATCTGCAGCAACTAGAAAAAAAACCCGCCAATCAACTTGACGAATGTAAACCGACTCTCGCTTTGCCCCCCCCCACCCCCCTGGGGTTCTGGTTGGCCACGGCTGCTCAGGGCAAAGCCACTGCAACAGAAAACTGTGATAGAGACCAAATGCTTGAACACACGCGCAAACTAAATGTGACGACGAAACTCCCTTCGGAAGCGCAAAAGGTTCTCACCGCATCACGTACGAGACGCACCGCTTACCTTCGATGTAAATAAAATACTCGAAAGAGCGACTTAACTTACGAGAAGTATATTGAAGGCGTACAGAATTGACATCTACTGTATAAGCTCATAGGACATTTAGACAAAAGGTTTAATTTCTTGCGGAAATTTACACAAAAAACACCCAATACCGTAATCTCGTCAAGCCACTGGACATTACTGTGTCGAAGATGTGCGTAAGGACAGCATAACTAATATTTGACCGGTCCTTCAAAAGCAAACCCTACACCCGCCTTAAAGCACAAGTAGCAACTTCCCAATACATAATTAATTTGCACCGGGCTTTTGTCCAATTACCGCTTTTTCACGGGCTGCGCCGTATTTACTATCTCGCCACCGGACGGGCCCGTTGCCGCATTGCAACGTGGCCGGCGTGTCCTGCGAGCCGCCCGCCCGCTCTTCCACGCAAAGAGAGAATCACTATTTCAGACTGCTGAAGGAGGTGGAAATGCAATGAGCTATGAAGAAGCTTTTTTTTTCTGTCCGAAGATGTCCCAGCGGATGGGGGCCGAGAGTCAGCAACGTTTCATCGGCAAGCAATAGAGAGAGAGAAAAAAAACGATTGGAGTGCAAAGTAGAGGAAAAGTTGAGCGGGTGACTAAATGTGAATAAATATATTGTTGAGTCCCATTTATCAAGCTTGAGCAAGGGAGCAAAAATAAACAAATCAGTCCACCACCACACAGCAGGAGTCCCTCAATACAATGGCACATTAACATTGAACTACCGACACACATAATCTGTGGGTCTTTCGGTAAAGTCACGTAGATAGGTTCAAAGAAAATAACAAAAAAAATTTTGTTGAAAGCTTTAAGTCAAGATTTTACCAACACACAGGTAAGGATCAAAGTTAAAAGTCACATTTGCAAACATGACTGCATCCAGCACTAATCTTCAGCTTCGGGATATTTTTTGTCAGGAAGATTTACGATGTTAGGGGGAGGCAACAAGGTTGTTGTTGTTCCAACACGTCGGTGCTGCAACGGCTTTTTCACCTCTTGCAATTCTTGTTCTCGGGATGTTAAACAGGCAGCTAGATGGACACCCTACAAGGGGAGTCGGTCCATAAAACCGGCCACAACTCCGGCAAAAATCCCTCCTTCAAGGGCCTTGGGGCAAGTTCGTCTCCGTAACTCTACGCCACAGCAAGCACAAGCTGCAGGACGGAAACTCCTTGTAGCTGGCAAGCCTTCTCTTCCCCATCCTTTGTGTGGGCGTTAGCCCACGGCGATGATGGGTGGCGCGTATCCACACGGGCACGCACGCTCAGCAACATCTAACGCTTAAACGAGAGGATGGAGTGGATGTGGTAATTTTGATCCGATATCGGGCTGCGTGATTACCGAGGGCCCAGCTCAAGAAGCGGAAAGGTCACGCGGTGTTGCGTTTTCCTCAATGAGCGGGAGAATATATATATAGCTCTCGAGTCGTTCGCCTTCGGATGAAAGAATGTTCCGCCAGTTTTAACACGTAGTAGGCTTTGGCGATCAATATTATCCATAATCGAGGTTTTTTGGGGTTAGATCTTGTACATTTGTCGTTAAACCGGACACCACCCGACACAGCCAATTAGTAAGGTTTGCCACGTAAACAAAACATGCCAATCAGTCACTAGTTCAGCACACCACTTGTGTGTTGGAGAGTAAACCCACAATATTGACAATTTGAGTACTGTACGTCGTTTCGCCGGTAATTATCATCAGTTGAGACGTTGCACTGCAAGGACTAAGCTTCCATCGTGCCGTAGCAGCGCAACTCTCAACCAAAATAATCAGCGTCTCTTTAAATGGCATGGTGATAGTTCAATTCACCGATGTTTCATTCGTAAGAAATCTGCAGGTTAAAACATGCAGGGTCGTTGCCATAATGACCAAGGCTCTGGAAAGTGGAGAGACCATAGTTCATTCAATTTAAATACTTCGATTACTACCCAGGAGAACACGTTCTTTGCCATTCCGAGCGCAAATTCTGGAATTCAGGAGCAAGCTAAAGGCAGCTGTGAGGGTATATGATTTCTGGGGAAATGACGTGCATTTCATAAAAAATGTCAAAGACGCAACGGTAACATGTAAATAAAACTATACACAGAAAAAAAGAACAAACTCCACCTTGCACTCATGTTGACGAGGTTGCGGCAACACCAGACCACTCAAGGAGGCGTGCACAAGCACAACTGGTCTATCAGCATTTTCAGCGAGGAGGTAAAAGGTGCAGACGCACGTACGAATGCATCCTAAAAACACACTGCAATACCTCATGCAAATGGGATACTTTCATCGACAGGCATTGCACACTCGCAATTTGCAAACGGCTGCAGTGATGGAAAGGCACGGGGAGGCCTACATCGACCAGTCGATGACGATGATGATGATCATGACGGATGCTTAAGCTGAAAATATTTCAAGGCAAATGTGGCTAAAAAAAATGTTCCATTCTTTGGATGAAAATAACATTAACTTAAGTACATGCGGTGTGCATAATTCATATTTTTGTTAAAGTACGCTGCGAGCTAATAAGCTCTTCAGTCGGTATTCATCACTAAAAACACCGTTTCCGTGACAGACATAACACATCAGACAAAACAAATGAATAATACAAATTAAGACTTTTTAAAAAGGTAAGTAATCATATAAAATAAACGAACAGTGGGCACTTGGAATGGAGGATTTTCTGGGGTCAACAGGCAACGACTGTGTAATGTTGCCGTAACCCCCCCCCAACCTAAAAAAAACATTCTAGTTAAACATTTGGTGGAAGAATGGAGGCAGTTATTTTCGTGCCTTTTTTTCTCTCTCTCTCTCAAAAGGATTTATAGGGTGAAAGAGCAGCCACGCGTGAAGCAACCCCCAGCATTGGCAAGGTGCTTTTGAGCCTCATTTGAAATAAAGAGTCCACCGTTGTACGCAGACACATTTGGTGTCTCGGGCAGCAATTGCAGTTTACAAAAGTCATCACGTCGTGATTTTTATTTTATTTTAATTTTACCTTTATTAATTTAAATTTTTTACCTACGTGACTTTACCGAAAAAAATCTAAGAATATCATCACAGTACTTTGATCACCACGGTCAATGTCTCCGCCGCGATGCCACTGCCCGACGGCGTCATGCAACAAACGATCCGCGTCGCGACCAGGTTCCACGCGGAGCTTCCAGTGTTTCACCTCCACTTCGGTGGTGCCTCCCAGAGGTGGGACAAAGTCATTGTTATGCAAGTCCAAGTCGAGTCGCAAGTCATCAAATTCATGACTCGAGTCTGACTCGAGTCCAAGTCACATGACTCGAGTCCACATCTCATAGGTGGGACAAAGTCATTTTTATGCAAGTCCAAGTCGAGTCGCAAGTCATCAAATTCATGACTCGAGTCTGACTCGAGTCCAAGTCACATGACTCGAGTCCACACCTCTGGTGCCTCCCCATTTAGCCTTGCCAATCCACCGTCATCGTACACCGGCATCACTTCCGAACCATCTCAACGACAGCAACGCATCTTTGCCCGAGACCATTTTTTGTTCGATACCGTAATAGCACAAATGTAAACTCGTTTTTTTTTCATAGCTCTCTCTGTCTGTCTCCAACTCTATGTACACAAATGCAGGGAAAAAACGAATCAGTAACACAGCCTGATTGCTGCAGTCCCCCTGTTTGCGGTAGTGCACAAGAAGCCAGCAACATGTTTAGAGACTCGCCAGGCTGGCCCTGTGCATCTCTCATGCGTGTGATGGAGCTGCGGTGGGCAGGACACGAAGCTATGAACAATGCAAACAGCAAAGGGCGTCAACAAACGCGTGCCGCCCCTATTCACGGCCGTGACCGCACAAAGTTTACGAAATATTTCGAATAAACAGCTCACTAGGGTGGTGGTGAAGGGAGGTGGGTGGGAGAAATTCCATAAAGTGCGCACTGTAACCCGTGGCAACGCAGCATGTGTGTGCGCGCGTTTCCAAGGTGCATTGTACAAAACACGTAAAGCGTGACACAAAAAAAACTTCCGTGGTATTTACGCTCTCGCTGGCAAGGATAAGTTGGTGCGCAAACTAACTTCGGGGCCAGTCGTCGTTCAGGCTATATGGAATCGAATTCAACCGCAGCCCCGTCGTCCGTAACGCCACGAATACCGGATACATCATCAAAGCGGCGAACAACGTGTTCCGAGTCTTAACATCACTCGCTCATAGCTGGCACGAGACCCTCCCTCGACCGACCCGCTTGGAAGCGAGCCGGCTCGGTGCCAATCCCGGGCTATAGCGGCCTTGGCACGGGTTTCCATGGCGACCCTACCTGGGCCGACACGGCACCAGGTGGGTTCCAATGCCGGGCCCGCTCGCTGCCTGCCAACAATAAAGGAGCCACGCGCTGCTTTCACCTGGACCGACGTCACAGCATCGCCGGTGACGTCACAGCATTGCCGGCGACGTCACGGTATCGCCGGTGACGTCACAGCATGGCCGGCGACGTCACTCGTTTAGTTGAACGGGACAATCGGATTTCGGTTTTTTTGGGGGGCGGGGGGGAAATGTAGCAGAGAGTTACAGAAATGGTTAACTTCGGCTGAGAGTTGTCGAGGTTAATTTAGTTTTAACCTCAATAATCGCCTCCCCCTGGCCAGAGAAGGATAGGAGGGGCTAGAGTGGATGGATCCTATGGGGAGTGTGGGGATGTGAAGCAGGGCCGTTCCAGGTCATACCGCCCCGCCAATCATTATGGGAACATAGAAATAACGTATTCGCATAATGTGACTTTAATTCATATAAATGTTTACAGCTCAGCGCCAGTGGTGGAAATTCCACATTCCTATGATGGGGGCAAGTCTATCCATATGGCAACCGCTGTTGACAACTCCTCCGCCCCCTTGAAATGGTACTGATATTATCGACCCTGAAGGGATGATGGGCTCAGTCATCCCCTCCACCTCTACCCCTCAACCAGGATTTGAACTCGCAATCTTCTGATTTTGAGCCGCTCACTCGACCGCGCTGATCTACCTGGCCAGATAAAACCCAACGACGATCTATCGTAGCTTTCATAACAGCCATTAATGCTCTGCCCAAGGAGAAACCGTCTTAAGCGTTAAAGTCATGGGACAATGCCCAGGTCTGTGGAAAACAATGTTGAGGCTGCAGGCAAGTGTTTATGGTGGCCCATATAGGGTTTGCAAGAGGGCCCACAGAGACTATCAATTTAGGGAGCTTGGCATATGGTTTGTGCACATTGCTGTACAAAGATTAGGAGAGGGGGCAGCTATCGTAATGACTCCTACACTTTCAGGCCACATGGCATTGATTGTGAAGCCCTCGCTGATGTCCGAACAATAAAGACCTCAAAGGACTGTCTTATAAAGCTCATGGACGTGAGAGGTCAGACCTTGCACCCTGTAAAATGTTGACTGTTAATGATAGATACAATGTCCCATTTAGCTCAACTACAAATTTACAAATATGTCTTGCATTTATTTGATGGATGACTCCATCACAATGAATGAGGTACACAACTACCATACATTTAAAAAAATATTATATTTCAAAAGAAGACTACAGTAAAGAACTTAATTAATGTTTAATGTTTTGTTATATCAATATATTAAATAACTTCGCATGAGATCACGTTGATAACAACACCAAAAAATAGGACCGATATTTGGCAAGAATTATAATTTTCCATTAAGGGGAAGTAACAAAATCATAGCAAGTTAATACCATCCAACAATAGTGGCGCATGCCACAGTCGTTTAGCTTTTTGTTCAAAGGACATACAAGGAGCTCTTGTTCTCCCAACGGAAGGGAGGGGGGGATGTAAAGACATCATGCAAAAAAGCACCATCGTCTATTTTGGCCACAAAACCATAGGACAGTGATGTCATCTTGCGACCTGGGAAAACAACGATCTATATGTGTGCCAGGAAGCCGTTGGAGAAGGGCAATGTCAGCTCATTATCAACACTCAGGGCACGACGAGGAGGGGGGATAAAGTTCTTATCAGTGCAGTATCAGCCGCGTGGAGATATATCTGATTAAGCATGCGACCTTTATCCCCAGAGGTAGGACATCGCCACCAGACCACCTACAATTAACAAGGAATGCCATTGTTTATCATTATTTATTCATGGTTGCCGACTCAACACGGCTTTTCAACCTGCCCTCTGTGACGTATGTCACATCACTTGCGAGCTCTATACGACTTCCTGCTTTGCCATATTAGCTTGTTAATGCACAAGTTGTCCTCATGAGCAGTTTGACGAGAGCATGTTCACACAATAATCTCCATGAAACCTGAATATAGCGTATGAATTGTTAGCCGTGCAAATGTGGTGCGTTGATTCGTCAACTGAAATCGATGTGCATGCTCACGATTGGAGCCGAGGCGATTATTCATAGACAACGTTTTTTTAAATAGACGATTCTTTTGTGGTGGATTACTCGGGCCTCTTTAAAAGATGGTGCCTGCCTGACATCCTTCCCACGGAAGGCAGGAAACCCCCTAAAAGCCACGCCCAGCGCGAGCTGGCCAACGATGATGGTAGCCCCACCCACCACCTCCCGTCCAGCAGCACACACGGTGGGAAGAGGTGAGCTCCTTTCCTCCCCCCACCCCCAACTATTTTAGTGTTCTCCGATTAATCAATCAAACTGATAATCTGCAATAGGTTACTGTACTCAAAGACATGAATAGCCCATGGCTACTCAAGAACACATGCATGCAATTGTCTCCGTTTATACGCTGCACGCAATTGATTCGTGCAAACCCTGGAAGTCACTAAAGGCACTGCATTTACCAGAAATCAAATCGATTAACGAAAGGGGCGAAGCAGTGGCGTAGCTGGAGCAGGGGCAGGGGGTTCCTTGGCCCTGCCTGGTGGCCAAAGCTACGAGTTGGGACCCCCTTGACAACCACCATGAGAGATGTTTTCAGCAACAGTGTAAAAGAACAACAAACTTATTTAAAACGCCGTTTTAGATTTAATTTACATTGCACGTTTTATATTATTTCAATTATAACGGTAACGTTTAGGCGTCCGAAAATGTTGCATTGCACGTTTGCTTCTACGTTGTCGTCAAAGTGCAACCAGGTAAGACGAGCAGAACCTTTCTTATGGGTTGGGGCGAATAGGGTGCATGTAGAATAAGGTGGCACACTCCGTTTGAACGGGGTACGCGCTCGTTCACTGAAAGCCACGTTTCGCCAGTTATCAAAACCGGCATCATCAGGCGACAGCCAGATATGTGTAGAACTCCTTCTGTTTCGTGAATGCATTCATTGACCCCCCCCCCCACTCTGGCCTACGCACGTGAAGGGCTCACAAGTGAACGACATCACATCTATCCCTCTTACTAATTGGCTGGGTCAGTGCTGTTAGGTGAATGAAATAATTCATGTTTACCATTTTGAGCGGAACCTGGAATCAAGTCCGAATCCAGTACTCGATTGGTGCGACCGTGCAAGACAAATACAATATCAGGGCCCCACCCGACCAATTGCTGTGCCCCCTGAGATGATAATGTAGTGGAATCGATAGATTCCAATACATTACTCGGACTAGGAGTGGCCCACCAGGGGCCGTGATTATATGCCACAAACTTCCTCTTGCTGATGAATCATTGAAGCTCAAACCACGACAAGGCTGCCTTGCTCAAACAGAGAGAAGCCGAGGAAACACGAACCTAAGAAGCTCATATGTCAGTGTATTAAATAGGTGTTTTCCTTTGGCTACAAAATAAGTACAATTATTTGTATTCTAAACAGTCAACGAAAATACTGTATATGTCAAACTGCAAATGTTCATACTTTGCTAAAGTTCAACTTTATATATCCATGAACCAATGACTGCAGTAAATGTGAATTATTAATCTCGACGTGATAATTACACATAAAAAAGTATCGGAAACAACTGGATTATATAAGGACTGAGTGCATACTTTCATTTTACTTTTTTAGACAGATACGTTTTGACTGCAGCCTTATAACTCGCCCTGCTCTTATTTAGGCACAGACTCCTATCCACTTTCACTCCCATCATACGCAGCTCACGCAGCTGCTTTCAAGCATACAGTGTGGCTTGCAAAAAAATATATAATAATATATAGGCATAGGAAGGTTGACTTTAATTTTAGCACCACTATTGCACAGCCAAGCTATTCTCAATGCAAGGCAGCTCTGGGTAGAAGCAGGGAGGGTGTGGTCAGCCCAGAGCTGAGCGATTGGTCGACGAAGTGCACGTGGTACACATCGGAACCAATCGCGTCGCTCCGATCCGACACCGAAAGTGCACAGTCACAGTGACAGCCACGCCCCGTTGTTCCATCCACCTGCTGTCAGCACGTGAATGGTGACTGCAGCAGACTTTAACAAGACACAGAGTTGTGCAGCATTGCATGTATATAAAAAAGCTATCGGCCTTATCCAGACGACCAGCTCAAAATAACTGAATGTGTGGCGATGTTTTATTTTATTTTGCAATTTAGATCACCAACTCGGAGAGAGTTGAGTAAACGTGACCATCCGAACAGGCAGCTGTAGAGCCCCGGTTTCGTTCGCGTTGTGACTCATCAGGACGGTACAGTCATCAAGTTGTCCTGCTGCCATAGGCCTCTGGGAGCCCCAGTGCAGTCAGCACCTGTGGCTGCTTCAACGTGGAAAATACCCACCAACTCCAAATTGTCAGAGGAAGGGAAGGTAGCGATGTTTTTGGCTGACTGCCCATCACAGCAAAGGTCCACCATTTGTCTCATTAAGCGTTGTTGGCGTGTAGTATTGCCCAGATACATGCACATACACCGTGCGATGACAGGCATGGTATCGTGAGTTTCATTATCACGACAGAGCAGCATGTTCTGCAAGGATTAAACGTTGCATTGTGTCATCTATGGATTTTTTTCGAAGAATGGATGACTTAACACAAGATCACTGAATGTACAGTATGAGTAATCGAATTCACAAATGACAGAATACACGACTGATTTAACGCGTGAAGGGTTTGAAGATTGTGCACGTAAATCAATGAATCGCTGCACGACTTCATAGCATTTAAAAGGCAATGGATGAACGAGTTTTTTTGTTCAAGGTAAATGGTAAAGGTGGCAGCCCTGCAATTGATTGCTCATGCCACACCTAGTGGAAAGGCCTCCACCCAGATCAGTGGTTCTTCTTCACCTGGGGTGCACGCCACCCCCTGAGGGTGCGAAATGCCATTTCTGGGGATGCGAGACATGCCAGATATTTTTAGAAGGTAAATCATCGAAAACACAAATTAAGTACGGGCACGTAAGTCCAACTAATTTGTTTCGTCAAACCTATGTATTAATTAACGTTTTTTTTTTACGATTGAGAACCAGAGGTGCAAGGCTGCAGGAAAAGGTGAAGAACCACCGACCTTGAGGGAGCTCATGAGAGGCCCTATCGAGTGTTTTGGGCCTACTCATTCACACACAACATGAAAGAGGTGTGAGCACCCACGTTCTACCCCATCGCACACACGTGACCTGTCAATAGACTGCGCCTGCACTCGTTTGTGCTGCTGCTGCTGCTGTGTGGACAGAGACAAGGGAATTTAAGAAATCCGCCAATTGTCTTAAACTGTGGATTGCAAATCCCGTGTGATAGCCATTACGCAACTGTGGCAACATCCCAATTACATTATACTGCAGCAATAAAGTGTCGTGGGTGTACTCAAGCAATACGCTTGTTACCGAACATATAAATAAACCGGACATAATTCCTTATTTCACACAAAGCACACGCATCTCTTGCAAAACGTTGGCACAATTATCGCGTGCGTGTTCATTGATTAATTCCATTTAAACCGATAGAATGCATTAATTTATAACAACAAAAAGAACCCCCCACCCCAAACCAGACACATAAGCCAATAAATGCAATCGCGTGCAATGCGACAGTGTTGTTCAACTGAGCGTAAGGGTGTGTGTGGTCTCAGGCCACCGCTGGCTTGTATAAGCGATGTGCAATGCTGCTGCTGTTGGCAGCCACCCTGTCAAACCCAACGTTGTCACGGCCAGTCGGGCAGGTTCACGCTCACAGAAGCGCCATCGACCCCACCCCAGTCACAGCGAGAGATACGAGCAACGAGTGGAGCAAGCAGCCACTAGAGCGAAAGGAATTGGCAGCGGCCAGGGACCGTCTCCTTGAAATCTCGCAAACTAAACTTAGCACTAATTACAGGCTAGCGGAGATTAAATAAATACCCCCAGCGTTGGACATAACAGGTTGGGTTTTTTTTTATACTACCAGGGGTACTGTTGTCCATCTTTGGTCAAGACGACACTGCACTGAGGCAAGCTGATGTAACAGTTGTAAGTGTCTGGTTGACTGCTCAAGGAATACGTAATGATGCCAGGACGTCTCCTTGCAGTGCTCAGGGGCATTCTTAATTGGCCGTTGCGTACATCTGCCTTTTTTAAATGTACTGCATATAAAATATTGCACTGTGACGTTGGGCCGGTGAAGCTCAATGCCTATAGTTGCCTCGTTACAGAGCAACTGGTCAGGGTTTCAATCGTACTCTTGCGTATATTAGCGTGGTCACCTGCTAAGAATAACAAAAAAAAAGGTTTTATTTGGCATCGTTCACAAGAGAATGCTACTGTCTCGCTGTATAACAAAATACTGGGTCTAATCCCAGGATGAAAATAACCGGCAACCAAATAACGCGAGAGTTGTTGGGCCACCCAAGTCTGTGTGTAACATACCCACATACAAACTTTTGGTGGAGCTCAAATCGATTGGTCAACCTGAGCCAGCGGTGGAAATTCTGGTCCTGAGGCAGGATCCAGCCTCTCGATATGTGTCTGGCCCTCGTGGGTACAGCCTCACCAGATGGTTCTTATTTTACTGACCAAGGCGGGATGAAGATGATGGCTGGGATTTGAACTTGTATCTCATAAAACGGAGGCTGCCAATCTTCCAACGGAGCTCCCTCTCATCCCTGAGCCCATTACAAAGGAATATATATTTGGCAAAACTAAAACAATACATTTGCGCAAATCCAAATATCACACAAGCTTTCAGGAACATTCGTTCTGCTAACATTCATACGTAAATTTCATCAACACAAGCAGCAAATATTGTGCTCATGTAAACTTTATGAATCATGTCACATTTTAAAAAAAAGTACGATAACTAAATGTGTTTTCAAAATTATAAAAGTCTCACGTACAAAGTTATAAGCTCACCGTGTGGGAGGAGGACTTTGTTTTCAATGTACACCTCGCTCTGACCAGGATTCATTGGGGCTCAAAGCTTCCAATTGACGAGAAATTTAGAGATACGATTCTACAGGCACAGTTGACTGAGTGCAGCGGGCGCTATAATAGTGAAGTCGCCGAAGGAAACCTCCGATTGCAGAGAAAATTTAATACAAACTCTGGTTATTTGAGAAACACAATTAGGCTAAATACTAAGCACAATTAAGCAAAGTGAAAAAAACTACATGAAAATTAGAATTTTCCTGTTCCGTTTTACAACTAGGCTCAACGACTATCTGGTATGTTAAACAATAATCCGTTCATTATTTTATTTTATTCCACTCACTGTCCAACTTGTATAAAGTAACTAGATTTTACTTTTGGTGACCGCCAATTAACAAATGCTGGTAAATATGAGATAACAAAACAATAACCCTGAGCACCTCTCCTGTTCACACCGATCTGACTTTCGTGCTGGTGTGCGGGCTTTTAAAGATGTGACGAATATCCCACAATGATAGATGCTGACCGAAAAAACACTCAGGATTGTGGTCGCTGCTAGGACAAGCTGTATTTACATGATGTTTATTACGCACATATTGCGCCTGGACTTGACTCCGTTTCATTTGTCACCAGCCCTGTTGGCAGCAATCAAACAGACCGCAGCAGGCCGGCGCAGACCATCGACAGGCCCAGAGCATGCAGGATGTTTTCGAATGCCCATGGGCCAAAATACTGGTTAACCTGCATAGCATTTTTCAGATTCGTTTTTCAATGTCAATTCACGAATGTTTCATGTTGCACTTTTAAATGCAATCTAGTGGAGGACATACTGCAAGCAGTGCCCAATTTCATCTGGAACAGACTAGAATATTGTTCCTGGAATTATTTTGGCATGCCTCATCCATCTCGCCTTATTTTGTCCTCACGATATATATGATTGTGTCTCTATGATTATAAGGGTTATAGGGTTCAATCGCATATGGTTACTCATGATAGCGTCACTTTTACGCTAGTGGTAGTGCCTTACGCCGATAATCCCTACTTCGAGCCAGCCTGGCAGCATTCTGGAAAATATGAAGCGATAAATTAAGCCCCGACAAGACATAATATACAACCTCCTGAAATGTGTTTTACTGCATCTGATTAAAATAAAGGTAAGTTATGAAATTATAATTGTATATTGTGTTTGTCACGGGTCCGCGGAATGCTTTCGCGATCCTCTTTGCGGGCAAACGGCCCGGTGGATTGGCTGACGTGGAAAAGATTGACTACTGTCTGGCCCACGGGACTTAGCATCGCAAATCCCTGCATTAGACGATTACAAGAGGCATGGACTCACTTGGCTTCCACTGTGGGCCCCCTGGACAGGGAATCCCATTTCCAGTGACACGCATAAGGGTTGCGTGGTGGCAATGCTGTCCAGACCACTCATGGATGGCATTTTCAAGTTGGAATGCCATGTGGTCTGGGGAAGCGTCGTCCCCCTCCTCCTAGGCGGATGGCCTAAGTTATGAACCTCGGATGAGCTGAATATCAAATCCGAGGGTAGACTTTAGGAAAAGAAAGTGATGTTGATGTTTTGGAGCAGAATTCTATTTTTTTTAAACATGCAATTATTTGATGTACTGTGTACAATGTTAATGAACAACAAATTTGTATTTAATAACACCTGTTGATGGCCAAGTGTCTGAAATAAACTTCAATGAAAACTAATTGTAAATAATTAAATATTTGTGCACCAAATAAAATAATGCCTTTTCCCAAAAAGTGATGTTTTAGTGGACAAATATCGAGATAACAAAACCCAAAGCACCTGTCTCAATTCCTGGTGTTGGCGGTTGAATCCACAGTTGGGTGCCTTCATGTGACAATGTCTCTATTAATCAAGTAGTAAGTAGATACAACATATTCATTACATTGTGTTGCTCGCTAGAAATGGGGTAAAGTATGGCTACCTTGAATTCATCCATTCCGAAACACTGAAACCGAAATGCACAGACCATTTCACACATTATAGAGGCATTAGGAAAGTTAGCTGCCTCTTCTAGACCAAGCATGTCCACTTGGCACACCCATCAGATATACAACCACAACGTATTGACTGCCAAGCCAACTTTCTGGCTTGTCAGTTTTGCGTGACTGCTTGAACAATTACAGAGCGGTGCCATGCCACAGCACAATTGTGGGCAGGCACTCAGATCGCAACCCACACTCAGTCTCTGTAGGTATATTGCACAATTCGGACATCCTCTGTTCATTTAGCAGCAATTGACCTCTGAACCTAGCGAAGGCCTTCTGTAGGTTGACTTCGAGCCCAAAGTAAACCACTGGTGCCCTTTCTGGTTGTGAGGAATGCTGTTGGCCACTATTCCTTCCAGTGTTCTGGGTAAAGAAGTGTTGTTCTCATTAATAGCACATATCTCTAATGTCCTGCAATGACTGTTACTTTTAATTAAATGGTACTTTTTTCAATAAAAATCTAAATGTTTCATAGGTGCATGGAGGAAAAACTACACGTAAAATTATAACTTTTCATCATTGCATTTTATATCTGTGCTAATTGAGGTACTGTACTTGTAAAAAAAAACACAAGATAACTCATTCAATTCTACGTCACCCTGTTGGAGAATTAAAATGAATTAAACTTGAATTCTGAAAGGAACGTGAATGGACACCATTGGATTGCATGATCCCAAAAGGAGTCCAAAATACATTTTGTAGCCCTACACAAACAGTTTTAAGTTTAATTTTTTTTATGATGTGGCCTCTCCATGAAATGGATAGTATCGTATTATTCTGCAAAGCCAAACCTACATACCACATCCAGTATAAAATTGTTATAACTGCTCTGGTGCCTTAGTCTGAATCATGTCTGCCTCCTTTAATCATGATTACAATCTTACAAATTTCCAGCACTGGTTAAAACAAAATGATCTATAGAATATTATATAAAAGTTGACTGAGAAATTTCAGAAAATATAACTGATGCTTTCAACACTTAAACTATACTTTTCCGAACCAGTGTTTATAGGATATTCTTAAATGTATTTTTTTATAGTTAAAGATGTTTCATTGACTAAGTTATTCTCATCCACGCACATCTCAATAATTTCTTGGAAAGCCGAGGCCTAAAATTAAACTGCCCTTTCAAGCATCATCATGGCCTCAATTAGAAACAAATATGGCGACCACGTGCTCCGGCATCCCTCATTCAAGTGACCACTGACACCTATTCCACACAGAGGGATCTGTTAGAAGTTGAACGTGTGTTTATTTCCGAGTCTTTTTTTGTTTCGGTTCACTTGTTCGTCTCACCAGAGGAGACTTACCAGTGGTGGCGCTCGGCATAAGCAAACCAAGGCAAATGCATAGGGCCCCAAACAGCTCAAGGGACTCCGGGATTCATGGAAAATCTGGGTGCACCAATTATGAATGCATCGCTCTTTCATTTACAGTTCTATCATCTCATAAGAATCTCTATCTCTCGTTATAATCTCTTCTGTCATCTCGCCAGGTGTTTACCAACGGAAAGGCGGGGACACCCCGCAAATAATATCCGCTTAGGGCCCTCAGCGGGCCAAGACTTACCGTCGTCCTCCACCGCCTTTGCGGGTGGCAGGCTGGCACGGCCCGGGCGTGCGTAGCCGCCCCGGAACTCAAAGCTCTGCGCGGAGCCGAGCCCGGCGCTCTCCACCTTCCTCACGCTCGCCCCTCCGTCCTTCCCCTCGGGGATGGCCCTTGCCTGCGCTTGGGCCTGCGTGCCCGAGCGGTAGTTCTCGCGGTCGTCCCCTCCGTAGGCCTTGGCCGTGCCCCGTCCCCGTCCGGCGCCCAGCGGCCCGGTCTGCGGCCGACGGCCCGGGAGGGAGGCCGGCAGCGGCTGACGGACGCGGTGCAGCGTCACGGGCACGATCTCGGGCGGCAGGTGCAAGTAGTCTCGCAGGTAACCGATGCCCTCGTTGGACAGGTACCAGTAGTGGTGGCGCCACGTGAAGGTCTCCCGCACGAAGCCGCGCGACTCGAGCGAGGCCATGGCGCGCGACACCTGGAGGTTGGTGACCCCGACGAGCTCCTGGTGGATGCTGTCGGGCCGGCGGTCTTTCTTGGCCACCATGACCCCATCGCGGAAGAGGGCCTCGTAGATGGACCTCAGCTTGTCCAAAGGCATGAGCATTCCAGCAGCCATGTTGAATGAGATGGTTTGAGTTGCTGGGGCCAATGAACTGGAAAGCAATTGCTGGGTTTCTCAAAATGAAAAAAAATCTACGTTTGTTTCGGTAAAAAATGTTGAATTTGGAGAGCAATGACTTTCGGTGGAATTTAGCGTGGGTGAAATTTGCGTCGCTTATACTTCTGTGTCGAGGAGTATATTTATTTTAAAAAAAATCCCTCTTTACAACTTGTACTTCTTCAATGAAAAGTTCAGCACTCGAGCAGCGAACTGCTTTAAATGCCCCACCAGCTCTTTCAAAACTAACTTTCATACAAAACGCCGCCTGCATTCAAACATTCAACCCTCAAAAGTTCTGGCTACGAGCGACAACAAACTGCTGGGAGTGGCATCTGCCGCGATCCATTCAAACGCTTGTGACAGCCCAGGCTGACAACCACGACTGTACACGCCTTACGATGCAACGTCTCCGCGATTGCTTAGGAATGCGTGAAACCGAAGGAAATCTGCCACCAGCAGACCACAGTTTAGTCTGAGCACGGCGCTCACCACCACCACCCCCCTTCCCCCCTCCGCGAAACGTAGTTTTCACAGCTCTCAAAAGAAAGTTTTGGAGTCCGGGTCAAGTTCTACTCACGCCTTGCAGGCAAAAAATGCGTTGCACGGTCCGGTGATGTCCACAGGGCAGCAGTAGAATCGGCGGTAGCAGCAACAGCAGCAGCAAGCAGCAAACAGGCTGGCTAAAAACGTGGAGGTGTAATGTCTACAGCGCTTGCTCCGCAGAGTGGAATTAGGTGGGTTGGGTTGGGGAGGGAGGTGAAAAAAAAACCAAACCGCGCGGAAATTATTAAAAATAAATCGCAAACTCTCGTTGTTCTAGACAGGGGGGAGGTGGAGGAGGAGGAGTGCTTCCAGGCTGGGTTGGCAAGTGACCAGCGCAGCTTCGAAATGTCTAAAACGCACACTGTACGTGGCGTGGGTGCCCTGTCCCAGGCCACCACGGATAAAGAGAGAGAGGAGAGAGGAGGCACGGCTGCTGCTGCGCAAGCGGAGGCAGAGCGATCGGGATGGTTCTGTCAGAGGTGGGGGCAGCTGGAGGGTGGGGAGAGAACGAAAGGCGGAGGAGGGAGGGTCGAGAGTAAGGCGTGGTGGTGGCCGTGGTGGTGGTGGGGGTAGGTTGGAGGGTCGGATGATGGGGCCCCTCCCTGGGAGTTCACGCGTTTGGTCTGCTCTGGCAGTGAGTGCGTGGCTGTGGCGACGTGGTTGGCTGGCTGGGTCCGAAGAAGGGGGGGGGGGCTGGGTCCAAAGCAACGAGTTCCCTTCCAGTTTTCAACTTAGCGCGCAAAAATAAAAAGAAATGTATTCTCCCGAACGTCAAACTTTAATTTACCCCACCAAACAATTGCTGAATCGCACCCTGACTCATCCACAGCCCTTCCTTTTCATTCGCCGATCGATTCCGGTGGTGTGACATTCCGGCCCCTTTATTTTAATCTTTGATCAATCAATCAACAACGTAACTAATCTCAGAGTGTTTGCAATTGTGAACGTAACTAATAAATTCAAAGTACACCTTTGAGCACGCTGAGGTTTCACCGCAGTATTAAAAGTCACGGCTTAAGAAGGCAGTGACACCGAAGGACCGCCAGAGTAACATCCTTGTTTGTGTAGCCGAGTTGAGCCTTTTGTGAGCAAGCCAGCAGATTGTTATCTTGTCAGCCGGCCCTGTGATTTAATGGGGTTTTTTTTAATGTACAGCTTACACTCGAGTTGACTCTTGCGACAGCTTGCACTGAAGCCAACGCTGCTATTTTGGTTGCACGCACTCAGGTAAACACCCGCTGCCTTGATAGGCGTTAAGGGCTCGATGGATGATACATAGACACAGAGGTTGTCCCACCAAAACGACAAATCAATGACCGTATACAGTATTGTCTGTGCATGTGCGTGCGTGTCATCATCTCAGTCAGCTCAGTCAGTCGACCCGTGGCACCTGGGTCTGCCCCGTGACCTCCTGCCAGCTGGGGCGTTCGACACTTCACGTGGCCTCAAGGTGCACATGGCCTGGCACAAGCGTCGTGGTGACGTCACCGCCACTTAGTTGTTGTGTCATCATCAGAATCATTAAGCACTTTTAAAATTAATTAAAAAAAAACTTGACTTTCTTTTAAACTGGATTTTGATTAGCATTTTCTTAATGTGTTATTTGTTTTGTGTTTGCTAGAAATGTGTTACAACGTGATTTCATTTTGCGTACAATTTCACGTTTATTGTTCATGCCTGTAAAGCACTATGTATTGCATTTTTTTGCACGAATAGTGCGATAAAAATAAAGTTTGATCGATTGATAAAAGCCAGTGTTGAGGCGCGCGCGTGTGTGGGTTCAATGCTAGACCACGCACAACACACACACACGACAATGGTCAATGGGATTTGAATATGGCCCAAATCTGGCCGATGTTGCACGGCACTCAATCGTAGTTAAAAGCAAATGCTGCATTAGCAAAACTCCATTCTGTGTCTCTACATATAAATGCAACACGTGTGAGTCCATCAGCCTCTTGGCTTTTCAGACGGCTATTATCAAGTAGCATTTGTCTAAGTGAGCAAAGCCTGCGTCAAGCTTTATATTCTTGGTCTCATCAGCGAGACCCAGACTTGTTGAACAAATGCTGCTGTACCTTCAGATGTCATATTAATCCGGAAGCATTTGTATATTGACTTTTGCCCGTGATGCTCCATAACAACGCCTACTGAATTTGAGCGCTAAATCCTGGTGCAGTGTGTCAACATTAGCAGTGGGAAATGAAGGCAGCTAGCTGGGAGTGGCATTGGCCACCTAATCTCTTCTAACCCACGCACGAACGGCATTGTGTGTACGTATGTTGAACTTCTTTCGCACCGTACGTAGCCAACCGTGCTAATCGGAGGTTAATGTTGCATCGAATTACTGTTGGTCAACGTCGATTTCATTCTCGCGGTGTAAATGTGTCGAATCACGTGTCTTAGAATCGAGGCTTTTTCCCATCCGTATGCATTGTGTGTAACACATTGCTGCGGAGGGAGCTGGTTGGGTTGCTCGGTCAATGGCCAGGGTCAACGGCGGCGTGGTGTATTCCGCAAATATGCCCGACAAGCCGGCGTGAGTAGGTTAAACGTTGAGTTGTATAAGGGCACCACGGGGTGACCAGCCCCTCCCCACCCAGCCCCACCCCTCCCACCCCCACCCAGCCCCCCCCCCATCCTCCCCACCCAGCCCCTCCCCACCCTCCCCTCTCCACCCAGCCCCACCCCTCCCATTTTTGGATGCACGACGGACGGACAGAATAATCCCCTGTGGGCTGGTGTAACCAGGAGGTTCCTACCAGTAAAAATGTTGAAGTGATCCCTGCAGCCACTTGCAGGCCGCTACATTCACCACGATGTAAACAATAAATAAATAGATTCCTGAACAAACTCGTGACCCTCGAGCAAATGAATAAGTTTAACCGCGAGCGGGCGAATCACGAAAGGGCACGCTTAGCAGCACTTTATATCATCGAGAAACTGAAACGCCGTCGTAGATGCATGAAATACTGGAATCCCAGTAAGCCGTGAAGGGGAGTTTAGCGAGCAAGTTTGCAAAGTAATGTAGGAGGGTTAATTTTAATCATGGGCTTTCATGACCAATATTATGATTCATAATTTGGGTTAGACCGTGTATGTACAATGCCAACATTTTGCTTGCTTTTCAACACTGGTTCCCTGATAAACCAAATCAATGTGGAATATTTTCCCACGTGACATTTCGATTTTATTAGCTCGATCGGGTAGTGGTGGGTTGTAGTTTTTTTAATTGACATTCTACCCACGTGACGATCTGACCCAAAGGGAATTAATTATGAATCCATGTCATAAGACTTACGCTGCGGTGTGGCAATTAAAAAAAATCCCGTGGTGATTGAATGAATACGGGAGAGCTTTCCCAAGGTGAGATCCTCACCTAAACTCGAGCCGCTCAGAGCAGCATGTAAGAGTTCGCCAAAAGGCGACATCTGGTCCAACACCAATGGAGACTAGGATCTAAGAAAAAGCTGTCTCGGGTGTGGACCAATCAACTTCAAGGACAGTGCATATCATTATCAGAGTTGTTTATTTTTGTTTGCATTTTGACTGCTTGTGTTGTGGTTATTGCAAACATGATCCCTTGTATAAAGGTGTCAGTTTTGTACCAGTTGAAAGGGTAGAAAACCTATTACTATATTTTGCCACTGGTAAAGGAGGTCTCATAGTGTTCAAGTTTTTTTTTGCATGTTCACCACAAGTACATTGATCAATTCAGACATGATTCCTTGAAAAAGGTTTCCGTTTGGTGTTCTAACATCTTAACACCTGTTCTATTGCCAGCAAGGTTACAACCTATCTTTATTTTTTGATACTGACAAGGGAGGCCCAATGATGTGAGTTCGTGCGCTCATTTCACGGCCGGCCACACCCTTGTGGAAAATGTCTGCAGGAATCCTTCTTTAAAAATAAAAAAAGAAAGACATATTTCGCGTTCAAATTGTTGACGCTTGGAATGTGTCGAAGTTTTGTGCGCGATAGAGGTGTTAATGATGTTAGCAGCAGTAGTGACCATGAAATGTACCGGTAATTCCCACCCCCATCGCTACTGAGCTCGAGAAAGCCTCTCTTTAGAGAGGGTAGTTTGGCATAATATTCCACGTTCTCCAGTCCTCGTGGAAGAGGCGGGTGTCACCCACGCTTTCATCCACCACACGTGATCTGCTGTTTGACTGTGCGCTACCCGTATTATAACCCTGGGTGGACAGAGGCTGGCAGTTGTGGGTTGGGGCATTTAAAACACCAAAAACTCGCCCACATTGTTTCTAGCGCCACACCGGGAGATCGATCAGGTGACATCTGGATTGCAAGCGCATCGTGCCAACTATTAGAACATGAAATCATCCACATTACAATATGCTGTCGTTATAAAGTGGTTATAAAGCTGTGTGTATCCCCGGCTCATGCCCTCCCACAACAACATCTAACAACAGTTTTTGCAGTGCTCGAAAATTGTTCATAAAAGGTGCTGACAAAATGTACTACTTAAAAGTAGGTCTTCTCTTGAAAAGGAGGTTACTAAATTAAAAAACCTCCCATCTGGTTAGAGGATATCAATCATCATCAAGCTCAATGTAATAAGCTTTTTTTTCCTGTACGTATACTGTACCCCGTGAAATTTACACTGAATTGAATCTGAACAAATGCACACCTTGTTGATAATGATGCACACACTGGCGACAAATATATATCTATTTTTACATCAATGATGCCGAAATATCACCAAGAACAGCCGAATAAAGACCGCACCAAAAAATAAACGAACATGTATGTGGTTTTACACACAATTACATTTATTCGGTACTGTATCCCAAAGGGCTAAAGAGCGTGATCTAACAGCACTGTACTGTATAGTCAAATTCAAAGTGATCTGCTCAAATAAGCCATGAGGCGATGTTCATCTCTGTCTTACAGCACTCATTCAGTGGCGGAAAACTCCACATTCATATGACGGGAGGGAGTCCATCCATTGGACAACCATTGTTGACTTCCCGACAAACGGATACTGATTGTATTGACTGCAGAGGGATGATGAGCTGAGTTAACCTCAAACTAGGATTTAAACTCCCAAACTTCCGAATTCACTGCTTCAACGACAAAAGTGTGCAGTCTGAGGCATTTTGCCAAACCAATAGTTCCTGAAGAACTGCATTATTGTCATCTTGTCTAAAGTCCCCATCAATAAATTGATGAAACGTGACAAAAAAAACAGGCAGCAGTGAGATAAAGAGGCAAATGTAGACTTGTCATCCCTATTAGGCCTCATTAGTACAGTGGTCACCAAATAGCCAGCTGGCCTAGTTATTTTTAAAACTATAGTACTTTACAACATACAGTGGAAGCCCAGCTTGGCACTAATCACTCGTATGAATAAAGCAGTCGGAACTCTGTCCTGTGGGTGCGGTGAGGGAGGCGCAATGGAAACCGCTCAAAAGTTTCTCACTGAAAGTCATTTCCCAGCATCGCTGTGTTTCCTTTCAGAGTAAAAACTCAACGTCAGATAAAGTTAAAATGTGCAGACCTGTAACGAGCAGCCACTGCTGACGAAGGGGGCTTCCACTAGACGGGAGCCACAGAGAGCCCCTCTGGGGGCATGTGGCCTACTCTTCCACACTGATTTCTTGAAAGGTGGGAGTACCCCCACACTTTGCCCCACCAGATACTACTTGCCGGGAGACTTCTTGTGGGATAACCATGTATATCCTGCTGCTATGTGGCATAATGCTTTGCTGTTATGAGCTGCAAATTTAATAAATGCCTTCTCTGCTCTGTGCGACTTGAATGCAACCAGGAAAAATAAATGTTGATAGCGATTCTAAAACAATAGGGTTGTAAACTGTTGATTTATTAATTGATAAAATAATATCCCTTGAGATGGAAGATCTAGTTTGCAAGGGTGCCCGGGTTTCAATTGTAGCATACATTGTAAACACGTAATGACGCGTATACACGGACATTTTAAAACTATAACCTTACACGACATACAAACTTTATGGCGGGACCCCGGGGTCCCGAATAAACTGAAGTCAAAATCGTAATTAGTTTCATTCTCTTTGGCGACTTCGTCCCACCTCGCACACAAACGCCGCGACCCGCCTGGCGCGGATCATTCTGTTGTCGTGTCGTCTTAGCGCAGTAGCGAGGATGAATGAGCAGAAGAAACAAAACTTTGATTAGCGCATCGTGTAGAGCTCGTCGAGAGGAATAGATTGCCGTGTCGTTCGCCTTCAACAGACATACAATGACGCCGCAACGCAGTTTATGCGAGAGCCGGGGGCTTATGGGACCCCGGGGTCCCGCCATAAGGTTCATACGTTCATTGACGACTATATTTACCCAAGAATGTCTGTGCGTAACGCGCGTGACGCCACTCCACGTCGACCAGCCCCCCTCATTAATAATCATGAACAGGTCACGTCCTCCACATTGACCCGCCCTCAATAATCATGAGCGGGTGACGTCACTCCGCATGGAAAACTGCCCCCCTCATTAATAATCATTAACAGGTGACGTCCTCCAAATGGACACCCCCCCTCCCATTCATATTAATTAGCGGCTGACGTCACTCCACATGGGCCGAGGCGCCTCTTCCCCCCTCCTCAGCGTCAAATTACAACCCTCACTACAAAGGCAGAACCCTCACGTCATCACGCGGTCTCCGTAACGCTGTTGAGACATCGAAGTAAAAAGGACGTCATGATGAACAAGGGGTTATAAACTTTAAATTAAAAAGGTCTGTGTCACCGCGCCCTTACAAACTGCACACGAATTGATGCAATGAATATCACGTTGCGCTCTGCTTTTCGCTTGCAAGTTTCAGATTTACTGCAATACACCCGCCGTCCTTGGACGGGCAAAAGGCTAGTACCATAAATATCAGGTCACGTCCCTCTCTGCAGTTCTTACCTGCTTAAACAAAACTAAACTTAAAGCTTGGAACACATAAATACATTGTTTGTTAAAATGGTGCGTACCGCGGATTCGTGTACAGCTGCAACTATACGTGATTGTGTACTGTAACATACGCATTGGAATGTCTGTGCAGATAAAAGGTCCTCCTAGTATGCTTGCTTAGGATAAGCTTGTTTAAAAGCAGTGAACAGATCGTGAACCAATTATGAGATGCCGAGTCTACTTATTCCATTCACCATATCTGATTAGGTACATTTCAAAGATAATGTAGTTCAAATACAGCACTTAGTTGATGATAACCTGTTATTTCACTCTTCCTTAATGGCCACTCTTGCAAATTAAACCATCCTTGTATCTTAAAAAAAAAAACTTGAAATGAAAAATAATCCATTTAAACAAAGTACACTTGAATTAAAGTTGTAATTTCAATACAGAACAAAAGGTTCATCTTCTTGGTTCTTTCGGTAAAGTCACGTAGAAGGGAAGTAATAAAACAATAAAAATAAAACATAATAAAACAATTCTCACGACGTTTCGGCTACAGGTGAAGACGGCTACAACGCAAGCAGCCGTCTTCAAGTGAAGACGGCTGCTTGCGTTGTAGCCGAAACGTCGTGAGAATTGTTTTATTATGTTTTATTTTTATTATTTTATTACTTCCCTTCTACGTGACTTTACCGAAAGAACCAAGAAGATGAATCCCTGCAGTCACGAAAGCTTTAAATCGAAAAGAACAAAAGGTGTCTCGCATATGTCCTTTGTTTCAGTACTTCGTTTGGAAAGCCAAGTACTGCAATTGAATGATGGTATATACACATGCGCTTGCATCGCAGTTGAGAAATCCTATCGGTAAACTGGCAGGTGATGAGCAGGTGAATGGGCATGAAAATGAGTGGTCTATCAAATCGCTCCATTCCGTAATGAAAACATTATTTGGTGGTGCTCCAGACTTAACAAAAATAAACTCAACATACTCGTCGATAACATTGCTTTAAAAAATCAATATAATACGTAATATGCAACGTTCCGGACAATGCCCCTTCTTTCCATTATGAAATCAGTTCGTGTGCAAGTCCTTAGGTGGATTTCCTGTATTACATTGCAGGGTGTTGAGATAGCTGACAGTATTTTTGAGAGGCCTTCATCCAGCAGTAGAGTGAACATGGATCGTGAGGATGATAATGATGACAATTCAATGACACAGCCAGAGTGACTGACACACAGACGCACACAGAGACACGAAGACGCACAACTTAGAAAGTGGAGCCTCCTGCGAAAAGCCATTTCTAGAGTTATCATCGTCTTCAATTCGGTATAAGCTTCTGATCACCCTTTGCAGGGGTGTCTTGGAAAGAGCCGCATTTACTAACACGTAAGCTAGTAAATGTCCATCGACACCGTGTTCATTTAAAATTCACGACATATACGGCATAGCTGCCTATAAGCATTGGCGGGTTTGGTTTACATGAGTGCAGCAGCAGCATCAGCAGCAGCATCAACAGCGACGGCGTGGAAAGTTGCGTGCAGCCTTCTGCATAACTGTTACCAACTGCTGGCACCGAGAACGCAATTCCGATCAAACTCGTGACAGTCATGGACACCGAAACAAAACCGCACGGTGTTCGCAACATGGAGTTCACACTTTGTTAAGGAATCACTGTTACAAGAGTAGCAGTGGGAGTGACCTCTGTGAGAATATAACCACGAAGCCTCCCTGTTAACTCGCTGTGGCGGGCAATATTATCGAACAGGTGTCTTTTCTTTGTGAACATTCGAACTTTTTTTCTCACTTGGATCAATGTGTGCGTTAAGGGTGCTGTGTCGTGGCCTTCCTTCCATTCAGCTCTGTCCATGATATCTACTCAAGGATTTTGCATTCGACAACCACCAGTTACTACATCGTTATAGTTAGTTATGTAAAGATAGTCGTGTTTTACACTGAATTGAGTCTGGAAACACGAGGTGAATTATACTAAAACAGGCAAGATAGGGACACCTGGTGATCCAATGTTACCCAAACTTTGGTATAAAGTTGTGTTGCTATAAACGCAGGGACTTATCCTCTTTTGAAAACTGACCAATTTGATCAAAGTGTTGCTCAACATTTTCAGACACAAACTAGACAATAAAATAATAATCATCATATTTGCTTCGGGCATTTGAATATATTCGCAATTATTCAAAAGCGATTTGTGTCCCGACTGACGCGTGCGCTTCCGTGATGCTAATTAAAAACGTCTAAATGTAAACGCATGTTGTGGATCGTTACTTAATACATGCACACGCATGTCCCTTCCCGAACTTATTAACACTGAATTCTCTTTTGAGGTAAGGCATTGTAAGGGAGCGTCTCTCAACCAAACTGCCACAATGCAATACTCAGCTTAGAGATGCCATAAATACCCGGTTACACAACTTGAAATATATATGGTGCGAAATACCTATTTTTGTGTGTGCCCGTGCTATGTTGACGTCAACGTACAACCAGGGTCTCTCAACGGAGACTCCGAAATACATTTTGATGACTTAGGTGGTTTGAAATAGGACATTTTTTTTAAATGTCGTGTATTACACCATTTTAGTATGCTAAAGTACTGTTGCATTGTACTGTACTGTCTTTCTAAAACCAGTGGTATTAAGATGTCTGCAGTTTGTACTTCATGCCATGAATTGTCAACCCACAAAACACATTATCGAAGTTTATTTAGCGGCATTCTGTTGAAAATACGATACAATTTTTCCATGTAAAAAAAACCCCACACTTGGTATCAATGCCAAATGCAGCCCATTAGCCAAATAGCTAAGTTTAATCTTGCAGAGTTCATCTCCCAGGCGAGTGGTGGCGCAGTGATGAGACCGCTACACTCTGAACCCGTCCACCGGAGTGCCTCACCCTCAGTTACCATCAGTGGTGAGTGACATCTGAAACAGTTCAGTCCCCCTCCATCCCCCTTTCCACCAACCCGCACTGACCAGCGTGGTGAAGTATGGTCCAACACCCCCCACCCCCCCCCCCCATCCAGCAGTGGATTGACGGATGCAAATTAGTCACGTGCAAATCTCTCACATTTTAAAATTGTGAATACGTAATGATCAGTTTCCATTGCATTCCCAATTTGACGTGTGTCTCCATTAAGGATTATGCACGCAACATTCAACGAGACGTCTAACGAAGAGCAATCTCTAAGCATATTTTGACGCACTTTTGGGAGAAGTCCACTCGATTGAACCAACTAACTTTTTGAGAGAAAAAAATACATCAGACAAAATATAACTTCATTTGAACAGTAATGTCCCCCACACATCGAGAGCCATACCAGTGAGTGAAATTGAGTTGTTTTATTTTAATTTTTAATTCTTTTATTTTATTTTGTTTTCACCTACGTGACTTTACCGAAAAAACCAAAGAGTATGGATCCTTGCAGTCACGAAAACTTCAAATCTAGAATTAGTGAGTGAAAGTTACTCTTTGGTTCTTTCGGTAAAGTCACGTAGAAAGAAAATAAATTCCTGCAGTCACGAAAGCTTCAAATCAAGTTTGAGTGAAAGTTATATAATTACTTTGCATAATGCCTCAAGCCCGATTCCATTTCGCATAATCCGCGCAGTGTGGATAACTGCCGAAATTAAATGCAACCTTCAGCCTAACCTTGGGAGCCAAGAATAGACACAGGTGCTTCTCACTACTTGCAAGGCGAGTGTAGCCGACCGGAGATCGCTGTTGCACAGCACTCGGCGCGGCGTGAAAAAGGGCGCCCATTTTAAAATGGGAGCAAGTCCCACGAGCACCGGGGGATCTAATGGCATGCAAGTCAAAGAGTCGCCACTCTGGGCGGGAAATAGAAGGGCTCTGGGAACGAAACTTCAGACCGCCTTCTTTGCAGGAACTTGTCTCCTGCAGTCTTCGGGGCACGTGACGATACAGGGGCAAATGTTTAAAGAGCCCCCCCTGAAGTATATTCTTAGGTTTTTTCGGTGAAGTCAAATAGGTAAAAAAATTAAATTAAAATTAATAAAAGTAACATAAAAATAAAATTAAAATCACGACGTTTCGGAGGCAACACAAGCTTCCGTCTTCAGGTGGAACCGTCACAGCACGATTGCTGTATCAAGTAAGAGAAATTCAAAGAAAACCGTCCTTGTATATATACTGGTTGAGGGTGGGAGGAGGTGGGAGGAGGTGGGAGGAGAAGTGTCAATGCTGGCACACAAACCATGGCAGCAAGATGCGGATACTCAATTAAAAAATGTAAAATTAATGTTTAAAAAATCTCCGGCAATGTGTGTGGCTGACTCCGGTCACCACCCAGAACAGACCATGGAACGTGTAACCTCGACTCAATGCCCCGATTTTACAAATACGGAGGCATCGTCGCCACGGTGATACACTCCGCAACTCCTGATGCAATTATCTGGCTCGAGCACCTTAATGTAAACGTATCGTCGTTGCGCTACACCAACTTCAGCCACACAAAGAACACCACTGGTGAAAGGGCCTCCGCTATACGGAGCTCTATAGAGGCCCTCTAATAGGGTATTATTTTGGCCTACTCCTCCACGTACGTTAATAATGATTCTGACCCTCACAATATAATGCGTCGAATTGTGCACGTGGAAAAAAAACCCCGGATTATTTACTATCCGTATACGTTGTGTGCAAAAGGGGCAATCGGCTTCTGTAAACATTGAATATGCTGGAGATTAAAAATTCATCACAATGGCAAAAATATAATTGATTTTTCCATTGCATCATGATCCTGAATGATGAATCATTGCTGCTCTGAATCTCACATGTGCACCATGCATGCCGGTTGTCTACATATGGTGTGAAAGAAGTTCAGCATACATACATATATCTCATTAATGTTATAGTGTGCGGAGTACTTCTGGCCACGACCTATTTCACGCATTGAGAATGCCCATAACTAATTTTGAAAAATGCTTTTAGATTCCACAATACGTATAGCCAAACGCATCGACAAATATAGTGTAGTACAAATAAAATATGATGCAAACTTTATTCTTGAAGACCCCATCACCTTAGACCAATGGCCAACCCTGCTAAAGAGACTGTCTTAGAAGGGTCCTAACCTGGTGATGTAAATTTAATTAATCAATCAATCAATTGTAACAATGTAAGTTTAACTCGGATCAAATGTCTATGTCCCACATGTTACTACCATACATTGTAAACCCAGGTGGTCAACCATACACAGGCTGATCCATTTATAGATATCCCGCTAATGTATGACCCTTTTTATTCTAAACATTTGATTGACTATTGGGAAAGCGATGGTTCCATATCTTGCAGAGAAGAGTGTTAATTGATTGTATAAGTTATAGTGGGATTGGTGGGAGAAACATCAAGGATTTGAATTAATGGTCTCCCTATAAATGTCCACTGTTAGTTTAGCGGAGTAACCTATAAATAGATCACCATGTATTTTCTTTTTTAATTTTACCAGGTAAACCGCACAGAGCTATATACCGATTTTTCAGAAGCGACCTGTCCAAAAATGATTGCTCAACAACGTGATTTAACATGTGGAAATGTATAGCAGCCAAATACTCTAAACCCACGTTTCTAAATGTGGAGGTAAAATCCAGAGGACCCCGAGAAAAATCCACGCAACCACAGAGAGAACATCCAAACTCCTCATATAGAGGCGTCAGGGTTGGGATCGAACCCACGTCCTCCTGTATATCAGGCAAGGTAGTTAACATCTCGCCACTGCGAGTTTCCAAACTGAAATGAAGTTGCAAACACAATGTGTGTTTTCCTGCGCGGTGGTGCATATGGATGCCTATAACTCAGCATTGTGGAGGCAGTGAGAGTTGGTGAATCGCAACGAGGTTGCGGAACTCCCATCCCGTGTGCGTCAAGGGGGTGCCAAAGCTTAGGCTTGCCCAAGTAACATGTGGTAGATCAAGCGTGGACTAATCTCCATCTGTTTCCACCTGTATGGTGACAAGAGCGTTGCTCCCTTGCATGCGCGAGTTTTCTCCGGTTTCCTCTCACGTATGTTGAACCTCATTTGCACTGTACGTAGCTAACAGTGCTAATCGGAGTGGATAAACACTCATCATTAATTGGCTGAAAACTTCTTAAAATAAAAACCGAATGTAGCAACACCCTCCTAATAAAAACAATCATCAGACTCATTGTGGCTTCCTGAGTAAAAAAGTCATATTTATTTTTATTATTCCATATTATTATATTATTGTAACATCTGCAACAACACAATAACATATAATGCATTTCCGATAATTAACGTAATAATACCAATATATTATCCAGACTGTTAATGAGAATGAACAGCAGTAGTCACTAAATAGAGGTATTTTAAATACTTAAAGTATGTCCATTTCATATTTAAATGTTTAATTCAGTCATGGGGTGGAGTGTTGGCAACTTTGCTCCGCGCATTGCACTAGGAACCCTGCGACCTGAGTTAAATTCCCCGTCATCGCTAACATCAGTGATGAGTGACATCTGAAGCCCAACTCACCCTCCTTGACCAAGCCGCATTGACCAGTGCAGTGAAGTCTGGTCGTACAACCCCCTTGATGGGCACAGTTAGGGGAGGCCTCAATCCAGCAATGACGATGATATTCAAAGTGTTGCAGACTTTTCTGCAAGATAATTCTTATCTGTGTGCAGTCACACAGCCCGGGTCCAGTTTGTACATGTTGCTTGCAGGTGCATCTTCCCTTGGTATGTGGAATGTGATAGAGCCACTTTTAGCAGACAAGTTTCGCTCAGGCAACTTCTTGAGGTTAGTGGGGGGGGGGGTTTAGTTCAAACTAATAATAGAGAACATTGAAACAGATCATCGATTAACGTAACTAATGGAAAGGGTGTTCAATCGGTAAGAGTGCATTTACAACTCTGAATAACATTAACGATCCATCACAGTCATTAATTATTTCCAGAATTGACAGTCGCCCACACGTCTTCTCGATTTCGCGTGCTATTTTTAAATCCTTTATATTAAGTTCACTTGCTTGCTTGCTTGCGCGCTTACGACCGTGCAAATCTTTCGGTCGTTTTTTAACCCACTTCCCGTGATCCAATCGAGCTGACATTTTGCACACAGACTCGTTGTGCGTGACAATTTATTTTCGTAAATTTTTTTTCCCAAAATGTTACACTTTTTAGGAAAAAATAAATTATTTTTAATTACCAATTGCTCAATGGTGGCAGGCAATCATCTGACCCATAGGTGGCAGCCATCTCAAGCCAGAGGACGAGAGGACTCTAGCCGCCACGCATATAAAGGATTTATAGTGAAAAACTTAGTTTTTACGGGTTAATTTTTTCACTACGCAATTGCGGTGTCTGTCATGTGTTTCCTATTCACTCTTCACTGTCACATACACACGAGTGGGTCGCCTGACGTGAGAGATGAAACTCACCACACCGAGACTAGCAGTGATGTAGCAAACAAAAGGAGATTGCAATTTAAGCGTATCTCTGTGGCATGTAAAACACATTCCTGCGGAGGGAGCTGGAAGGAACGTTGGGTTGCTCAGTCAATGGCCAGGGTCAACGGCGGCGTGGTGTATTCCGCAAATATGCCCGACAGTGAGGGCGGGCACAAGCCGGCGTGAGTAGGTTAAACGTTGAGTTTTATAAGGGCACCACGGGGTGACCAGCCCCTCCCCACCCAGCCACACCCCTCCCCCCCCACCCTCCCCACCCAGCCCCTCCCCTCCCTCCCCACCCAGCCCCTCCCTGCACGACGGACGGACACAAGAATCCCCTGTGGGCTGGTGTAACCAGGAGGTTCCTACCAGTACCATAGCATGTACTGCATGTAGCCAATATGGATAATTAATCAATGTCGTGCCCGAGATGATAGCTAGAGGTGGTGGAGATGGCAAAGGTTCAGCCCTACAATTACATCCTCACGCCACTGCTGGTGAAAGGGCCTCCACTAAATTTCGATTTAAAGCTTTCGTGACTGCAGGGATTCATCTTCTTGGTTCTTTCGGTAAAGTCACGTAGAAGGGAAATAATAAAATAATATAGATAAAACATAATAAAATAATTCTCACGACGTTTCGGCCACAACGCAAGCAGCCGTCCTCAGGTGAAGAACAGGTCTGTCGTTAAGACAGCGTCGTGAGAATTATTTTGTTATGTTTTATTTATATAATTTTATTATTTCCCTTCTACGTGACTTTACCGAAAGAACCAAGAAGAGGCCTCCACTAAAATAAGCTCTAGAGACGCCCACTAGAGTGTCATTTTGCCTACTCTTCAACGCTGCGTGGCCTGCAACAGTGGCGAGATGTTAACTACCTCGTCTGGTATGCAGTCGGGTGTCGGTTCCGATCCCGACCCTGACGCCTGTAAATTTCGAGTTTCCACGTTCTCCCCGTGGTCACGTGGATTTGTATTCAGGTCCTCTAGTTTTTCCCTCCACATTTAGAATCAACATGCATTTAAAGTATTTGGCTGCAATACATTTGCACGTGATAAACCATTCGTTGAGCTATCATGTGGCTAGGCCACTTCTGAAAAGGAGCTCTATATTGCTCAGTGGGCCTTACCTAATAAAATAAATAGTTTGGTTCACTTTTTTTAGCTTACTGCTGTGCACCCATTTAGACTCTCTGGGCTGACGGTGGCGGGGAGAGCTTGAGGTGCCCATTGCTTCAACTGTTGTGCGGGGAGATTGAATCTTACCGGTGACCTCTGGATTGCAAGTCCAGTGTGCTGACCGTCACACCAGGGCATAATCCTCCCATAAGTTGTTAATCTCCTAATGATGTGACTTGTCATAGATTAAATATTTTTCGTAGTAAAATGTACTGTCTGATCAAGCGAAGTACGATATTAATTGTAATATTACAATTCATTCGTGAATTATAGTATATAGTATTAATTTAATAACTACTACTGCAGCAATCATGTTTTTATTCATACATTCCGATGGGTAAGACCATGTATGTATGATGCCAGTTTTCAGTTCTACTATTCTGCACACAACAGAACCAATAAAATCAGAATCTGTATTTATCCTGGACAAATCCGATGAGCTATGAAGCTCTTTTTCACACATGTCCAGTAGGCAGGGCTCATAAAGTAACAACAATAAACAATGCGACCTCAATTTGTCACGTGGGCGAATACGCCAAATTATTCGATTTATCAGCAAACCGGAAGAGGAGGAATGTTGAAAAGCAAGCAAAATGTTGACACTTTTTTTAAAGACGTTCCTCTGGAGAGTACCTCCAGCACCATCAGGCGTTAACAAAAGCTCTGCTCTCGCGTGAGTGAGCTTCCCGTAATGTTTTGTCGGTGCTTTTTAACCTCAAAAACATCCCACGCTCTTAACCCCTAAAAGCCCTTTCTTTGCTATAAGGGTGTGGCCGCCTGGAATTGGGAATTGAGAAATGAATCACACATTCACCATTCATGACTGTACTCATAAATTATCAGCACTTTTGTGTTCGTGCAAACATTGCTCGAATAAATCCACTCGCAAAGCCCCATGACTCAAGTTAATCCCTACAAGTTAATCGTTCGCGAATAGGGGCCCGGGACGATGAGTCAATAAGTCGATTAACGCCACAATAATTTCAATGCAACCCGAATGCGGTAGAGGCATCGTGCGCGGGTCCATTACTTGCCATGTCATCATGCATTGATCCGTCTATTAAGAGTGATGAATATGCTCACAATTAGACTGTAACAGTTGCTGCTGCTGTCACAGTCGTGTGACAAATGCACACCAACCACTGCTCCCCCCACAGACCTTCAGTCATGCTTCCACCCCCATATGAAAGAGGCCGTGTCACCCTATTATTCACATCCCTGACAAGTCACACCCTTGCCCCCCCCCCCCCCAGTTTCCAGAACATTGCTCCCTGGACAGAAGCTCCCTTCACTCTGCTGTCCGGATATGGAACTGCCTCCACCGATGAACACAATGTCGGCGAAATCACCGAATCCGGTCTTCAGGCGTGCAAATGCCGAGTACACACGGACATCTCCTAACATCACCGCATGTAGTGAACCAACGATTATGCCGATTAGATGTACTCCATGTCTGATATGGCTATTGTGCACAATTGCAACCAATAAAAAAGATGGGACGATGAGTCAATGTATTTGATGAATTGACAGAACATTTTTAAATCGACTACTTTTTTGCGGTCGATCACCAAGGTCAGTTTAAAATTGGCGGCCTCCCAAAGGCTGGAAACCTCTGACACGTCTCTCTCGGGCTAAGGCAGCTCATGATGTCGTTGACGTCACCAAGCCCCGCCCATCACCTCACTTCCAGCGGCACACGCGGGAACATACATGAGGCCCTTTTTTTCCTCCCTTTTCAACTATCGTACAGAACGCGGTGCCCGATTAGCCGAGTAATGGAACCGATAACCAGTAGTATTGGATTACTACTTAAAGAATTCGATTATTCCAGCTATAGATATGAAACAGTTGACTGCTTCATTTACACAATGAGGTGCGGTGATTCAGCAATCTTGTTTCCCCGTTTCTCAAAGTCAAACATGAACCAATCACATGTTTCATTGACAGCATCATCTCTGATGCTGCTTGACCCGCATCATGCCATAACAAGCTAAAATGCTTTATGTTATCAACTAATTAATATATTTTGTAAATTCGTACAACCAGCTACAACATTTCTGTATTGTCTTTTCTAGATTAGCTTATGGAGCACTACATTTTAACAAAGAACATCCAATACGCGGTGTATTGCTTATTAACATTGTGCCTTGCAGTATGTAAACTGCAAGTGCACACACAGCAAGTGCATAAAAGTGCATTTCATTCACATTCATTTTAAAATGCAAAACACGTATTTTGGCTATGACGGTGGCTGACAATGAGCCTGTTAAAGCATTTGCAGATTAATATCATGATAAACCATGATACAAATGTTTCCAAATTGGGCCACGTGGTAAGACCATAATGCGGCATTAACCGCCAGCCCCTGGCAATGAATGAATGAATATAAATAGCCCACTGTGGCTGTCCAGTATACTCTGAATGTGTCTCTCTACTTCGTCTTGAAGCTGTTGCCCACTACCACTTGACCGTGACGTCGAATGGCCAAGCGTGGGCAGGGAATCGTCGCTGTGCTGTGGCGGGTGTGGCTGGGTGGTGGTGGTGGAGCGAGGAAGGGAAATGTTCGTCTGTTATTGCGCCGTATCCAGGAAACAACCGGGAGGTTTTCTAGCTCGCACTGGGCTGGGTGATTATGACGATTTCGACAAATAGGGCGGGAAAGCGGTGGAAAGTGGTGGGTGGAATGGATACTTGGGAATGTATAGGAAAGAAATTGTGGGGGCCTTGTCTGGTAAAATAAAAAGAGTTTAGCTTACATTTTACGTGTGTGTATATGTTTGTTGATCTTCTTTCACACCGTACGTAGCCAACCGTGCTTATCGGAGGTGCGGGGGAAGGACACCAAACTTAAACACAAAAAGCAGCTGACTATTTCACGAAGAGCAATGCATTGCTAGCCCTGCACATGTTCGCTTCTACAGTAAGTTAAAGAAAGATTTAAAGCAGCTGCAATTTATTTTTTTTGCCCAGTAACCTAATTGTGCATGGTCTATCGTTTCTATAGATGTTCGCATTTACAATCTCTTAACATATCCGCCTCTACCGTACTTCAGTCCCCAGCGAGTCGGATACTTGAAGTTGTACTATCCTTGTAGAATACGCAGCGTTTTTATAAGCGACGATGTTTTATTTGTTTTTGGAGACTACATTCCGTACAATATCTTTTGACGGTTGTGTATATATCCAGACAGATAGACATCATATACAAGAGTGTATCATTATGTGCCAGTTGTCTGCCCGAATGAGTTTTCAATCGAAATTGAAAAGCGCATAGCTCCAGTGGCTTCCTAATATCGAAAGGAAGAGCATTCCAGACGGCCGCAGAAGCGTATCCGAAAACGCGTGATGCAGTGACCGTCTTTACGTGGATCTGCATGCCACATGACCATGCACATGACAGCGAATAATAATAAATCTCTTTGAGTTTTGACCTGGTTAGAGAAATAAACCTGACATGTGTGGTCTGATAAGTGTGCCCAAAGTGTGTCTAGGCAGTAAAACGTATCTGGATCATAATCTACTACGCTCGTTGCTCCAATAATGCATTCCAATTAGCATTGTCAGTTTGTTCCATACAGAAGCTTCCACAATTGCATGAAAATTACATAAATCATTATGTCTGCATGTACAGGTATATACCGTTCCAACATTTAAACACTTGTGTAAGAAATCAAAGTTACATTTTTTGGGGGAATTTGTTACACAATCACCTAATTAGAATAGTTACGTAAACAAACATTTCCAGACGTCTATAAAACCATCATGTGTGTTTGCCAAAAGCCGTATAGCCCTCCGCTGATTGCATAAGACCGATCTCGCTCATGTAACACCACTAACAGGAGATGCCGCCGCGTCGTCGTGATTGGCAAACTGGACTTGCAATCCAGAGATCGCCGATTCGATCTCCCCACTTGAAACAATAGAAACGGTTCCTTAAAAACCTCTGCCTCAACCCATCCAGCAGTCTAAATGAGATCACCGCACTTAAAGCAATTGGCGCGTGTCACGTGGTGGCGAAAAGAGTGGGCAACTCCCAAGACCAGCATGGAAGAGTAGGCCAAATGCCCTCCAGAGCAGCGGTGGCCAACTGGCATCTCTAGAGTCGCATGCGGCTCTTTGATCCATCACATGCGGCTTTCTCGAAGGGGCACAACGTATGACGCACTGCCACAGCAGTAGCAAATAACAATGGATGTCTCCCGTGCCGTGCCGAAAACTCTCAATTAATATAACAACTTATTATATGTGCACTTGGCGCTTTGCAGAACTCTTGATTGCTTTTATTGTCTCTTGGTCTGTTACAGGTCGGGCCACTCCTGCTGTATAGGAGGGCTCCCGGCGACCTAGAGGCCCCTACGATAACTCTCGTACGGCGACACCTCTGGACACGTCCAGTCGGAGGGTGTCTTCACGTAGGAGTCCCCAACCCTACCGGTCCACGGACCGGTACCGGTCACGTGGCCTGTTAGGAACCGGGCCGCACAGCAGCAGGAGGTGAGAGCGGTGAGTCCGCGCGTGAAACCCGCCCCCATTGTTTTATTATTCACCACTTCCATCCGCGCCTCTTTACCGCACTGCGCACTTGTTTCAGTCACGGTTTTGGTAAGCCCACAAGCTGCTAACCACCCTAGCCGCAATGAGCAAAAAATACAAACGTCGCCGGAGAGCTTCTTTGAAAAGGGGGAAAGACCCAATGATGAACCCCCCCACCCCCCCCCCCGGTCCGTGAAAAAATTGTCTTCCACGAAACCGGTCCCAGGTGCCAAAAAGGTTTGGGACCGCTGCGTTAACGGCTAAGAAACACCGCTCAGGGGGAGACCCCCACCACCCTTGCCTGACCCTCCTCGCTCTCTCGCTCTCTCTCTCCTGGCTGTCTGGAGCCTCGTCTTGCCCAAAAGAGCCCCTTTTTTTCTGTGTGCGCCGCATTTCCCGTGCAGCTGTTGAAAGATCCAGAGCGGCCCACGTGACCGTGCGCGTCAACGCGAACACGTGCGCGTGCGTGTGGACGCGGCAGCTGCAGGCCACGGCACACAAAAGACAAAGACCCCCCCAACCCCAACTCTCCCCGTAGGGGTTTTAACAGACGGTCAGGGCAAGTGCTGTGAACGAGAAGCACCTCTGAAGGCCGGCGACGGAACACGAAGGGTGTGGGGTGGCCAGCAACCACGCTCCGGCCGCATTTGTCTCCCCGGTGGCGATGTTTACACACCGCGCCCGGTACTCATTTGAGGCTGAGTCGACCTAGGGGAGGCACAGGACCGGTTCGGATAATCGTCGCTGGGTGTTGGTGGTCGTGAGCGGGAATCGGAACTCGTGGCCCGCCGGGGTCCGTAGCGCAGCGTGCTAACCGCTTCAACACCAAACAAAGACAAAGATCCCCCATATAGCTTTTAACAGGATGTCAGGGCAAGTGCTGTTGACGAGAACCTATGAAGGCTGGTACGGCACACGACGGGGTGGATGGCCAGCACCACGCCCGGCAGCCTTTGTCTCCCCAGTGGCGATGTTTACACACCGCACCAGGTACTCATTTGAGGCTTAGCGGACCTAGGGGAGGCCCAGGACCGGTTCGGATAATCGTCCCAGCGTGTTGGTGGCCGTGAGTGGGAATTAGGCTGGGATCGCCGGGTTCCCTTACACCACCGCTCCCCACACACACACACGAACGCGCGCACACACCCTCTCACTTGGAGGCAAGTTAAGGACACATACTTTCACAAATATTCATAACCCGTTGACCGGCCGGACAGACGGGCGGTGTGAGCCTGCTTGCAACCCAGCACCAACGACTGTTTAAAAAAAAAAACTGGGTAAATTAAAACCTGCATGGGGGGATTGGTGGTGGTGGGGGGCCAAGTGCCGACCCATCTGCTGCAACAGTGAAGACGCTGCGGTGAAGTATGGTCAAACAATGCTCGTGGTCGACGTGGCGTGGGGAAGCATGCGCTGAGCAGCGGATCGACAAAAGGCTACACTTTATCATTCTAATGATTATTATTATTATTTTTCACAGCCTCTGAAATTTTCCAGAGAACAACCCCAAGTACCGTTTTAGTTCATTACTCAAAAATTTACACGTACTCTAGATCGATACCGGCCACTTAATGTTGTCTACGATACCAATTAAAGCCACTGGATTTACAATGCCACTTCTGACTTAAAACGTTCGTGACTGCAGGAATTCATATTCTATGGTTCTTTCGGTAAAGTCACGTAGATAGAAAACTAAATAAAAAATAGAAAAAAAACTCACGACAATCAGGCGGAAGACGACCGCTTGTGTTGCGATCGAAACGTCGTGAATTTTTATTTTTATATTTTTTATAATTTTATGTTATTTTCTATCTACGTGACTTCACCGAAATAACCATAGAAAATGTCACTTGTGCCTCATGATATAATCGTTGAAGCCTTCAGCGATGGGACGTGCAAGAAAATTACAGCACTCAAATCCCAATAAACGTAATGTGCTGTAGCTCACAATGGCCAGTAGGTTCGTATCTCAGAAACGGGATTTGGTGGTTCAATTTAATCCAAATCATTGCCTTGTACAGCACAGTCATCGTAAGTCATCGTCGATATTCACTTTAATATGTTTTTTTGTTCGTGTTTTTGTTTTTTGTTTGTTGCGGTTGCACCCGATTCAAGAGCCGAATGGCTCACAGGGCTATACCTAATAAATGAACTTGAACTTGAACTTGATCCGCTGCTGGATAAAAGCCTCCCGAGTCACCGCCACCCTCTCACAATGCTGCAATGCAGCAATCCACCCAAGCACTTTGTGACACAAACCGATCTCATCGTTCCATCTCATCGGTGGACGCAGTCGCGCACGCGTCCCATTCCTTGCCGGTCACTCGGTTATTATTCTTCGCCATCGTCCATCAGCGTCTTGCCCTCTAACGCGGCGGTTCTTAACCTGGGGTGCACGCACTCCCCTGGGGACACGAGGCATGGCCAGATATTTTTAGAAGGTAAATCATCGAAACAGATTAAGCACGGGCCACGTAAGTATGACTACCTTGTGTCATCAGACCGATGTGTTTATTAACATTATAATTAATTTGTTTTTACGATTGAGAAACCAAAGGGGTGCAAGGCTGCAGTAAAGCTGAAGAACCACCGCTCGAATAGTACCGGATGGGGATAAAAGTACGAAAAAATTGTAAAAAAAAATTGATAAAACCAATAAAATTGAGATAACACCAATAAAACCTGTCATATAACAATATAACAGTAGGTGTTACCCTTTCTGGCAACAAAACAGGTCTCAAGATGTTGAAACACAAAACAGAATCACTATTCAAGGAATCCTGTCTGCATTAACCACACGAAATTGTGGTGAACATGCAAACAAAAAAACATGCTCTGATAATAATATATGCATTGTCTTTGAAACTAATCGGTCCACAACAGAGACAGCTTTCTTTAAAAACCTGTCATATTTTCTTTTTGCAGAAATGACACTTGCCGCAAACTCAAAGTGAACACGGAATCCCCGAAGGCACGGCTGATTGTTCAGTTGGGAATTCAGTGCACAATTTGCACATCCTGCTGGGACTTCCCAAAAACCATTTCCGACATCTCTTGGGATGCAGCTGCACAGGCGCAACAGTGGGACAGGCAGCAGCAATTCCCATTGTACAGTTGTGTTTCCACCCCCCCCCACACACACAATTTATACCTCCTTTATTTAGAATCGAGCCGAGAATCGATCGCGATACGAATGAAATGTGTGCGACTAAAGCCCTCTGTCGGCCCTGAGTCAGTGTTGGAAATTCCACAAAACCTATGGTGGGGGTCAGTTAGCCAGAGGACAAACACTGCTGACTTCTCACAAAGTAGTCCTGATTTTATTCACCTCGCAAGGGATGATGTGCTAATTTTCACCACTTTCTGATTGTGGGTCAAGTGTGTTCACCAGTGCCATCTAGCAGGATACTGCAGCATCTAACAACAGGGTGCATTCTCATGAAGAGTTCTCCAATACAGCGGTTGGGAGTCTATTTTTGTAATAATTTGTAATTTAAGTGATGTGATATATTCACACAGTGGCCTACTCCTCCCATTACATCCCAGGCTCTTTAAGGTCCCCTTGCCAAATGACCGTATGCAATGGTAAAGTGTAAATGTAATCCTTAAAATGTATTGAGATTTTACATTTTGATTTAAAGCTTTCGTGACTGCAGGCATTCATATTCTTGGTTCTTTCGGTAAAGTCACGTAGAAGGGAAATAATAAAAGAATAAAAATAGTGAGAATTTGTATTGTTTAATATTTTTATTATTTTATTATTTCCCTTATACGTGACTTTACCGAAAGAACCAAGAATATAATGTATTGAGAGTTCAATTTTAATGTACACATTTTATTCAGGGACTGTGTGTTGCCTTGGGGCTGTTCTTGCTGTTGTTTTACTGCCTTTTTAAAGCTTTGGAATTTGTGATGCAATTTGAACTTCGTTTCTCAGTCCGCTTGTCCTAGTGAGGGTCGTGGTGGCAGCGTGTTCAGACGGGTGGTCCAGACCTTCCTTTCCCTGGCGACAGACTCTAGCTCTTCCTGGGGAATTCCCAGGCGTTCCCAGGCCAGCCGAGCGACATAGTCCCGCTAGCAGCAGCGTGGTCCTGGGCCAGCCCCGGGGCCTTCACCCAGCGGGCCGTGCTGCTGCTGCTGCCCCGTAGAGTTCCAGGGGGAGTTTACCGGGGGGGCATCCTTACCAGGTGCCCGAACCACCTCAACTGCCTCCTCTCGATCCGGAGGAGCAACGGGCTCGACTCTGAGGCTCTCCCAGATTACCGAGCTCCTTACCCGTTCAAGGAGAGTGAGGCTCAGCAACCCTGCGGATATACCTCATTTCGGCCCCTTGTACCCGCGATCTCATCCTTTCGCTCATTACCCAAAGATCATGGCAATGGGTGAGGATGGGAATGTAGATCGACCTGTAAACCGCGAGCTTTGTTCGAGAACTCAGCTCCCGCTTCAATACCACAGAACACGACAGCGCCCGTATCACTGCAGACGCCGCACCGATCCGCCGACCGATCTCCCGTTCCCACTTATCATCACTTACGAAAGAAACCCCGACGTACTTAAACTCCTCCACTAAGGGCAACTGTTTCCCCCTCACCTGGAGAGAAGAATCCACCATCTCCCGCGAGTGAACCATGACCTCAGATTTAGAGGTGCATATCCTCATCCCAGCTGCTTCACACTAGGCATCAAACCGTTCAAGTGCACGCTGGAGATCGCAGACTGACGAGGCAAAGAGGATGTCATCTGCAGCGATGCCACTTCCATGCCCTCCATACTGGATTCTTATCATAACTCGGCTGCGCCTTGTTTCCAATTTAAATTTTTTTTCATTTAAGGGGCGCCAGGGGGTTGAGATTTTATATCCCTTGCCTGGTATGCAGGAGGCAGGGGGTTTGATCCCGACTCTGACGCCTTTATATTTGGAGATTGCATGTTCTCCCCATGGTCGTGTGGATTTTTTCTCCCGGTCCTCCGGTTTTTCCCTCCGGTTTTTCCCTCCACGTTTAGAAACATGTGTTCGGACTATTTAGCTCATTTTGTTTGCTATAAATGTCCAAGTGATAAGTCACTTTGTTGAGCTATCATTTGTGTGGCCAGGACGCTTTTGAAAAATATGTTAATACTTCAGTCGGCTTTGTCTGGTAGGATGGGAATGGTTTAGTTTCATGTGTATAAGTTTGGGTGATGTGTTTACCTTTATTGTATTTTACACTCTTATCGTGTGTTTGTAATGTTTGTTGTTGCAACGTTCTTACCCGCCCCTACTGGACATCTGTGAAAAATAGCTCTATAGCTCATCGGATTCCTCCTGCAGTATAAATACATATTCTGATTCTGTTTATTAAGATTTGCAGCAACCAAATGTTGGACCCATGCAAACCAGTTCATTTTCAAGAGCAATGACCAGCAGGCAACCCAGATGCCGATTGCCATTCTTACAGCACAGCAATAAATGCCTGAGTTAAAAATAAATAAATATATCAACTACATCCGCCTATGACAAATCACCTGGGAACGCATCCCATCTCGTCCCATATTTTGAAGCAAAGCAGTGTAGAGCCTGGGTATTGCTTCGATTGGTGACCATCATCCCTGGCAGGTTGTTTCAGGTTCACATTGTTTAACCAGGTGAAAACTCACGAGAGACCAGGATGTGAGTCCCGTTTGCAAGAGTGAACTGGGTCAGAAAAAACTACAATAAGCGAGTTTGAATGGGGGGGGGGGTGAAAGATTTTATTCCTGCAAGAGGCCGCTGGACTACATGGGAGACAGCAAAATAAAAACGAGTCGTCAAACTGTACTTTGATACTTCAATATCTACGCTCCCTACCCTTACCAACACACACTGACCAACGTGGTGAAGTATAGTTTAACTAGCTATAACTATTGTTATTTTGCCAGGTAATGCCCACACAGCTACATAGCTCGTTTTCAAAAGCGACCTGGCCACAAATGATAGGTCAACGAAGTGGCTTATAACGTGGAAATGTATAGCAGCCAAATGCTCTAAACACATGTTGATACTAAATGTGGAGGGAAAAAACGGAAGACCCGGAGAAAATTCCACGCAACCACGGGGAGAACATGACAACTCCAAATATGCAGGCGTCAGGGTCGGGATCGAATCCACGACCTCATGCATACCAGGTGAGGTAATTAACATCTCACCACTGTGGCAGGTCACGCATGGTAGTGTAAGGTGTTGGCACTTCCATCCCTTCTAAGACATCTGTCCAGCGAGGAATTGTAGCCAAAATTGCCTTCTAATCTCGCCACCGTGGCGACCCTTAAATAGCCCCACGACCCGCATGACGAGGGGAGGCCCTCATCCAACGGTGGATAGACACTGCAAGACGTATGTTTGCACGCACGAAAATTAAACACGTGAGAACTCCAGTTGCCTGTAGACAAGTTCGTCCGACTACTTACAATTATTTTGGAAGCTATTTTTGGACTTGTCTTGAAGTGAGACATTACAAATTCTAAATGCATTCTTCAGCCACCCTGCAGAGACACCCTTTTAAAGGCTTTGTGTATATGAAAAAAAAGATAAATATGTACTCCACAAACACATGCCGAAAACGGAACCATCAGTGTGACTGCGACAACATGGCCCAGAAATGCCCTGAAGACACGGGCCCACCAGTAACCAGATACGTTACCGCTCAAAAAAGGAAAATTGATTTTCGTTTAGGGTATCACCTTTCCAATATATCTATCAATATTAGTATGCCTACATGCAAACTCGTGACATCGGTACTCCGCTGTCATTTCAGATGTTTCCTGCCCGTGACCTTGACGGCAATGGGCAAAAGTTATTTCAAGTTTAATGTGCAGTGGCTGGTTTATGTGCTGCATTGATCCAATTTATGAAATGGATTTGCTCATGCTTTATGGAATGTGTGACACATCAGTACGTGCTATGGCTGAGTAGGGTGGCGCGTGCCAATGACTTGGGACGTTAGGATTGGCGGATCGAGTTGCAAATCACGTACGCGAGCCACCTGCCCGTAGTGACAGTGGGGTTCTGCGTGAAGCACTGCAGTAATTCTGGCAAATCGCCCGATGAAGCTGGTTGCAATTACCAGAAAAGCGCCGTACTCGCATTGTAAATTTTGCGGGTTTACTCTCCAACACCCAACGGTTGTGCTGAAGTCGTGACTAATTGGCACATCTGTTTACGTGACACACCTGACGAGTTGGCTGTGGCGGGTTTAATGACACATTTTGGCGATGTAACCCAAAAATCTTTTATTATGAATATCGGTCACGAAAGCCTACGTGTTAAAGCAAGGATATAGCCGAATGTGTTTTTTATTCAGAGTTTGAATAATGTCCTCGCTCACGCAAGTCTAAGGGTGTTGTTATACGCACCCTGAGCAAACTAGCACAGGGTCCCAGAGTTCTCACATCCGTGGACAGGTACTGGGAACATGTCAAGAGGGGGGGAGGCAAGGAGGGATTAGTATAGAGGAGGGGCATGGAGAGAGAGTGGAGGAGAGACAGGAAGGGGAGGAGGACAAGATGGAAAGCGGGACTGGGAACTGCACGTGGCAATAAAGTGAGCCCCATCCCCGTGTGCTAAGCCTCGGTGTTCCTTCTTACACACAAGTGTTAATACTGCAGGTGTGATTGGACATAGCATATGTGCCGTTTGCTTCGCAACAGACGTCAGGGATCGCCTAGATGCGATTTGCAAAAAAGATACAGCCGTGTTTACCGGCGTCACACTGTTCAAATTTGACACATTTGCAAAAATTGCAGTATTCGCAAATTTGCCTAATTGGGTGAAACCAATGTGGGGCTGGTATGGAGCTCACCTTCAACGGGCATGCATTGGGCCCATGTGCGGAATGCACCTTTCAAATTCCTGCACGGTGCATACCTCGCAAATCAGAGCAGGGCAAAGTATGTCAGTGGGTTCTCACCAGATTTGTCCTGGATGCCCTCTGGGTACCGTTCAAACCTACGAGCGTGCTTTCGACTGTTTCCGCCCCAATATACATGGGTTTTCCCCTTCCATAACCGCCTCTCATTTCAACAGGATGAATAGCAACTTACCCCCTTACTAATGACCGAGACGTCTCTGATTGTTAGTAAGTTGATCGAGACGTCTCTGATCGGTGGCGTAGTTAGCGTGAAGCAAGGGGTACCTTGTCCCCACCCCCATCCCCTGGTGGCCAAAGCTACGAGTTGGAGCCTCCTTGACAACTCCCATGAGATTCGTTTTCAACAACAGTGCACAACTTTTAACGCAGCCTTACACATCCCATTGGTCCTCAGTCGTTTTTAAAATGTATAATGCTAACAAATGCGTAGGTTTGATGAAACAAAGTAGTTGTTTCGATTTAAAGCTTTCGTGACTGCAGGGATTCATCTTCTTGGTTCTTTCGGTAAAGTCACGTAGAAGGGAAGTAATAAAATAATAAAAATAAAACATAATAAAATGATTATTTTATTCTGTTTTATTTTTATTATTTTATAAATAATAAAATAATTATTTTATTCTGTTTTATTTTTATTATTTTATTACTTCCCTTCTACGTGACTTTACTGAAAGAACCAAGAAGAAAAAAGTAGTTGTTACTTACGTGCCCGTGTCTAATTTGTGTTTTCGATGATTTACCTTCTAAAATAAATAAATTTGGCCACGTCTCGTACCCCCAGAAAGGGCATCTCGCACCCCCAGGGAGTGCAGCGTGCACCCCAGGTTACGAACCACTGGTGTAGAAAAACAATGCACTTATTTAAAACGGAGCGCCCCTCCAGCGTTAAATGTTCGAGACCGTGAGCGTAACGATGTGATTAGGCAAAAGGAGCCAGCGATATACAATAGCCTCGAGGTGCGACCACGCGAGACAAATCAAATATTGCTGCCCCACCTAACCGATCATCGCACCCCCTGAGCTGATAATTATGTAATGACTGCGCTACTGCCTCTGTGATGGTTATACAGCCGGATGGAAAACATGGGGCGCCAATACGCCTCTTCAAAATCTTTAGCCATTTTACTGCACGAGACTCCAATCGACAACGCCCTCTACCAATGGGGCCTCCCTGGAGCATATTGCTTTCCCACCGTGAAACTACCGCAGACTATAACCTCACCTGGGTAAACACAGTGGCTTCGCGAGAGGCTCACAATGCAAGGTTGGGGTAGAATACCAAAAGTGATCAATTATTTGATGCGATTTCGTCAAAATAGAGGATTTGGTCAATCGTTGCATGCTGGTCTCTTCTGAAAAAAGTCTAATAATGTAATATTTCCTGGATAAACATCTACATTACTAAATAAATAATGAAAGATGTTTGTTTACAACCACTTTAATTTTTTTAATAACACTGCATTTGTGGCACCCGCTCCATATGGCAATCGTTTTTTCTAACGAGATACCGTATCCTCCAGATTATAAGACACTGGAAAGTAAGACGCACACCCCTGTGTCAATATGATGATACAAATCTAGTCACACGGCGACACCTACTTAAAAATATCACAAAACTTTTGCTTTAAAATACAGCAGTTATGGGAAAAGTGCGTCGTATAATCGGGACGGTACGGTAACATCAACTGGCGTCACCAACAACGCCATAAACTCAGTCACTGCACCACTGTGACCGCGGGAAATGTGAATCATAAACGTTTATGTGCAATGTAAACTCAGTCAAGGAATGTATTAATGTAAAAATAGAATACCCTATGTTCTATCTGTCCCTTCAACTCAAACCACATAAATTATATCACTTGCTGCACCCTTAACCGTACAAACTTTGTCCAACAACAACAACGAACAAAACCCGTACAGTACACTTTACATTCCAAACTCTTTTTTTTGGCGAAACCTCCATAACCGTATGTTAGTTTCTCACTCGAATGGTCATTTGAGTTCAGGTTAACACATTTATTTGTTTAAACAATGAGCTACAAAATCAGGGGCTGTCTATGCACCGCACTGCAGCGACAGTGGTGTTATTGCTGTGGTCTTTATTGACACAGTTCACCGCGATCATGATTGGGCCGCACGTTGTATAAAGATCACAACAATGGTTTTTGCGACCGAGACTATAAAAAAACAACCGCTGCTTTCGAAAACAATTTGAACGAAATCGGCGTCTTTCGTTGCAGGGCTTTCATGAGAATGCAGAGGATATTGGGTCTCTGTGAGACATCTCCTTTACCAGTGGCAAAATATAGTAATAGGTTTTTACCCTTTCAACTGGTACAAAACTGACACCTTTATACAAGGGATCATGTTTGCAATAATCACAACACAAGCAGTCAAAATGCAAACAAAAAGAAACAACTCTGATAATGATAATGATATGCACTGTCCTTGAAGTTGATTGGTCCACACCCGAGACAGCTTTTATTTGAGCCTAGTCTCCATTGGTGTTGGACCAGATGACGCCTTTTGGCTCTAATAAAAGCTGTCTCGGGTGTGGACCAATCAACTTCAAGGACAGTGCATATCATTATCAGAATTGTTTCTTTTTGTTTGCATTTTGACTGCTTGTGTTGTGGTTATTGCAAACATGATCCCTTGTATAAAGGTGTCAGTTTTGTACCAGATAAAAGGGTAAAAACCTATTACTATACTAGATATTGGGTCTCTCTTTTTTACCGGAATCTTTCTGAAATGTAACACGAAAACACCTTAATCCCACCCCCTACCTTCTTCCTTCCTTTAAAACAATACGACGCGTTTATTTGCCGCAATAGGCCTACGCATACCCTAGAGCGGCGTGTGTTTATTATAACGGAAAGAGAGAGAGAGCGAGTGAGCAACTTGGCAAGCGGTGGGTAAGGCGTGGCAACTTATGAAAGGTTTTCTCCACAGTTTTCAGACATCAAGAATTTGGCTATTGTCCTAACAATAATCATCACCACTGAAGAATGTTTTCCATCGGATTTTAATTTTAATATTTGTTCCGTAGAACCAAGCCAACCTTATATTGTGGTGAAAATCGAATAAAAAAAACATAAACCAAACATCGGTGGGCACAACACTCCACGCAAAACCAAGCATGCTCGTTTTTACCAAATTTTTACGCCTGAATGATGAATGATTTCGGGGCGTTGTCACACTCTGGAATTTCGATGAGAGAGAGGGAGGTGGGAGATGGTGGTGTCTCAACCCACTAAGCCACGAAACTCAAAATGCCTTCGCAGCTCCTCTCTCGAACATTCTGTGCCAGCGGCGAGCCAACACGCTGGGGCCATTTTGTAGTGAGAGCCACTTCTGGGATTTTCTGGGCATCGCACGAGGCATTGGCTCTCAGAGTTTGTTTTGAGCTCATCCAAAAAGGCTCGCTGGAGATGGCGTAGGGTACAGTAATATTTTTTTTAATTTTACCAGGTAAGGCCCTCTTTTTCAGGAGCGAACTGGCCACATATAATATAGCTCAACGAAGTGACTCATCATGTGGTGATGTATAGCAGCCAAATGCTCTAAACGCATATTTATAAATGTGGAGGCAAAAACCGAAGGACCCGGAGAAAAATCCGCGCGACCACGAGGAGAACATGCAAACTCCAAATAGTCAGGCGTCAGGGTCGGGACGAACCCGCGAACTCCTGCATACCAGACGAAGTAGTTAACATCTGCCTTCAGTAACTGAGCTCTGACGCCAGGGGTGGGACAGAGAAGTGCATTGTTGTACAACATTTATGCCGGAGGAGATATAACGTTCGCCACTCGAAACAGACGTGTCACATATACTGCAGGCCCTGCACCTCCCATTCGTATGGATGGCTACGTACGGTGCGAAAGAAGCTCAACATGCACACACACACGGGGCACCTGGATCTGTCAAGAAAAAACAACTGTTGTGCCAATCTCCAAATGTCAACCAACGGTTTAAAAGGCCACTAATTGATTGCACCGACCGAAGAATTAAGATTGCTTCGCCTTCTATGAAAAACAGACGTCTGACTCAAGCGAAGCTGCCGTGGAGTGACGGTCTGCGCACTGCACTTGCAATCCAGAGGTCGCCGTGTTCGATTCTATCACCCGGCACGGTAGTTCACAACAACGGATGCAAAGTGTCTCATCTCTCCCCACCGCTAACCACCCGGCAGTATTCTGTGAGTCGATTGGCAGGTCATGTGTGGTGGGGTAAAGTGTGGGTTCCCCCAATTCCTCCAAGACGTCTGACCCAGCATGGACAAGTTTGTCAGAATACCCTCTAGAGCAGGGGTTGGCAACCAACATGACAAGAGGAGCTATTTTTTTATTCATGAAAAAAAAACCCCTCAATATTCCAAGAGCCGCAATGCAGGCGAATCCGATGCGGTGGTCCTTAATAAAAACTGTCACGAAGCAGCCCTTCAAGAGCCGCATGTGGCTCTGGAGCCACAGATGGCCGACCCATGCCCATGGTAAACTGGACTTCCGTGGTAAACTGGACTTCCGTGGTAAACTGGACTTCCGTGGTAAACTGGACTTCCGTGATAAACTGGACTTTCATGGTAAACTGGAATTTCGTGGTAAACTGGACTTCCGTGGTAAACTGACTTCCGTGATAAACTGGACTTTCGTGGTAAACTGGACTTCAATGGTAAACTGGACTTTCGTGGTAAACTGGACTTCCGTGGTAAACTGACTTCTGTGGTAAACTGGACTTCCGTGGTAAACTGGACTTTCGTGGTAAACTGGACTTCCGTGGTAAACTGACTTCTGTGGTAAACTGGACCTACATGGTAAACTGGACTTTAATGGTAAACTGGACTTCCATGGTAAACTGGACTTTCGTGGTAAACTGGACTTCCGTGGTAAACTGGACTTCCGTGGTGAACTGGACTTCCATGGTAAACTGGACTTCCGTGGTCAAGGATCGGCAACCAAAATAACAAGCAGAGACATTTTATTTCGAATTCGGTGAACAAAAAAGCCCCTCAATGTTGCAAGAGCCGCGATGCTCCGGATCCGCCGGTTGCCGAGACCTGGGCTAGAGGAGCCCTCTAGAGGACTTCAGTGAGGGCCCTTCTGCCAGCAGTGGTGCAACCAAGTAATTGCAGGGCTGCACCTTTACTTATTACAAGTCATCTGAAGTCAGCGTTTAGAAGTTCTGAATGCACGTCTGTGGTTCACAGGTTGAAACACTCATCGTGCCACATGTCAAGGCAGGAGCGATACGAGTGGTGGATTCCTCTTAAGTGCGGAAAAGTGTACGGTTGACGTGGAAGAGAATTATTGACATGTATTTATACAGTACTGTATATATAAAAAACGCTTCGAGGTAAGATAAAAAGCCATGGAACCTGTCTACCCAGCACACTGCATTAATTCCAGACAGAACACTTTGGAGGTACCGAATTCTCTGCATTACAAGACGTACTTTTTCTATATTCTAAAGCTAAAGCTGGCAGTGTTTATTATAATCTGGAAAGCCGTGTGTGTGTGTGTGACGAGATTTGAAGAAAGTTCTTGACAACTACTTTCCGGAGCGTCTTGTGGTCCAGGGAATACGGTATCTCTCCAATGCATGTCAACTCGCCTTCGTCGAATGAATGCGTTGGGTAAATGCAGCTGTGCGATTATAGGATGTTCCTTTCTCTGAAGTCGTTTGAGATGAGCACCTTGGACGACAGGGGATAGTATCACTTGGCTGTGTGTGCAGTCCACTTGGACGTGAAAGGCTCTCACAAAAACAAACTGACATTGCACACAGCGCCTTTGACTTCTTCCAGTTAAAGTGCAGCGATTCATCCTTTGAGCATTTTCATCGTAACTCTTAATCGACCCGCATGGTGAAGTATGGGCAGCCATTCCCCGCTCCCCTTTCCTCCAGAACTGACACGCCAAAACCATGGTCCTCAGTTCAGTTATGTATGAACCCCAATTAACGGAGGTGGCCAAACATCCCAATATAGGACCACAGAACTCAGGAAAATGTTGGCAGCCTTCCCCTTGTCTGTGGTTTCCCGCGAATTCCGATTCTAAGGAAGATTGTGCGCGTTACACATTCGTGCATTTCATTGATTTTTTTTAAAAAACATGTATAATTATAAAATGCAGCAATTTGTCAATCCTGCATTAGGCATCAGTTACTGGGGGTTGTTTGACCGTATGTCACCACTGGTCAGGGTGGCTTTTGTTAGAGGGAGGGAAGAGGCAGGACCGGTTTAGCTGTCACTTACCACTCATGGCCAAACATCTAACTCAAGTTTCTGGGTTTAGAGTGCAATGCGCCGACCTCTGGCATCAATGATACACCCCTTTAAATGTTAATATTCTCACATTTCGGATGCTGACAAGTTTTATTAAATGCTGTAATATTTAAATTTTGAGACCGACCACCTGAATGAATATTTATTCACAAACTGAACCAAAAGTCAGTAATGTATTCTACTTTTTAAAATTAACTGCTACTCTTTAAAGAGTGATAGCTGACTAGTTGCAGATTCAAGGTAAAGGTCTATATTAATACAAAGGTCTCTAAATGCTCACATGCGTTTCCTGTATTAAATATAGTTTTTTTAAATTCAGGGCAGTATTATTGACATGTTTTTAGTTTTTTCATATGAGATCGGATAATCGATTATCTCCGTTGACAGCCCTAAACCCGATGGTATCAAATTCCACATTCCTACGGCAGGAACCAGTCTATCCATATTCCGTTCAATTTTTACTTTCCATTTAGTGGTAGTGTACTTATTTTATCGACCTCAGGAGGGATGATGATGGGCCGAGTCGAGCAGCCCTGACTGCAATTTGAACTCAAATCCTCCCGAATGCAAGTCGAGTGCTCTCAACACACTGACGCGCCACAATCGGGGGGTCCATTTGGAGCTAAGGGAACACGAGGTGGAGGGAGCTACCTGTCAGCGTGCGCACGTTGCAGTCTCTCCTCCCGTGAGCCCCTGACACGCGTGGTTCCATCGCCTCTCCGCTCACACCGAAAGGGGTGCGCGGTAGAGCAAAGCAAGCACTTATTGCTCTCTGGAACGCATGAACGGGCAGCTGTTCTCAATATTCCGCAGTCAACAACGCGTGCAGGCGGGGCGATCGCGACGCTTTAACTCAATAGCTTCTAAATCCCTTATTAGGCGGATCTAATAACGGACGCTTTTGCCAATTTGTGGCGCAACAAAAGTGTGCAATGCCGTATTTAGATGTTGCTTTCCTGCCGTGTAGGTTTTTTATTGCGGTTGTGCTTTCAGAGCTGGGCCGCGTGTTGTTCGGCACGATGTCCCACGTTTTGCTCCCCGTGCTGGGGAGCTTCTTTAGGAACTGGATTATTACACGTTAACCTGTTCCTGTTCCCATGGCGTACGGGTACGCCATCAGTTTATTCTTCCGATTCCATTCTGATGACGTAAGTGTACGTCATCGGAATGGATCCGGTGGAAAAAAATGAAGTAACTTTCTCAGTACCGAGGTTCCCACAAGGCCACGCGGGAGGACGTGTGGCACAGTTTGGCGCCAGCTTGCGTGGAGTGCGGTCGTGTCGCTGCGGTTCTTCTCCGTGGTGAGTACAATGTCTTTAAAAGCAACGGCGCTGCGTCTCTCTGAATAAAAATTACGCTGAACTGCTTGCGCATTCCAAGAAACAGCGGTGAAATGGATCCGCCCTGCAACTTGCAGCCGTCTCGAAACAGGAAAGGGTTAACCAGCGAAAACATGTCAGCTCTTCAGGATGTGCGTCTTTAACATCTGAATACAATTACTCTAATGAAGCTCTAAGCGCATGTGGAGAAACTTGGACATCCATTCCGAAAAAAACATGCGACCTGAAAACGTATTCGAGAACCACCGTCGCCTTTAATCAGCAAAAAAAAATACGTGTTTTTGTCTACCTGGAAATCTATTTAGATAATTAACAGCGTCGAGACCACTGGCTCACTGCTATTTGGAAGGCACAAAGCAATATACATTGAGCAAAATTCCAGTGTGAGCAACAGTACTTAAAAACTATACTATAAAGTACACATGTTTTTATTTTACCACGTAAGGCCCACTGAGCCATACAGCTCTTTTTTACAAGCGACCTGGCCACAAATGATAGCTCAACAAAGTGGCTTATCACGTGGAAATTCATAGCAGCCAAATACTCTAAACGCGTGTTTCTAAATGTGGCGGGGTGGGGGGGGGGAACCGGAGGACCTCGAGAAAAAACCATGCGACCACTGGGAGAGAAACATGAAAACTCCAAATATCCAGGCGTCAGGATCGGGATCGAACCCACGACCTCCTCTAAACCAGGCGAGGTAAATAACATCTCACCACCTTGGCGCCTTATTTGGACTGGGCCAAGAGTGGGGATTGCACCCCATTCATCGTCCATCCTTTAAAGATGGTAACTGTAAATATGGTTGGAGATAGCTACAGAGCAGGTGTATTTGTTGCCTTTCTGTGTGGACCTTTGAGTGTCACCCACTTTATATACATTGGGTTACACTCATTAAAAAACGCAATGACCTCACGTCCTAATGCAGGACTCTCCTGAAAAGGAGCCTAGAGCCCAGCCCCACTGGCAAAAACACCTGGCCAAATGATGGCATTGTTAAATAGTGTACCTACATGATTGGGTGGCAGTGCTACATAATCACACGTAACATAACACCTCAACACATTCGTCAATAACACTGCCGGCTTAAACGGCAGTACATATAATAGGCAACGTTTTGAGAAAAGCCACTTTCTTCATAGCTCGTGGTGCGCGAACGTGTTGATTTTTGTGTGTGTTACAGCTGCACGACTGGTGCCACCAACAAAATCAATGCCATTTACAGTCCCTGAGATGAAGGCTGCTTGGGTCACCGATTTGTCGGGGTGTGAGACGGTGGCGAGGAGATGTTAACTACCTCGCCTGGTATGCAGGAGGTCCTGGATTCGATCCCGACTCTGTCGCCTGTATATTCGGAGTTTGCGTGTCTCGGGGTTTTTCCCCTCCACGTTTAGAAACATGCGTTGAGAGTAATTTAGCTCCGATAAATGTCCACGCGGTAAGCCACTTCGTTGCGCTATCCTGTGGCCAGGTTGCTTCTGTGAGCCTCGCCTGGTGGAATAAAAACTGGTGTAGTTTGTACGCGTATGCATGTATGTTGAACTTCTTTCGCACCATGCATAGACAACCGCCATGGAGGGGAAGGATAACAAACCCAATCACCAGAGGTGTGGACTCGAGTCATGTGACTTGGACTCGAGTCAGACTCGAGTCATGAATTTGATGACTTGCGACTCGACTTGGACTTGCATAACAATGACTTTGTCCCACCTATGAGATGTGGACTCGAGTCATGTGACTTGGACTCGAGTCAGACTCGAGTCATGAATTTGATGACTTGCGACTCGACTTGGACTTGCATAACAATGACTTTGTCCCACCTATGAGATGTGGACTCGAGTCATGTGACTTGGACTCGAGTCAGACTCGAGTCATGAATTTGATGACTTGCGACTCGACTTGGACTTGCATAACAATGACTTTGTCCCACCTATGAGATGTGGACTCGAGTCATGTGACTTGGACTCGAGTCAGACTCGAGTCATGAATTTGATGACTTGCGACTCGACTTGGACTTGCATAACAATGACTTTGTCCCACCTCTGCCAATCACACCCCCCCTCCTCTCTAACAAGTCGTTAGAAATAACAACCCACTCGCAAGGTGCGTGCTCACCATACACTCGCAGAGGGCTCTCGCTCGAATCCCACGGGGATTCACGAGGTCCTCGTGCACGCCGACGCCGCTTCTAACGCGGAGTGAAACTGAGAGACAGAGAGAGACAGAGAGACAGAGAGACACAGAGAGCAGAGAGACAGAGAGACAGACAGAGAGAGAGAGAGACAGAGAGCAGAGAGAGACAGACAGAAAGAGACACAGAGACAGACAGAGAGACAGAGAGAGAGACAGACAGAGAGACAGACAGCAAAGAGACAGAGAGACAGACAGAGAGACAGACAGAGAGAGAGACAGAGAGCAGAGAGAGACAGAGAGACAGACAGAGAGAGAGGCAGAGAGACAGAGAGCTGGGCGCTGCTTCTAACGCGGAGTGAAACGGAGAGCTGAGAACTGCGGCGTGGCCATGGCAACGCAGCCCGGCCCCGAGGGCAACTGAGGCCACCATCATCATCACCACCACCACCGTCACCACCACCACCGTCATCACCACCACCATCACCACCACCATCACCACCATCATCATCACCACCACCACCGTCACCACCACCACCGTCATCACCACCACCATCACCACCACCATCACCACCATCACCACCACCATCGTCACCATCATCATTACCACCATCATCACCACCGTCATCATCACCACCACCACCGTCACCACCACCACCGTCATCACCACCATCACCACCACCATCATCATCACCACCACCACCGTCACCACCACCACCGTCATCACCACCACCATCACCACCACCATCGTCACCATCATCATCACCACCATCATCATCACCACCATCATCATCACCACCACCACCGTCACCACCACCACCGTCATCACCACCATCACCGCCACCATCGTCACCATCATCATCACCACCGTCATCACCACCACTATCATCACCACCACCAACACAATCATCACCACCACCATCACCACCACCGTCACCACCACTACCGTCATCACCGCCACCATCATCACCACCACCGTCATCACCACCACCGCCATCACCACCACCACCATCATTACCATCACCACCATCACAACCACAGCGTCGCCGGTGTTTGATGCACAGTCGATGAGATCGGCGCACGCACCGTGGCATCGCGGGATGTGTTCACGCAGCCTTTTTACCTCCCCCCCCCTCCCAAAAACAAACTCCTCGCTCCGTCTTTTCCGCGTGCATCAATTGACTCCGCATCGGAATACAAATTAGACGAGTTCCACGCTGCACGCGCCCGATGATTGTTAAACACTTCCCACGCAACGCGCGAAGCGATTAACGTTGTCTGCGTCACACGCGAAACGCGTGTACACACACACACGTGGAACACGTGTACACACACACACGTGGAACACGTGTACACACACACACACGTGGAACACGTGTACACACACACGTGGAACACGTGTACACACACACACGTGGAACACATGTATACACACACACACGTGGAACACGTGTACACACACACACGTGGAACACGTGTACACACACACACGTGGAACACATGTATACACACACACGTGGAACACGTGTACACACACACACGTGGAACACGTGTACACACACATACACACGTGGAACACGTGTACACACACACACGTGGAACACATGTATACACACACACACACGTGGAACACGTGTACACACACACACGTGGAACACATGTATACACACACACGTGGAACACGTGTACACACACACACACGTGGAACACGTGTACACACACACACGTGGAACATGTGTACACACACACACACGTGGAACACATGTATATACACACACACACGTGGAACACGTGTACACACACACGTGGAACACATGTATACACACACACGTGGAACACGTGTACACACACACGTGTACACACACACACGTGGAACATGTGAACACACACACACGTGGAACACATGTATACACACACACACACACACGTGGAACACGTGTACACACACACACACGTGGAACACATGTATACACACACATGTGGAACACGTGTACACACACACGTGTACACACACACACGTGGAACACGTGTACACACACGTGGAACACGTGTTCACACACACACGTGGAACACGTGTACACACACACACTGGAACACGTGTACACACACTGGAACACGTGTACACACACACACGTGGAACACGTGTACACACACACATGTGGAACACTTGTACACACACACACGTGGAACACGTGCACACACACACGTGGAACACGTGCACACACACACACGTGGAAGATGTGTATACACACATACACTGAGATCTCAAGCTTCATTTGAATATGCCCCCCATTAACACAGCGTGAATTACTTGTAATCTAATCAATTACATCCCAAAAGAACAGACAGTTTAACACCCTTTGTAGGCAGGCTAATTAAACGGCGAACATTTCAAATTGGGTGTGTAAATTCCCACAAATTGCGAATAATAATAATAAAACAAGTGAAAGTGATTTCCAATCATGAGTTCCTATTTTCCAGCCCAGAGGCAGTGGTGCAAATTCGACATTATTATGGCAGGGGTAAGTCTCTCCCACAATACTAAATTGTGTATCGATCCCGGAGTGATGATGGGCTGAGTCAACCCACAACCAGGAGTTGACCTCCTTGATTGCGAAAATCTAGAATTAACACGTAATTACATGTCTAAAAGGTCCTTCTGCGCTATTTAAACCGAGCCACCACCATCGAGCGCGCGTGCCGGTGTGACCCGTGCCCATTCAACACTGCGAACACAAAGTGGAAATGTTTGTACCCACTGCTGCATTATCAGCACGCAACATTAAAATAAAACCGATGCGATTTGAAAAGCAACATATCACCGCGTCGAAATACGCCCGTCAACTTCACTGGCTCTACAATGGAATGTCAATGTTTTTTTTATTATAATAAAAAACAACTCACATATAGCAACGATTACAATGCAGACATGAGTTTGGCACGCAGTGCCACCCGTACGTATGTACGTTGAACTTCTTTCGCACCGTACGTAGCCCGCCGTGCTAATCGAATGTAAGGAGTAAGGACAACACCGGACCAACCCTAATGCCGTACAGTGTGCTCATAAGCTGATTATAAGTACAATTATTCAGTTGCGCATTCGGCGAAGCGAGGTCACGCTTAAGACATTAGCTAAACAGGCCACGGCCCGGCCCATTTGCGATCAATGCCAGCAGCTCAAGTGGAGCAGCGAGGGGTGTGGGGGTGGTGGTGTCACACGCTCACCGTGCTACGAATCCACGGGCATTTGTTTTGGCGCACGCACAACCCACCGGCCGAGTGGGAACGAGGTGGGGCGAGGTGGGGCGCTCTGAAATCGGTGGCACGGGCTCGGGTCACTTGGGTTCAGGCCCTGGGCTAACGTCGAGTGAAGAGTTTTAGGTCCGAATCGGTTTTCTGATTCGCACCTTAGCCGAGGTGCGAATTACCTCGGCTGACCTACCCCCGGTGAAGGACGGTCGGATATTGTAAGGTGTTCCATCGCTGCACGCGGTGAGATGGGTTCCAAACAAAAGCAAAGGGCGCACAAAAGCGAAGTTGCTTTGAATGGAGCGCACCAATTGCAATTGCTTGTTTTACAGAATATAAATAAAAAAATGTTACTATTGAGTAGTACTAATTAGATGAGTCTATCTAATCAGGATAAATGAGGCGTTGTGTTACCGTGGGCATGCGCAGATCAATACAACGTTCTCAATGCATGACTTTCCTTGTTGTTCTGCTATTAGTATTAAATAGAACAGTTTGTAGTCTATGAGGTACTTTCAAATCAAGCCAAAGTGATGTCCTGCTCAAACAAGCATTCACACAGTACTCAACTCCCGTTTACAGCCCTGAGCCAGTGCTGGAAATTCAACGTTACTATGCCGGGGATGTTTTTCCCCATAGCAGCACCACCACGGTTTACCTCCCCCAGCAAGTGGATCTGACTTTATCGACCATATACGAATGATGGGCTGAGTCAACCCATCCCAGCCAGGAGTTGAACTCACGAACTTTGGGTTTCGGGTCGCTCGCTATCTCGCTGCGCCACCAGGCCCCTTCTGTGCAATGAACAATTTTCCTTAATTTCGAGAGCTAAAAAAAGTCTCAGCATTTGCCGTTGACATGTCGGAAATGTTACTTACATCCAGACGTGTCCGCGCACGCAACCAGTTTGTATCAATTCCTCATTGTTGGACACAAGTGGGTTATTGCATTGTTGGTAACCTTGGGAGTAAAACACATTTATAATCACACTTGCCCCACTCAGGGGGGGGGGGAGGTGCGGTGGATCGGTCAGCACACCGGGCTTACAATCGATTGGTTGCCGAATCGATCTCCTGGCACGGCAGTTGAAGCAACAGTGCACATTTCTTAACACCCTCCCTCCCCTGCCGCCTCTGTCCACCCAGCAGTAATAATGGGTACAACCACAATCGATTTGGTGGTGTGCAGTGGGTTAAAGTGTGGGTGAGCTCCCACCTCTGACCAGCGTGGGAGAATAAGCCAAAATATCCGCTCTGTGGGGGCTTTTTAGAGCTCCCTCCAATGCTGTTTTTTGTGGTTGCGTGAGCAATTACTTGCAGAGCTATAATGTTGACAATTCTGTTACGTCGGTATGGAACATGCATCGGATGTAATATTTTGCACGACAGTGTATGCATTCATTTATAAATTCCGTTTGATGTTCAAGGGTTGTCATTATTAGAGGACGTTATTTTATTATTTCATAAATGGTAGAAGGATGCATTTATTCATCAATTAATATCGACTCTCACCGTCACGACACGTGCATCGAGCTGCAAGTGTAAGAACAGACGTTTTTATTCGAATGGTTTGCATGCAAAGGGTTCACGTGACCCCTTCAGCCACTAGAGGCCGCTATCATTACTACGATTTTCAATGAAATTGCAACCCTGAATTGTGACAATTCGTCTGCTCACGAGAGAGTTGGTTCATTAAACCCATCGTTTTAATGTAAAGTTTCTATTTATATAGTTTATGACTCTATAATTTTGGACCATATCATGTATATTTGTTTGCACTATAAGTGACAGAAAACCGGTTTCTTTGCAAGTTTTTGTAATTATTTTGCATATTGCATTCTTGTGCATGCTCCATGTGTTTGCCCGCATTTCTCCCGGGTCTCTCTCGCGCCAAGGAGATGTTCTGGTTTAGATAACGCTCACGCGTTTACAACAACTCCAAACATCGCACTACCACCCTATCTGCGCAATGTATATTCATAAGCAGTGAGCACACACACACACACGGGTACACTTTATATTTGGAAGAAACATTCAAGTGGCTTCCCTTCTCACTAGCACAAACTTCCTGTTTGCCTCGGCGTTCAACCAACCTCATGCAAACACGCAGCTGTTTTAGGGCCTTATCGAGTCGCCACCAGCATCAGCAAGCATGCCAGCTTCTCAGTTGTCAAGCCGGCGGCATTCTGCAGAAAGCCCGGAGATCAGACGCGTCGAAGAGAAAGACAAATGAGAGTTATTTTCGCCGTCAGGTGACGCACCGCAGGCAGATTCATCATCAGCCTTTCAGTAAAGTGACTCGTCAGCTGCAATGTTGCCTAACTTGCCCTTTTTGAAGGACCGTGGGTTCTGTTTCAGCAGACTCCTCTGTGTAACAAATGGCTTTTGGGCGCCGTGAAATTACCCCGATTTAACGTGCGACGTTCGGTACGGGGACAGGGTTGGCGTGACCGCACGGGATGGAACGGCCCACGGTGTGGATGCTGATGAACATTTTTAGTAAGCTGGCATGCTGCAAATGTCATTATTGCGCGGGTGAGTCACACAGTGTTGGTGTACGGTGCTTTTTCTGCAATATTTTGCTGTCTTTTCTTGGATTTTCTGTTCGCACATAGTCACTTTAAGATGTTTTCTTGTTCATGTTTTTGTTTTTTTGTTTGTTGCGGTTGCACCCGATTCAAGAGCCGAATGGCTCACAGGGCTATACCTAATAAATGAAACTTGAGTCGTGCGGTCATAGTGGTAAGCGTCCCGCACGCAGCATCATGCATGCGCACACGTACAGCCCCTTTGCCATTGCACTGCTGGATGAAGGGTTCCCCAAATCTCGCAGGTCACGTTGGGGGGGGGGGTCATTTGACCACACTTCACCACGCTGGGCAGAGTGGGTTGGTGAAGGCGATGAGCATAAATCTGGTTGCATAGAGATACAGTACAACAATGGATTTTGCTGCAATGCCATCTGCTGACCACCACAAAGCATGGCCCTGTATCCACCCATGACGATCTGGCGGGCTTGGCTTATCGCTATCCAAGCATTATCTAGGCACAACTCTGCTTCGCTTCTGAGATCTTACAAATAGATGGTGGCTATGCACCCCTGTAATCGAGCACCGTGAAGACAGCGAGGGTTGATGGATTGCACAAATGTTGCGAAACTCCCTTCCTGCAGAATGCAGTACAGCAAGTGTGGACTCCACCTGTTCCGTCTGTATGGGATAGAGTGTTTCCCCATCTCACGCGCGTGAGTTTTCCCCGGGTGCTCCGGTTTCCTTCCACGTGTAAACACTCATTAATTGGCCGATCACATCTGAATATACAGAGGACCACGGAACTTGGGCAATTGTTGACGTCAGTTCACCATTTGGCTCCCCTCTCGCCTGCCTTTGGTTCCTCTCATATCTAAGTCGTTCTCTCTCTCTCTCCCCGAGAGCGAGTGAATACTATGCGCATTACTACACATATCAGTCGCAAAATAATTAATCGTAGGAGAGGTTTCGCGTAAGGCTCAGATCGAATATTGCTACTGATAGCGCGCAGAGCGATGAGTTTCACTTACGTTGCCTCGAGCAGAGTGCAGCTTGCGACCTACTACACCACAACTCTCCCCCCCATATTTATTTACGCTAATTGTGAAGCAATTACACGCACAAAGCACAACATTTTAAAATAGAGCGAGCGTAGTTTAGTTTTTTTTTCTTCTTCAAATTAAATTAAATTTCTGGGACCCAACCCTAGCCTCCAGCGCGGAGGAGTGGTTTGACCCCAGGCCAGCTGGCTCGTTGCTCACAAGGCGCCGTCTCTCTTTTGATCGATGTTTTGCCGATCCCACCCTCCTCGACAAATCGGCACCTGCAGCACTTCAGTAGCCCCCCCCCCACACGCGCGGGCACCATCGGCACGGGTTGTCCACCTCGCTTGACGATTTGCAAACATGTCAATGCAATTGTTTAAACGTCAGTGTGCGAACGACGTGTGGCAGTGTTGTGTTTAGTTTGTTGCCCCACACACCTACGATTAGCACGGTTGGCTACGTACGGTGCGAAAGAAGTTCAACGTACATACGAATGTAAATGTGTCCATACCCGCACTATTTATTTGCCAAGTCATACATAGTATCTTTAAGAGAGCAAGATGGAACCACAATGCATGATAAGAGATTGAATCGTAAAATGAGTGCAGGAATTGTATAGATATTTCTAGACCCCCCCCCCCCCCTAAAAAAGGAATATACCCCAAATAACGTAATTCCTTTTCGATTTAAAGCTTTCGTGACAGCAGGGATTCATATTATTGGTTCTTTCGGTAAAGTCATGTAGAAGGGAAATAATAAAATAATAAAAATAAAACATAATAAACATATTTTATTATGTTTTATTTTTATAATTTTAATAAACATATTCTATAATGTTTTATTTTTATTATTTTATTATTTCCCTTCTACGTGACTTTACCGAAAGAACCAAGAAGATGAACGTAATTATTGCCACACGAGGGTGGAGGGTGTTCTAGATGTCACACTTGAAGAGGTATTACCACTGACCTCTGCAGTATGCAAAAGGTCAATGCACCACGACCTGATGGAAAAAACTGTGGGCATCATCCAAGAAGCTGGACCAAGCTATTCGATGAACATGAGTGGACCTAAATACTGAACGTAAGAAAATGATTGATGGAGGTCACCACTACTATGCACAAGTGGGCCGTACGTTTTAGGGTAACTACTGAAGGTGGTCTGTGATCAAAGTTTTGAAGTAAAGAGGTGAACAATAGCAAGTTGTAGTGCTCATGGGAAATAAGTAACGTCAGTTAACTGTGGACAGTTAGACCCAAGCCGAAACATAACATATAAAAAAATAATGTTTAAAATATGTTTTATTTTATTTTTTATGATAGAATATAGTATTGTCATCAGTATGACATAAGTATACCAAGTTTGCAGTCGATACCACATTGGGAAGTGGGTTAAAATTGAGTTACAAGATTTGAGGATACGACAACAACAGACAGAGTGAGTTAAATAAAAGCGTGTAAAAATATATATTTTGCAAATGTGTCTTGCCCCACCATATCTTGCCGCGCTTGTTTCTTCCTACGAGACTTCTCGCCCCTCTCCGTTCACATTCTTTGCTGTCTCTCTCTGTTCCTCATTTTTATTGTGCTCAATCCACGCTCTCTCTTCTCTTCTCTCTCCCCTTCACTGGAACGTCCCCCTCCACATGAAGCAGTCACCGTCGCTCACTGGTTTCCGCTCCTCATTCAAAACTCACTGATTGGTCCCGAGCTCACCCCACTACCCCCTGAGTCTCCCCCTCATAACCACCACCGTGACTCGTCCCTCTTCATTTCCTCATCACATGGCTCTCACTCATTTCCCGTTCATTCTATACATTCACCATCATCATTTTCCGTCATCGATTTCACTTCCATCGATGTCACGCATCATCACGGATTTGCCCCCCATTGCTTCCTCTCATCTGTTTCATTCACCCCACCTCTACCTTCACCATTCGTATGTACCGCCGCTAATTCTGTGCAAAGCGCCTCGCTTAAGTCGCTATGTAAATTATTTTAAGGTTAGATATGAAGAGCGACATACGGATGTGAGAAAGCAGAAGGCTTTGAAGACGTGCATATTGTCCTGCTGCGAAACATGAATTTTAGGCATACGCATTGGCAAGAGAGGGCATGGGACGTTATTTTTTATACGAACTGACACACGAAAGCTGTAAAGTACACAAAGAAGCATAGAGAGGCACATGCTGGGTTGGGAATGTTTATGCCAACGCAAGGTGTAATATCCAATAACAGTGGTGGAAATATGTCATCTGCAATAACATGCTGCAATAACACAATAATGCAGGCTACTGCACAGCGTGGTATTACATGTGCAAATGCAGAGCGTTAAACAGACACGATCTGAGTTTAAATAAAATGTCACAAGTGAAAACTAGGAACAAATGGCACAAAAACAGGACTTATTAAGAGTTACAAGTACTTTGCTAACAGTTATAATGACTGTACTAACCGTAATACTGTATATAGATCTGAATGAAAGAGATGATTAAACCTAACCCTTGATGATTATTTTTTTTTTACATTATTTCCTAGTTTCCACTCGTGCCATTTTCCCTGCACCAAACGGACACAGCTAATTTTACCATGCATGGTAACATCTTTATGAATCCCCTTGTTTACTCTGCACAGCCGTACTTAGGCTCAGCCACCTGTCGTGCTTTACCATAAGGATGTCCTCTTTATCAGGCTTCTAGCCTGGAAAATCAGTAAAAAAAAAATCTCAGTTTTTCTCAAATGCTAAATATTAGCACTGTATTTGTTTTTGTTACCTTCAACACAACAAGATTCCTTCATCAAGGTGAATTGGACGTTGTTAATTAGAAACTAGAAATGATCTTGATTTAAAGCTTTCGTGACTGCAGGGATTCATATTCTTGGTTCTTTCGGTGAAGTCACGTAGAAGGGAAACAAGAAAATAATACAAATATAAAACAAGAAAAAGCAATAAAAAATATATTTGTATTATTTTATTATTTCCCTTCTACGTGACTTTACCGAAAGAACCAAGAATACAGAAATGATCTGTAAAACTGAATGCCAAAAATGCCCTTTTGAGGGCCAGAAACCGATCTGACTTTGCATTGAGTTCATGGACATATTTCTACGTGTAACAGTAAAAACTACACCACTGCACCAATCATTTGGATGTAGTCAGTGGTCGAAATAAATGTTCAGCAATTAATCCGAGTCCTCCTACAGCCGATCGTAACTATCGTTGCCGCCCTCCTGTAGAAACATTGTCCTACAGGCACAGGAACCATTGGGACCAGTGGCGCGACACGCGTGTTTGGCGTTCATGAGAAGTGCCGGCATGGCATACAGTCGCATACCGGGCACGGTTTGACCGCTGCATCAAGTTCTCCCCTTTGCATGCGATCTTCTTCTTCCCATCGGCAACCCTAATTCATAATGAGACTCTTGATTTAAAAGGGAGGAATCCGATGAGCTATGAAGCTCTTTTTTCGCAGCCCATGACGCACCAGGTCCACGAAAACTACTGCCTCTGTTGCTCTGGGTCTGCGGAGGCTACTCAGGTGCATGCACAGCACAGAGCGGCGATTGCTGCAGGTGCAGCGAACGGAGCCCCCCTGCCTGGCTTCTGCCCTTTTTGCTCTAAGCACACTCGTTAGCCCGCACACTTCACATACTTCTCTGCCAAGTTTCCCACAGTTTCCTGAACTGAATTGCTCTGGGTCTGCGGAGGCTACTCAGGTGCATGCACAGCACAGAGCGGCGATTGCTGCAGGTGCAGCGAACGGAGCCCCCCTGCCTGGCTTCTGCCCTTTTTGCTCTAAGCACACTCGTTAGCCCGCACACTTCACATACTTCTCTGCCAAGTTTCCCACAGTTTCCTGAACTGAATTGCTCTGGGTCTGCGGAGGCTACTCAGGTGCATGCGCAGCACAGAGCGGCGATTGCTGCAGGTGCAGCGAACGGAGCCCCCCTGCCTGGCTTCTGCCCTTTTTGCTTTAAGTACACTCGCTAGCCCGCACACTTCACATACTTCTCTGCCAAGTTTCCCACAGTTTCCTGAACTGAATTGAACCTGTTGAGAAACGTGACCGCAAACAAATTCCACCGCTTTGGCCTTCCGCCGCCAAGTACGTACGGAGAGAGATCGAATGCGTAACATTTCATTCTCGATTGCCTGTGGGTGAATTATCTGGGTTGAGGATTGATCGTGCTTGCGAAATTATAACTTAAATAACTAGAGCGGGGACGGTTAGTCGAAGGGTCGATTAATCGACTGAGACTCATATAATTAATCGATGACCACTCTTTTTTATTGGGTCGATTACTCAGGAACCTTTAAGAACGGGAGCCACCGGCACACCCTGCCTCCTGAAGGCAGGAAACCCCCTACGAGGAACACCCGAGTGTGTGATGTGGCTGATAATGCCGATGTCCCACCCATCACTTCCTGTCCAGAGTCACGTGGGAACAGCAACAACTATTTTAGTTAGGATTTACTCTTTGGTTATTTCGGTAAAGTCACGTAGAAAGAAAATAAATTAAATATTAAAAAAAAAATGTTATTTAATTTATTTTCTTTCTACGTGACTTTACCGAAAGAACCAAAGAGTAATTACTGCAGTCACGAAAGCTTCAAATCTAGTTTTAGTTAGGATTACTATTTTTACTTTGTTTATTTTTACCAGGTAAGGCCCACTGAGCTATGTAGCTATTTTGCAGAAGCGACCTGGCCACAAATGATAGGCCAACGAAGTGGCTTATCATGTGGACTTGCATAGCAGCCACATTCCTTGAGCGCACGCTGATTCTGAATGTGGAGGGAAAACTGGAGAACCCAGAGAAAAATCCACACGACCACAGGGAGAGAGAGAGAGACACGCAAACAACATATACAGGCAACAGGGTCGGGATCGAACCCACGACCTCCTGTATACCAGGCGAGGTCGTTGACAAATCGCATCTAAAGGCAATGGCACCTGAAGGCGCTTTAGAAAAGAGAAAGGAGCTACAGTAGGCGAGACGGTGGGTGGAATGGCTGCAGATCAGGCCAGGGGAACATGCCAGAGAAAGGACAGCAACACCGCGGCACCACCACCACCACCAGCAGAAACAACAACAACAACAGCAACAGCAAGAGTCGGACATCCAGAGCTGCAGCAACAAGTCCCAGGGCATCCTGGGCGGGGGCATTCGCCAACTCTTAGAGGAGTCTCGTGGAGGCTGAGGACCAACCACGAACAATCAGTCTCAGGGCCTCCGTGAGCAGTGCTCAACTTCAGTCCAGAACAGTCCGGCACCGTCTGGGCACAGCTGTTGCGAGAAATACTTTGGCAACCCGGATCGTGCATAAGGGTTACCAGATGGCCTCATGGGTAGCAATGATGTTATTTGTTTATTTATGTGTCACCTGGAAAATCGCTTGAGATGGAACATCCCACCTGCAATGGTGTCCAGGGTGTCAATTTACACATAGATATCAAACACGTGACATATCATCTTGATGTGAAGCTTTCGTGACTGCAGGAATCCATACTATTTTTATTTTATTTTACTTTTTAATGTTTTTTTACCTACGTGACTTTACCGAAAAAACCTAAGAATATGAATCATTGCAGTCACGAAAGCTTCAAATCTAGAATGAATCCATACTCTTTGGTTCTTTCGGTAAAGTCACGTATTACTTTTTGTTTTATTTTATTTTTCTACCCTCGTGACTTTACCGAAAGAACCAAAGAGTACATGATATATACTTACTTATAAGGTACAATAACATAGGATTATTATAAAGTACTCTCGTGGTTGTGCCTTAATTTAATCAGTACCCAATCACCAACAATTCCCAAGGGCATCCATGGTAGGTGCTGGATTCTTTAAAAGGTGACTTTTCTTCCCAACTATTCCCGTGTATTTCCAATAATCAGGAGAGTAATCGGTTAAACATTCTACAAAGATGGTACCTTGGGTGTGCACGCTGGTTTCATTATCAGCTGCTGCCCCCAATTGTGCCAGGATGGTGACTCTGTGCCCGCCCAGGTAACCACAAACACATTGACAGTAAACCGAATACTTTAAGCGGCAAAGCAGATGGCAAATGTTGTGTAAGCACCCCCATTCTACTTAGGTGAACAATACATGTCTTTTTATTGCCGCGGTGGCGAGATGTTAACTACTTCGCCTGGCATACAGAAGGTCGTGGGTTCGATCCCAACCCTGACAGATGCCGTATATTTGCATGTTCACCCCGTGGTCATGTGGATTTTTCTCAGGGTCCTCCGGTTTTTCCCTCCACATATAAAAACACGCGTTTACGTATGTATGTTTAACTTCTTTCGCACCGTACACTGGCAACCGTGCTAATCGGAGGTGCGGGGGAAGGTCAATAAATCCCACGCAAAAATGTGTTCGAAGGAAATTTATTTTCAAAGAAAGTAGTACTTGGCTGCTATAAATATCCACGTGATGAGCCACTTCGCTGGCCAGGTCAGTTCTGAAAAAAGAGCTAAATAGCTCAGTGGGCCTTACTGATAAAATAAAATAAATCTTTAAATAGTTTTTAATAGTGGGTTTTTAATGTATCTTGTTTATCGGCCATAGCTACCCTATTACTGGAGGTGATCAAGTTGACTGTATTTGTGTACTTTTTAATTCCCCTGTGAACCGGGTCACTCGAGTTCGATTCCCAGAAATGGCTCACAATCCGGGTTAACATTGGAGCTAGGTGAGTGATGTCTGAACTGTTCCCAGGGCCCACCAAACCCACAATGATCAGCGAACAGAATTATGAGATAATTTCGATGATTTTGGCGCTATAAACGTCCAAATGATGGGCCACTTTCTTGAGCTATCATTTTTGGCCAGGTCGTTTCTGGAAAATAAGTTAATGCCTCAGTTGGCTTTGCCAGGTAGGATGTATTTGTATGTATGTATTGTGTTGCGCCCGAAACGTCGTGATTTATTTTATTTTTCTACCTAAGTGACTTTACCGAAAGAACCACAGAGTATTGGATTCCTGCAGTCACGAAAGCTTCAAATCACGATTGTATGTATTTGCTTGATTTGTTTACCTTTATTGTAATTTTCACTAATATAATGTTTTTAACGGTTTGTTGTAGTAATGTTCTAACCCGCCCCAACTGGACATCTGTGAAAAAGAGCTCAATAGCTCATCTGATTCTTCCAGTATATATAAATATTAATATTTTGATGCTGGCCCAACAATCCCTGTGAACAACACAGCGTGGGGAGGCCTTCCTCCCCCGGCTTACTGAAATTATTCAAAAGAAGGCTTTTAAAATAATATAAATTGTAACTATGCTTTCAATAATCTCCCAGCAAGCTGTGATTATACCAGCGGGGTGGGAAAGTTTCACACATTGAGAAGTGCATGCCGAGAAACCCAGTCACTTACAGCAATTGTACTTTGGCAGCAAACGGGTGTCATTTTAACATGAGTAGCATGTCAACAAAGTCTCCTGGAGTAATGCGTATATCAGACGCTGTTAACTCTGTGTTCCAAACCTTGGACTAAAGCGACGCTTTTATCATTACTCTAAACATCCCATGGGTCACAGTTCCGTGGAGAAAACTCCTTGAGAATGACATTCCAGTCATGACAATCTCATCATTCCTCCTAGCAGGCGCTGCTAGCAGCAATGGATGCTAATTAACTGGGTGACTAATGTGTCACCCTGTTAATAATAATAATAATAATATGTCCCATGGGTGACTAATATGTGAAAAGATGGTTTAAAAACTTAGGCAATCTGGGACAGCACTGCTGCCGACGCACAGTATTGTACGTAACACTGCGATCGCGCATATTTAAGGAGAAACCACGAACACAAAACTAATTTATATAACACAATAAGGAGGACAGTGGAGATAAATATGGGGCAATGAGTTTGCAATTGGGACACTGCAGAGTAACGGGGATGTAAGTTAAACTGAACGGAGGGCAATACACGTGGGAAGGCCGTCATCCAGCAGTGCATAAAGAATGTTTCACTACGATTATAATGCTGCGCCTTTACCCTTTGCTGCAATTTCGTGATTATTACCGATGGCGCCATCAAATACGTATTGCTCAGGTGTGAAGTGTGTTAAAATCAAGGCTCTTTAGTTGACACCAAGTCACGGATTGGCGTATGGGGCCGTCCATAAATGACGTCACGCGATTTTGGACGATTTTTGACCCCACCCCCCCTCGTCACACGGCGTCACAAAAAGTCAGACCCCCCCTCAAATATGACGTCACAAAGCTCTGCCCCCCCCCCCAAAAAAAAAAACATGCTTCAAATCGCTTTAAACTATTGTCATTGTAGTGCGTATTTAATGTGGCGCTGCACTCTGATGTTGTAGGAGAAAACATTTATTTCAAAGTCTATTTAATTAAGTAGAACGTGTTGTCTATATTTATTGATAGTTGCGCATTTTGATGTGACGTCACATTTCCCAAACCCCCCCCCCCTCGTCACACATCGTCACAAATGTCCGACCCCCTCCCCCCAGGTGCGTGACGTCATTTATGGACGGTCCCTATGCTCGTACGCTTAGGTTACGTGGCATCGAATCGTGCACAGAAGCGCGGCACGAACACCGCCTCCGATGCTCGATTCACAAACGCGCGGAAGGCGTCAAGTCGCCCGCAGCGACGATGCGGCACTCGCGCGACTCCATCTGACGCGACCATCTGGCTCAAGCACCTCAATGTAAAATCACAGTTGCTGCGCTCAGTCAACCATCAGCCGGAGAACGAAGAAGAAGACGGTCGATCGAATCGTGACGGATGGGGGGGAGGTGTTGCGGATTTAGCGTCCACCGCGATATTCCTTGATACGGGTTTTTGTTTTGGGTTAGATCGCGTAAATATAAAAATGCGTCGTTAAAACCCGACACCACCCGACACAGCCAACTAGTAAGGGTTGTCACGTAAACAGAACGTGGCCAATTCGTCACTAGTACAGCACCACCGGTGTGTTGGAGAGCCAAGCCACAACATTTATAAACTGAGTACAACGTTTCGCCAGTAATTACAACTAGCTTCATCAGGTGACAGCCAGATTTGTGGCGGTTTCGGTTAGGGTTATATGCGGGTTAGGTTAGAGTTAGGTTAGCGATAGATTAGGGTTAGATTTAGATTAGGGTTATGTTACGGTTAGGTTAGAGTTAGGTTAGGGTTAGGTTAGGGTTAGGTTATGATTCGGGTAGGTTAGGGTTAGGTGAGGGTTAGGTTAGGGTACGGTTAGGCTTAGGTTAGTGTTTGGGTTAGGTTAGGGTTAAGTTAGGTTTATATATTGACGCGATCTAACCCCCTCCAAAAAAAACTGTATTATGGATGACATTGGTCGCGAAAGCGTACGTGTCAGACGATATTCCTTCTTTGCAGCTCACAGGCGCCTGTGATGTTACTTGTGAACAGTTGTCACAAGAGGGCGCCGTAATACCTAGCAGCAAGCGGGTAAGTGAACGGGGTTGGGGGGCATGGGTGTCGACAAAGCTGCCGCATTGCCCGTGTGTTGTGGATGAGCCCACGAGTCGCGTGGGCCTCTGCTGTGACCTCACTTGTTGTGTGTGACCCCCCCCCCCCATGGAATGCGGTCGGACTTCTGCGGTAGCTGGAATGTGACCTTTGCCCCGCCCGTCTTACGCCCCCCCCCCACTATCACGAGGCATTGTTATCCCGAACATGGCCCATGGGGACAGCTTCCTGCACGACCCTTTGATCACAAACCACGGAAATCACAAACCACGGAAATGTAGCATTTGAATGCAGAATTCGTCATAGTCATTATGACCATCAGCAGACATGAATGAAGGGCTCCCAAAGCCACCGCCACCTCTCTCTCACGATCGCGCGCGATGCATTAATCTGCCTGAGCACTTGTGAACAGGCCGACTCTTCGGGGCGCGTCCTCTAAGCCAGGGGTCCCTAACCTCCGGGCCGCGGACCGGTACCGGTCACGTGGCCTGTTAGGAACCGGGCCGCACAGCAGCAGCAGGAGGTGAGAGCGGTGAGTCCGCGCGTGGAACCCGCCCCCATTGTTTCATTATTCACCACTTCCGTCCGCGCCTCTTTCCCGCACTGCGCACTCGTCTCGGTCACAGTGTTGGTAAGCCCACAAGCTGCTAACCCCTAGTAGCCACAATGAGTAACAAACAAACGTCGCTGGAGAGCTTCTTTGAAAAGGGGGAAAGACCCATTGATAAACACCCCCCCCGGTCCGTGAAAAAATTGTCTTCCACGAAACCGGTCCCTGGTGCCAAAAATGTTGGGGACCGCTGCTCTAAGTTATGAAAAAGATTTCGAACTTGGTGCGAATATTGACACGAGTAACTCGGGCAATGGCATTCTGGGTGGAAGAGCGGCGCAGTGGTTAGAACATTGCTATGATACTGGTCACCGGTCGGGGATATTTGAACCACATTCTGACACCTACCCCACCACCAGCCATCATCCCGCACTGACCAGTATGGACCAGCGTGGTGAAGTATAGTCTAACAACGCCCGTATGACTGATACGGTGTATGTATGTATGTTGATTTTTTTCGCACCGTACGTAGCCAACCGTGCTAATCGGAGGCGTGGGCAGGCTTGCTGGAACTTAGGGATCCAGTAGCAATTAAACGCGACTATTCGCCTTCATTTGAAAAAGCGAGAATCCACCGAGATTGACAGGTCTCCTTTGCAAGGGTAATGCATGCAACAACGCCTGTCACTTGATAACATTTCAAGTTTGCCAAAAGGACGGGCTCATTTGTGACGGTTTTCTGTTAATCAACTTCAATGACTGATCCTGATCCAACGGTGAATATCCCACGTGACTGTGACAGGGACAAGCATCTCCGTTTTAAACACAAACTCGACGGCTTCCCATCAGGTCAAGTCGTCTTCACCGAGCGTGCTCATTTATCCATATGTCACAGAGCACGCAGTGACGTCACAGGGCACGCAGTGACGTCACAGGGCACGCAGTGATGTCACAGAGCACGTGGCAACGCCTCAGTGTGCAGAGCACACGACGTCCATGTTCAGCCCTTTTCGTCAGTCCACTTGTGGATTGGGGACTCGTGCTGGTCATAGGGGATACTTACCATGTTCCACGGGAGCATAGAAGTACAGGACAACGATGGATGTTGCGATGCTGCCTTCTGTTTGCCCCGACGTAGCATAGCCCTACAGACAGCCTATGACACCTAGCATGTGTGGTGACCACTTATCCAAGCATTATCCAGGTTCAACTTTGCTTAGCATTTGACAGCGAGGGCATTTCTGATTATTTGGGCATAGACCTTAACCACTCACGTAAAACCCTGTAACGATGTCATTTCTCCAAGACGCTGTCAGGGTGACCTGCCCAGCTCCGTGCACACAGTCATGTTGAATTCTCGTGTTGGCAGTGGTTAAATTAACGTCTGTGTTTGTACCGTAATTTGGCATTACGATTCTGTGTTTCTCAGCATGCATTTTGAATTGGATGGATTAGCCACGCCTCGAGCGAAGGAATGCTGTAAAATCTGGCGCAGGCTGGTGGGTGGTAGAAACTGGAATTTGAACATTTTATCTGGAAGCTATTGGTCACGTCAAATAATAGTTTCTGAATGACAAAAATAAACATATACGAACAAACTAATTGCTTTATCAAAAAAGCGTTACCAATTTAACAACATATGCCAACTAGTTCATGTGAGGCCTGGTGTGGAATTTTTGACTTTTGGAAGGTTTATGAAATTTAAGTAGCGTGATGTGCACCACTTGCAAGTGTTTCTGCGATGGGAATGAAATTCTCAAACGTTCACATCTGCCACGAAAACATTCAGGCAACTATGATCTACCCTGTGAGCAGTGACAACAACCTCCAATTGCGTAGTATAATCCTTAAACGTGTCTTAGTATTAATAATAATTAAAATATACATTAGGTTACATACTCATGCTCGTGCCCTTTATTAATTCCAGAGATTAAGCCTCACAATTGCGAATTTCTCGTTCCGAAAATGTCTCCGAACACGTGGTGCATGAGGCCTCACGGGGAGGGCATCAGAGGGCTTCAGTCGGTGCAAAACATTTTTTTTTATCACAAAATTCCCAAGGGGGCTCTTTGGGTGGATTTCCAAGCATGCCATCCACATTAACCAGCACCCAAAGCTTGCATCCTACGCACTTTATCTCGTAGATTACCAGATAAATCTTGACATATTTACTTTATTGTATGCAATTTATAGTAATTTTTTTATTTCTTTCCTCCTTCGGCCAGTTTGTACCAGTGCACATTCCGTAGCAATTCTCAAACACACACACACACACCTCGACCTGTTATCTGTTACAGCCTGGAATGTGTTCAAACCTAGGCGGAGGAAGGACATTTGTTTTTTAAGGTGCATAGTTTTCTGTCCATTCACATTACGGGCACTTTTAAAGTTTAAGATGTAGAACTACAGCTTGAGTATCAACTTCTTAATTCTCTTTATTTACACTTAACTTGTATCGCATGTGAACAATGTGTTCGCGGAGTCGAGACGTAATTGTAAAGTATTAAACAAACGTTTTATACCATTGCCTTGAGGTCCTGGGCTCGCAAGACACAGTATCCTCAACCGTATAAGATTATACGAAGAATACTGAGAAAGTCACCTATGTGCGCTCATCAATATTCGGTAAAATTCACTAGTTTATCAAATTGATTGGTAGCGGCAGTGGTGACACTTGTGCCTCACGGCAAGAAGGGCCTGAGTTTGATTCCAGACCCGGGCTCCGTTCTGTGTAGAGTATGTCCCCCTGTCCCCCCTGTTTGGCAATGGGTTTCCTCTGGATACTCCAGTTTCTTCTCCATGGCTAAACAATAAATACCCTATAACTTTCGATTTAAAGCTTTCGTGACTGCAGGGATTCATCTTCTTGGTTCTTTCGGTAAATTCACGTAGAATGGGAATAATAAAATAATAAAAGTAAAACATAATAAAATAATTCTCACGACGTTTCGGCCACAACGCAAGCAGCCGTCCTCAGGCGGAGAACAGGTTTGTACAGCATTGACCAAACATCCCAACTGGGAATACAGGTGGCGATTTGGCAACAACAAGAAATTGCGGCCCTAATAAAAGAGTGTGCCTTGAGGCCCTGGTGAGGTTCTGCTGGGTAAATGAGCGAAACAACTGAATAAATGAATGGAATACATCAACATTCATGCCCATTTAAGAAAACAATACATTTTCACCATTGGATCAGGGTCATTCATTGAAGTTCACTAAAACCAAACCGTCACAAATGAGCCCGTCACGTTGGCAGACTTGCAATGTTATTAAATGACAGGCGTTGTATTCATTACCCTTGCAGAGGAGACCTGTACATCTCGGTGGATTCTCGCCTGGTGCAATAAAGGCCGGTGGTGACATTGCACTGCTACTGGATCTCCAAGCACCAGACGGCCTCCCCACACCGTAAATCTGATTGCTACGCATTGCGCAATATTTGCAAGAGGATGTCGTCAGACTGCAAATTAATGGCACGGTGAAGCACATTGAACTAACTGCCAAACTCTGTCGGGAAACGTCTTATTCATTTTGCAGCAAATTCTTCACTTGATAATCACGATATTACGCACAAAGCTAGTTCAAAATTACAATATCCGCGGTGCTATTCAGACCCTATAAATACACACGCGTAACTTCTGAACCACCATAAACAGACCATTTTTTTTCTGTCATTCTCTCTCGGATACATGACGTTAGACATCTGTGGGTGTAGCTGTTGTCGCCATCTTTGTTGAAATTCGTACGTTGAGCTTCTGTCACCGCGCCACGTATCCAACAGTGCTAATCGGACATCGTTGTGGAAAAAAAGGACCTCATCCCGCGATTTGCAATTCCCAGAGGGCAGCACTCCGCACCTCACAAGAGCCCATTCTGCTACCACTCATCACGTTATCGCGGATTGGGCCAAAGTTGGTGGGGCTAGAACGTTGACACACAAAAACACGCAACGTCTGGTTGTTGCACGAAAATCACGTCAATCAACGCTTCGTGGGTGTGCTTCGTAACATCACCGTTGGCCACGGTCATTCCGCTGCTGGATGAAGGCCTCCAAAAGGTGCCGCCACCTCTCAGGATCCCGTGATGCAGTAAATCCACGAACCGATTTCATCGCTACAATTCCTTCTTATTTAATATTCCACAGATTTTTTATAATATCGATAATCTAGCACACGTATGCAATGGTATTTAACTGGATACTGCACATATCTATTATTTTATCTCGATAAATCAATGTGATATTCAGTTATACAATGGTGGTACTGGTTGTAATATGAATACAAAATAATTTTACCCCCACTCTACCAAAATAGTGTGTAATAATAACAATAGTCTTGATTCATTAATTCAGTAGCAGCACTCAATTATACTAATTGCAACATCATCATCATTCCAGATTTAGCTTGCAGTGTGACAAAAAAAAAATTCTCACAGCACACTCGCCAATGTGATTTCAGGAAGCATTAAAATCCCTCTCTCACCACAATTTCCAATTCAGGGCTTGTCGTTTAATCTAATCCACCGAACCAATGATCCAGATGCAGCAACAATGATAAACAATGCCATCCAGTCGCTCTTCAGATGCCCTCTCAGCAGTGATGACCTATGATATCATGGGACAAGATTCTCCGTGATTTTCAATGTCTACATCCACGTACTGGAGTGCCATTGTACTGGCACAGACTTAGGCTTGCCCAGCTCAAGAGTTGAAAGCTGCTCTTCAGAAGCACTCCCCAATCAGGCGATGACTCTTGTAAATGAATTCCCAGTGTTGCCAACAAAGCCAAAAGGCCACTGCGCCTCTCATCAGCTGCCACAAGTGCTCACAAGAGGGTGCGATGTTTAATGGCTGCGGAGGCGTGGATGGTGAGTAATCCAGCGGAGAGCCACGCATTTCTCCTCCGGGCCGAACTAAATCATTTCCACGCCGATTATGAACAGTTGCGAATGAGACAAAGTGATTCCAAACATTTCCCGACTCAATGCAGATAGGAGCCAAAGTACATTCAAATGCCATTGATTTCACCGCTGCACTTCAAGTGTCAGGTTGTTTTGTTGAACCAAGGTGAGGACTAAAGAGACTGCGACAAGTCTCGATGACAAGAGGGGACCCGCGTCACCGAAAAACCGAGGGCAAAAAGTACAATAATGAAGCGAAGAAATCAGAGGAGCAAAAAAAATTGCACCGAACCGCCACTGCGTTTGCCTCGCATCACAAGTGGCCCAATACATCTGCGGCTCTACTTGTGGGCGTCATACTAGCGCCCTTCTGATTCATTGGATTAGTGTGTCTTTGCACAGTCGCTTGTACCGTGTGTTTTTTTTATTTCAGCGAAACGCAATATCTGGGGACTCGCCTTCGTTGTGTTCGTGCAGAGGACCCTGAAGCGAGAAGACGTTTCTTGCTCCGGGTTCTAAAGCTTTGCAACATCGTATCAAAGAGAAAACTGAAAAACCGACGTTGTTTATATTTTATTTAACCACGTACCCTTCCGCGACCGTACTTGATTTCCATTGTGCCGCAGGCTCACACGAGTACTCTATTATTCTCTATTTTTATTTTTACCAGGTGTAAGTCCCCGCTGAGCTGCGTAGCTCTTTTCTCAGAAGCGACCTGGCCATCAGAAATGACAGCTCAGCCAGCAAAGTGGGATTGTCACGTGGAAATGTAACCGCAGCCAAATATTCTAAACGCACGTTGATTCTAAATGTGTGTGGGGGGGGGGGAAACCGGAGTGCATCGTCAGGGTCAGGATCGAACCCATAAACCTACGACCTCCTGCATACCAGGCAAGGTAGTTAACATCTCGCCACCGTGGCGGCCCATGAGTAGGTGTGTGCCGTACCCCCTCCTCCACCCGACACGGACATAACAAAAAAATCATTCTAGATATAGAATACGCGATAGAGTCAACAAGATACATCTAATTATTATACGGACTGCTACGATGGGCCACTGGATATTTTCACAATTCTATGGGATGCTGCCACAGTGGTGGAACGGTGAGCACGCTGGACTGACAGTCCGTCGGTCACTGGTTTGATTCAATATCCCAGCAAAGCATTTGAAAACAACGGGGCAGGTTTCTTACATCCCACCACCACCAGTCACCCATGAGTATAAATGGGTACCCCCACATTCAGTCGATAAGCAGGTACCTTGTGGTGGGGTAAAGTGTGGGCACTCATACATCTTCCATGAAGTCCGTTCAGCTTGGAAGAGTAGGCCAAATACCCTCTCAAGGGACTCTCTGATGCCGCATCTAGTAAGGGCGCTTTTGTCAGCAGTGGCGTAAGAAACATCGGGCCCGCGCGTTTATCTTAATCGTTTAGAAACCATAGCTAAATTAAGGAAGCTAATTATATGAATACATTGTTTTGATTGTCTTCTCTGAAAACGCCTCTAGGACATAAAACAACATTTGAAACGTGCATCTGAATACATGTGCACGCTTCGTGTTCATTTTAATCCGAACATCGATATGCACCTACGTGCACAGACGCCCATACGCTCCTTACATCGTTTCTGTACTCTTGGTGAACTATTCCAAATGTACCAACGCTTAATATGTAACTTAGTATTCAGTAAGATATCTCATTCAATCCTTGTTTGTGTATTTGTACCTGCTCTAATTCGTCTACACGTAATATTAGCATGCCATGCACGTACAATTAACAATTCTTCATCGTGTCTCGGGCGCATTATGCATCAATGTGATGGCCTTAATCTAAGTTGTCTTGTGGTTGTTGTTGTTGTTTGACTTGCATCCCACTGGGATTTTTACACACAGCGTTGGTGTACGGTGTTTTTTCTGCAATATTTTGCTGTCTTTTCTTGGATTTTCTGTTAGCACTTAGTCACATATTCACTTTAAGATGTTTTCTTGTTCATGTTTTTGTTTTTTGTTTGTTGCGGTTGCACCCGATACAAGAGCCGAATGGCTCACAGGGCTCTACCTAATAAATGAACTTGAACTTGAATGTATTTAGATTCACACCCGTTCACCCTGGAAAGCCTCACCGAGTCTCAAGACTGTGGCAGGAGGGCTCTGCCAAGATGTCGCAGCAGAGAGCGATGTCGCTGCTGTGTCTGTAATCCCAAATGAGTAATTTTCAGATGTTTTTTTTCTCCAGCATTTGGATGTTTGGCTAATAACAGTTGCATTATGGGAGGAAACCAAAGGCGAGGGGGGTGGGGATAACATAAATACCAGAGGTGGGACAAAGTCATTGTTATGCAAGTCCAAGTCGAGTCGCAAGTCATCAAATTCATGACTCGAGTCTGACTCGAGTCCAAGTCACATGACTCGAGTCCACATCTCAGAGGTGGGACAAAGTCATTGTTATGCAAGTGCAAGTCGAGTCGCAAGTCATCAAATTCATGACTCGAGTCTGACTCGAGTCCAAGTCACATGACTCGAGTCCACACCTCTGATAAATACCCCACGCAGAAACGCATCCGAGTCAAGAATCAAACTCAGGCCCTGCTTGCTGTGAGGCACGGGTGTTACCACCGCGCCACCCTCCCGCCTGATAAATTATTTACGCATGATTCGGTCATCTGTACAAAACATAAACTATTGTTCCATGCAAGATTCGATATGCGAACGGTAAGAATTTATTTTAGCCCAAAGTGACGTGAGGTATGAACATCGCAGATCTCGTTATCCGCTAATCTACGCTAAAAATGGACGATTATCGTGGATAATAGGATGAATTGGCAAATGTTATCTCCCGACTTCCTTAAAAGTTTTTAATTGGCCACTAACTGGCAATTGAATGGAGATTGAACCGACCTTCATTCACTCCCCCGCCCGTCTGATGCGTATGTGCATGGTGTTTGAGGATGGGGGGTATTTTTAAATCATTTATATTAAGTTCGCTTGCTTGCTTAGGACCGTGCAAATCTTTCGGTCGTTTTTTAATCCACTTCCCGTGATCAAATCGAGCTGACATTTTGCACAGACTCGTTGTGCGTGACAATGCATTTTCGTGAGAAAAACAATTCCAAAATTTTACACTGTTTAGGGAATTATTTTTAAAATATTTAATTACCAATTGTTTAATGCTGCCAGACAATCATCTGACCCATAGGTGGCAGCCATCTCAAGCCAGAGGACGAGAGGACTCTAGCCGCCCCGATGCCACGCATATAAAGGATTTATAGTGAAAAACTTTGTTTTTACGGGTTAATTTTTTTGCGTTAAGTTTCAAAATCAAAATTAGGGCGGCATATTAAAAACAAATCACGGATAACATGAGCCACTTGTCACATAACGCCTCTTATCTGCGAGAACATAAAAAAAACCTTGCAGTTAACCGGGGACCATTCCGCACAGGAGAACAGGAAAATCCACGGATAACTGCGGATAACAGGAAGGATTGGACTGTGGATAATTGGATGTTTTGTGGGCCCTCAAGCTTCTGGTAATATTCGGAGTCACGGGCAATTGGGTCACAGATGATTATGAGTTGTCCTGTGTTGTGAGCACGATGATGGATTTTTTAGTCGTTGAATCATCGCTCCGTTACATGCCTACTCACCACCGCCATCAGACGCGAGAGCCACCCGCGCGCTGTAAAAAGTAATCGCCGTGCCCAGCTCGTAGCGAGCGCGCCACGGCAAGCGGGGAGCATCTCTATTTTGCGAGGCATTCAGACAAAAGCTTCCACACCTGCCAGAGAGCCAGATGTGGGAAAACACGACGCTTTATCCGACTGCACAGGCGATGCGAACCGCGCGTGCCATGGCAACTGGTGACACGAGTGGATTTCTCCCTTTTCCTCTGTGTTATGGAATAAATGAAAATAAATGGGTCACAACAGCACAGTGGCTCGCAGTGCGCTCCAAGTAAGCGTTTGCGAGTATTACGAGATCCATTCCATAAAATCAATTATTGTGCTTCCGCCTGGCGGAACGCTTTATCTGCTAATTGCTTCATCAGTTCTGCTCGGATAGGCATTGCGCCAAGGAGGAAATTACAGCATCCGGAGTCGAATGAATCGTGCCCAATATGTTTGACGCAGTGCTGTGTTTGCTTCAAAAAAAGCAACCTCCTACATCCACCGTGCGGGAATTACATTACACGGCGGCATGCAATTTAGACGTCTGAAGTGCCTGAATGCGACTGCATCTCAAGTGGCTCCACCAATCGGGGAACACAAGCCTCTGAGGGTCGTTTCATATTTCCCCAATTCCATCCCGATTGTGCTGTCGGCATCGCGCAGTCATTGGTGACCGTGTTGAGGACCACCAAGGCACCAACCCCTAGACAATTGAGGACCCGGTTTCATCGCAGCATAGCAGCTCGAACTTCAGGATCTGGGCTCAGCGCTCTGCACTCTCTGAAGCCGCATGGCTATCTCGTAGCGTAAACATTTTAAAATTAAAAGTTAATAAAAGTAATAATGGAAATAAAATAAAATAATAAATCACGACATTTCGGAGGCAACACAAGTCTCCGTCATCAGGTGCGACCGTCACAGCTGAAATTACTGCATCAATTATTAACTTTGAATTTAAAAAATTTACCTACGTGACTTTACCGAAAAAACCTAACAGTATGAATCCTTCCAGTCACAAAAGCTTCAAATCTAGAATCTCGTAGCGTTGCGAGCTGAAGAACAGGTGTTTTGTGGTAAAAAATAAAAAAATAGTGGTGAAAGTACAAAGTAAAAGACACCTTTATAGGCGGACGGAGAGAATGATATGCGGTGAATGGGGAGACGGTCTTGAGCCTGGACTTGAAAAGTTTGCAGAGGTCTTGGACAGCCATAGGAAAGGAATTCCAGACAAGGGGGTCAGCAGCAGAGAAGGAGTGGCCTCCCATTGAGTGGTGGTGGTGGGGGTGGGGTGTGTGAGTGGGGTTTTTGAATGAAACTCTCCCTGATTGCTCCAGTGGGGAGCACGTGAACTTGAATGGGAGAGTAGAGTCAAACGAGAGGACATGGGGTAGTTAGGCATGGGCAAGTGGGATTGGTGATCTTGAAGATGGCGATCCTTACCATTGGTATGTAACTGGATTGGGAGAAAGTCAAGTAATTTCTCCACCCTCCTTGTCACTCATGGTATGTCCCATTAAGTCTAAGCCAGCTTTTGTTTTTTTCTCCCCCTGAATAAACGCTCCAAAGACGGCGTGACTATGCCTAGATGAATGCTGCCCTCAGTCACAGGGAAGGTTTGTGCCCGTGTCCTAGTAACGCCCAGAGCCAGGCCTGGCTTGTTGACACTAATTACTGATTGGAGAGAAACAAAAATTCACCACGAAGCAAGGAAATAAATAATTAAATATTTCTCACACTGCTAAATAATTAAAGGCGGTATCATTGTGTTCGAAAGAACAGCATCAGTGACTCCCATTCTACCGTGTCAGCACTTCTGCCAAATGTATTTACCGTTGTGTCTTTACGAGTGGAAAACCTTGAAGAGGTTTAGTAGCCCTAAATGTACCGACGGGAGTTTATTTTCTTCATCGCTATTCATTTATTTGCTCGCAATAGCCTTGCTGAGCCGAAGGAGACTTTTAATGTTTTTTTTATTTTACCAAGAAGATCCCCTTGTCGAAGATTTGGCCACTTCACTAGTGTGCGCTTTTGCTTGAGGGGGGAGATAAAAAAACTAAAACTAAAGCGCACAGAGAAATTCCACGCATATAAATGGCCTATAATATTGCGACGCGCCATATTATATGGCGTGTGATGGTGGATTTTTAGTCGTTGAATCATCGCTCCGTTACATGCCTACTCACCACCGCCCACACGCTGTAAAAAATGATCGCCACGACAAGCGGGGAGCATCTCTATTTTGCGAGGCATTCAGCCAAAAGCTTCCACACCTGCCAGAGAGCCATATGTGGGAAAACACAACGCTTTATCCGACTGCACACGCGATGCTAACCGCGCGTGCCATGGCAACGGTTAACACGAGTGTATTTCTCCCAAGGTTTCCGTACAGCCTTGACGAGTTCGCCAAACCCTTTTCCTCTGTGTCATGGAATAAATGAAAATAGATGGGTCACAACAGCACGGTGGCCTGCAGTGCGCTCCAAGAAAGCGTTTGCGAGTACAGTATTACGAGATCCATTCCAAAACATCAACTATCTCCATTTCGTAACCTACTTGCTGTACTTTCTCACTGCCTTGCAGGTGGACATCTCAAAAACGTGGCCGCTGTGTCATTCGCTAATCTGTCTATCCAACGCATGTAATTTTCATTGTCATTTTCCTTAGGTTTTTTCGGTAAAGTCACGTAAAAACCTAAGAATATGATTTCTTGCAGTCACGAAAGCTTCAAATCTAGAATTCATTGTCATTTTCATAATGGCCTGTTAATAATCCAATAAGACCCGACAAGACGGGGTCTTTGGTATCTACTGTAGTGGCCCCTTTTGTTGGAATCCCCATGATAATACACGGGATGTTCGTAGAAGTCGTGAGAATGTGTCGTTTCCCACCTCGCCAGCTGGAACACTGGAATCAACGTCGGCTATCTTCGCTCAAGCAACGGAATGTGGAGTCACGCTTCAGAACGTGTACACCACAATCTGATGCCCGTGCACTCGGCCCGATCGGACAAAATGTGTTATTTTTTTTCTCATCGGTAATCCGGTAATCGCCTTTTGAAAGCTTCAGCTGGGAGGCCAGTCTTTGGGATTTTGTTCAGAACGTAGAGGGCAGCACTGGCAGTTCATCGTAAAAAATGCCTACCATGTGATACAACGGAAACAAGTTCTACCTGTGGAGTGAAAAAACAACAACCAGAGTTGTTTTTTCCATTGCATGTGGCTCACATTACCTATGGAGATTTGTCTGAAAGGTTGTAGAAGTGCATTCAATGGAAGTTGGATTTAAGCACATCCCTTGGGAGCAAGTCCAGGTGTGCTTGTATCCGATGTATGTGCTTGCCTCCTCCTCCCCCTCCTCCTCCCCCCACCGACCTCCCCACCTTCCCACCAGAGTAATTTAAGCATGTGCAGCTCCCGAGAGCTATGCTTAAATACAATCATCACAATCAGCAAACCTTCCACATATCACGTGGCCTCGAGTCGCGGAGCACGGCGGCAGAGCGGTCCCCACGAGACGCCACCAGGCATCCCTGCCTAGTGCCCGACACCGCGCTGAGCCCAGGCCCGAGAGTACGATGTCCGAGTGGCCTCAGTCGTGTAGGTCCAGTGACAGCCTGGGCATGCCCCTGGGTCTCCTCCAGTCTCGAGGAAGGCCGGTCGATGATTTGCACGCAGAGCTCCGGTGTGATCCTCTGTGAGCCCGGGTCAATGTGTTTGAAGCGCCAAAGCCTCCTTATATAGGGGTGCACATATAACCAGCTTCTACTGTATTTTAAAACGATAGATCATTATTATCTTTTTTGTTGTTAAATTATGATGGTCCGACACTGGGATGTTTGAACAATTAATTTTTCGGATAATTTTTATTTTTACGTGGATGGAAATTAAGTGTGCTTTGAGAATACCCACGGAGATGAGAAAAAGACATCCAACGCCACGCAAATCAGTCGGCAATCTCCTTGCTGCACTGTCTCCTACACGCACCACAATGCCACAATTCTAATATAAATGTCCCGTGGTCTGTCTGAGATGTTAACTCCCTTGCCTGGTATGCAGGAGGTCGTGGGTTCGATCCCGCCCCTGACGCCTGTATATTTGGGGTTTGCGTTTTTCTCTCCCCAGGTTCTCCGTTTTTCCCTCCACATTTAGAATTATGCGTTTAGAGTATTTGGCTGCTATAAATTTCCACATGATAAGCCACTTTGTTGAGTTATTATTCGTGGCCAGGTCGCTTTTGAAAAAGAGCTATATAGCTATGTGGGTCTTACCTGGTAAAATAAAAAAAATGTTTAATAGTTTAGTTGAACATCAGGGTTGCGTGAATGCAGGACAGAATGGCCACAGGCCCATGGACTGGCATGTTACTTTATTTGGATATGGCGAAACCGGCCCACGTCTAATTCAATATAAGTTATTATTTATAAAACACAGAACATTTTTTTTGAACGTCAAAGTGATTTCCCTGCTCAAATAAACATTGGGGCGAAGCTCATCTCCTGTTTACAGCCATGAGCCAGTGGTGGAAATTCTCCATCCCTATGGTAGGAGTGAGTCTATACATAGGGCAAGCTACAGGTGACTTTCTAACAAAGTGGTACATATTTTATTGACCCCAGGGGGATGATGGGCTGAGTCGAGCCCCAACCAAGATTTAAACACGACATCTTCTGATTGCGAGCTGCGAGCGCAATGCAAAGCAATAAATGAATCAATCATTTACCACATTCTAGAAATGCAGTAAATGTATTCCTTTGGGTTAGTTGACCTTCGGTAATACACAGAAGGCACGCTGCTTATATCCTCCACAATGTGGACAAATGTAAAACGTCAAAGATGTTAGTCATTTACCAATCACAAGAACCTCCAAAAACACGACTTTTTGTGCTGAGATGGTGACGTTTGGGGATTTCACTCGTAGTAACCTGACACTAAAACCCTTAATGAGGTCAAATAAAACAGGAGGTGTTAAGTTTAACACATAGGCTTTCGCGACCAATATTATTCATAATCAACGTTTTTGGGTTAGATCGCGTTATTTATAAATGTGTCATAACCCTCCACCACCCGACACGGCCAATCAGCAAGTGGTTAAGATGTTCAAACACCAAATATAAACCTGCAAAATGTATCTTGGACCGTAAGAATGATGCTTGGGACTTGTTTAAAGGTCGCCGAAGCCAAACTAATTTGACCTCATTTGACCTTTTTGCCAGTATTAAAGTATGAAAAATGAGAATAGGTTTCACACTTTCTGGCAAGCCTGCACGTTCACCACAAGTGTGGTGAATATTCAGACTTGATTCCTTGCAATAGGTATATCCAGTTGGTGTTTGGACATCTTAAAACCTATTCTTATTTTTCATACTTTTATACTGATGTAGAGGAGTAGAGGAGAGTAGTGGCGTCGTGTGCGCTGTCCGGTGCGATGGCGTCACGGGACGTGGGGTCGCGCGCGCTGGACGTCGCACGTGACGACACAGCTCCTCAAGGTTAAAAGGGGGTGACCCCGTGACGTAAGCGGGGTCGTAGTTGGAGTCAAGGGTCGAGAGAGGGTGAAACGGGGAGCCAGAGGCAAGAGGGTTAGGGACAGGGGAGATAGCACAGCGCCAGGGCTGGACGTGGCTGTGCTCCTCGGTCGGCCGTGTTGGATGATCCCACGGCCGGCGCAGAGGAGACGGCACAGGGCAGCCGGCTGTGTTGGGACCCAGTGGACCTAAGCCAGGACACCTAACCCCTGGGAAGTGGTTCACCTCTCCCGTGTCTCGTGTAGCCCTTTAATAAACGGCGAAAGCCCTTAACCTCACCTCCGTCTCTGAGTGAGTCGTCGCCAGCTCCTCAACATTGGCAAAAAGGTCAACTGAGGTCAAATCAGTTCGGCCTCGGCGACCTTCTAACAAGTCCCAAGCACCATTCTTACGGTCCAAGTGCGGATTTTCAGGACCGAGCCACCTGTCGCGCTTTTCCTCTCTCGGCCTTTTGCCACGCACTGCTGCGGGCCTCTTGAGGAGTCAAATGGGGTCAGCTCGCCTCGCGCTCATTGTCTTCAATATTTTGAACTCCACACATTGGCCACTGCCTTACAAGAGGAGAAAATAACCATTGCACCACGGTAGCATCTCATGGCCACGGGGGTTGCTAGACCAACGGTTTTGCCACGGTGGACAGGACACGTTGGTGAAGAAGGGCTCAGGGAATTCTTGAGAACTGCTTTTTGCGTGGAGTTTGTTGTCCTTCCCCGCACCTCCCATTAGCACGGTTGGCTACGTACGGCGCGACAGAAGTTCAACGTACATACATACATATAGGACATGTTCAAATCATTTTATTGTTTAAATATTTCACCTGGAAAATCCTGTGACATGGAACGGCCTCGTTTGCAAGGGTGTCCCAGGGTGTCGCTTGACACGTGCATAGCAAAGACAAAGACCCCCCGTATAACCTGGACAGACTGTTGGGGCAAGACATGTTAGCGAGCACCTATGAAAGCTGACACAGTACACGAGGGGATGGGTGGCCAGCGCCACCCCCGGCCGCCTTTGTCTCCCCAGTGGCGATGTTTACACACCGCGCAAGGGTACTCATTTGAGGCCGAGTCGACAAAACACCATTGCTGGGAAGTGAACTTGCGTCTTGGGTCCATAATACGCTGCGCTAAATGCTAGACCACCACTCCACCCCGTCAGTTGGTCATTTATAACTGGACATCTCTGGTCATGTGATGTGATTTCTGTACAAGTGGTGATACATTGGTGCCACCATTGTGTTGTAAAAGCGTCGATACATCCTAACACTTCACCAGAACTTCATCGTATAAATGATTGGCCATCAAGGGTGAATATCCGGACAGTTTTATGTAATTCACCCACGCGGGTTGTGGACTTGAGTTTTGTATTCTGCAATGAGAGCAAAATTAGCTGATTAAAGGAACACCGCTCACAAGCACAATTGATTGAAACGCCGTGGCTTTACACCTATCTTTGTGCGTGAACAACAAAAGGGAACGCCTTTACTGACCTTCGCTTAAAGTGGAAAAATCATCACACATGAAAGAAAATGTTGTTTAAATATTAACATGGACACTCTTTTCCATTGAAAAACAAGTGTCCTGATGGCATCATTGTATTGCAGGATCAACGTATGAAATGGGGGCTTTCAGAAGAATCGCAATGCCTTATCTCTCGCTAAGGCCAAACATAAATGTCTTATGCAGTCCCATTGCGGTTACTATCATTGCGATAAGCGTTGGTGAGATGTTCATCCATCTCTTTTAGATTGAATAAATCTCATGCTTTGTATTTGTTTCCGTATTCGTTTCTCCCCTTGCGAGCACTGAGTTGTGCCTTTGTTTGCAGGCCAACAAAGCGGGACTTAAAACAAAGCACGCTTGAAAGCCAAAATAGGAATTCGTGGTTGGAGAAAAAGGGAGAAAGCGTAATGCAAATGACGCGGATATAGTCTCAACGAGCTGCGAATGCAAACTTTATGAGCATTAAACAAACGTGAGTGAAGGGAAGGTGAAGACTGATCACACTGAAGGATGCATTCACAAACACAATGCATCGAAGCTTGTGCGAACATTGTCTTGATTGCACTCGGAATGCATTTCATGTAACTATTTTTCATATATCTGGTTATTGGACTTTTAGGCCGAATTTTGGCTTTTCGTGTCCCGATATTTTCTCGATTTTAATTTATAAAATTTACCCAGGGCACCTATTCTGGACACAATTAATACATTTTCACACTGAACAAGAGATTCACGAGACCGATTTCCATCCAATAGCGTGCAGCATAACGTATAACTCAAATTAAGGAAGGAACCCTTAAAACAAAACCCACACAACAGTACAGGACATCAGTCCTACAGTCGGTGCCAAGGTGGAGAGACGTTAACAACCTCGCCTGGTATACAGGATGGTCGTGGGTTCGATCCACACCCTGACGCCTGCTGTATATTTGGAATTTGCATGTTCTTCCCATGTTCACGTGGAATTTTTTTCTCCAGGACCTCTGTGTTTTCCCTCCACATTTAGAAACACGCGTTTAGAGTATTTGACTGCTATACATTTTGACGCGATAAGCCACTTCGTTGAGCTATCATTTGTGGCCAGGTCTCTTCTGAAAAAGGGCTGTATAGCTCAGTGGGCCTTACCTCGTAAAATAATAAAATATATATACATAGTTTAATGGTTGAATTTAAATAGAAGTAATTTAAACTCTTTGGGTCTTTCGGTAAAGTCACGTTGATAGAAGAATAATAAAATAATAAAAATCACGACGTTTCGATCGCAACACAAGCAATCGCCTTCAGGTGAAAAAACACAGCAGGCGGACTGCTGAGGCAGGAAGAAATGTAGCGAGAGAGCTACTACAGCCAAAGGTTAGATATGTTTGAGATGGGTTCAACCCGAGGTTTAAGTCAAGATTTAACTTTCTTTACGGGGAGGGTTTCTACACAACAATTAGATCTCATTGGAAGACCCACGGAGGCATGCATAGCTCTTCAATACAATAATCTTGAACAGATATAAAAACAATGTTTTTCAGAATCAGAATCTTTATTTAGACTGGAGGAATCCGATGAGCTTTGAAGCTTTTTTCACAGATGTTCATATTCTGTACATGGCGATTTGAAGAATGTAGCGTGCAATGTTTTAGTGGTCGGTAACAGATGCTCTTAGAAGTGACTCCGGAAGTAGTGCAGTGGTTTAATCTTCCAGGACCATTACCGGGCATGATGTGACACACTGCATATTTACAGAGTTCCAAAAGTATGTTCCAGAAGTATAACGATTAACATTGTGTCTGTACAGGAACTCCTCTATTTACGAACATTCAACTTAAGAACTTTCAGAGATACGAACAAACCTGTCCGTATGTCCAGTTGCCTGTTCGGATCGAGAGTCGTAAGTTCAACCGCCGTGCAATAGATGGCGGTGGTGGCAGGTAAAGCTGCAGAACGTGAAGAACCAGTGGCATCTACATCTACAGGAGATTATACAACTTTTAAAGCCATTCCCCGTGTTTAGTGCACACGCCGTATATGTTATACGGCGTGTTGAAATCGACAAGAGTAAAGTTGGACTTACGAACAAATCGACTTACGCACAGACCTCTGGAGCCAAACTCGTTCGTAAGTAGAGGAGTCCCTGTACTGTCATTAATGACAAGATACGAACACAGTATAATGCAAACAACCAGTAGATTGAAAACTAATTTCTTTAGGGCTGTTTCGTGTGTTCAGTTTGTTGTCCTTCCACCGCACCACCGATTATCACGGTCGGCTACGTACAGGTGCGAAAGAATATCAACGTACATACACACATCCTCGCGTATTGTCCCATCCACACTATGTCCAGCCATCAAACTTCTTTCCGCTTCTCACCCTCGCACTGCTCCACTTTGGATCTTCCCTCCCCGTCGTCTCTTTCCCCAAGCGACGTACAACGACCTTCTTCAGTTCGAGTACGCACGCTGCACCCGTATCTACGACAACTTCAACGGCGCCGTCTGTTGCTGGCCGCTTGGCGTTTTGGGTCCTTGGGCCCTGTCGCTCGTCATTCGTGATGCGTACGAAAGAAGAAAACTTTTTGAGAAATGCACAATGCAGTCACTGGCAGAGCAGGCGCAGCCTTCGCATTCAGAGTCACGCAGTTGGGCAAGGCACGCTGCGGTTCTTTTTGCATTTTGGTTTGTAAACGTAAGCGCCAATGTTGGCACTTGGGACTCCGCGCGTGGGGCGCAGCGCGTGCATACAAAGCCCGCTGGGCCGGTGCCACCCACGTTTTGGATCGTTTCCAACGCTGGAAGAATGTTTCAAAGGGGAACTTGCGGGAACTTTCAGCAAGGGTCGATGAAGCAGCAGCAACAGCAGCAGCAACAGCAGCAGCAGCCCCTCGCGGAGACCTCTGTGGTTTTCCCTCCAACACTTACAAACGTGCGTTTAGAGTATTTGTCTGCTATGAATGTCCACGTGATAAGCCACTTCGTTGAGCTATCATTTTGTGGCCCGGTCGCTTCTGAAAAAGAGTTAAATGTAGCTCAGTCGGTCTTACCTGGCGAAGTAAAAATAGTTTTAGTTGAATAATTAAATTGTTGAGTGCATTCGCGACCATCCTTGGCAACAATAAAACACTCAGAACGAACAAAAAAAAAATTCTTGCTTCTAATACAAGAGGTAGCCGGGTGGCACAGCGGTCAGAGATCTGGAGCTGGCTCTCACCGAGGTCCTGGATTCGAATCCAAGTAATCCGCCTCTGTGTGTAAACCGAGTTCTCAAGTGCAAGCGGCTTGATGGTATTAGCCCGGTCACCAATGCTTTCACGTAAACGCCACGTGTTTCTCCACTTTGGCTAAATTCCAGCTGCTAGGATTAAAAATATCAGCTGCACTGTCCTCTGCTGCTTGCCAGGTGCTGTCTAGCACTGCAGCAGTAGTAGCATAGGTGGGACAAAGTCATTGTTATGCAAGTCCAAGTCGAGTCGCAAGTCATCAAATTCATGACTCGAGTCTGACTCGAGTCCAAGTCACATGACTCGAGTCCACATCTCATAGGTGGGACAAAGTCATTGTTATGCAAGTCCAAGTCGAGTCGCAAGTCATCAAATTCATGACTCGAGTCTGACTCGAGTCCAAGTCACATGACTCGAGTCCACATCTCATAGGTGGGACAAAGTCATTGTTATGCAAGTCCAAGTCGAGTCGCAAGTCATCAAATTCATGACTCGAGTCTGACTCGAGTCCAAGTCACATGACTCGAGTCCACATCTCATAGGTGGGACAAAGTCATTGTTATGCAAGTCCAAGTCGAGTCGCAAGTCATCAAATTCATGACTCGAGTCTGACTCGAGTCCAAGTCACATGACTCGAGTCCACACCTCTGAGCAGTAGTAGCAGGAGCAGCCTATTGCCACCCATCCAAGCATATCCAGGCATAAGCCCGCTTGATGAGAACGGGTGGCTTCCAGATAATGTGGCCAATTATTCAGATTTGTCCGCAGATCGAAGATGGAAGGGATCTTCTGGAACGCAGTTAATTCATCCGATTACCTGTATTCATCCATGAGTAACCAGGTGAATGTCAGATGGATGAGCACGGATAATAGCATCTGCCTATTATCCCCAAATCATGCGAATAAGTTGACTATCACGTGTCTTTACATCTCCAAGAAAAAAAACGATTTAGTTAATATTCAACACGGTCCACAAGCGCATTTATAAAAACAAAGCCATGATAGACACAGCGCTTGCTTGGCTCTTGGGTATTTTCCACAGCCAGCCCTCGCATTACTGCGAGGAATTCTCTGCAAATTGTGACAGTTTCGAGCAGACAAATATCCCCTTGCAGCACACCGCAGGTAGCCGCCACACAGGCTCCGTAGATTGGCTCAACAGCTCCCACACCTCTGCAGCGGCTGGCCAGCCACGTGTTTCTCGAACACGGTGTGTGCTGAACGACGCCTGGCCAGACAGAAAACAACGTCGGATATTTGCAGGAGCTCGGGCAATGCACGGTGGGTGTTGCTTGTCAAGGGCAAATATGCTTTCGCAACAGTAAGAGGCGCATTCCTGTATTAATTAATTTATTTAACAATGCTTAGCTTTCTTTGCAGAGCAATATCAATTAGCTGTGAATGGCTCCACTTGTAAGAGGACCCTGTTCGCTTTGTGCTACAGTAGATTTGTGTTTGGTTTGCAATTAACATGGTAAGGCATGGGTCTGAGTGCGATCGAATTCCGGGCGAACCTGCATGGAAATACGCCGCCTCACTTTGAAGCGCTTTCAGGGCTTAACGGCTGTGGACATGCCGTCATCGTCGTCATCATCGGCAGGCACGGCCTTCATCCACTGCTGGATGAAGGCCTCACCAAGCCGGCGCCACCTCTGACGATCACGCGACGCAACGAGCAATCCGGGACCCGCGCACGAACTGATGTCATCGCTTTGCCACGTGTGTCAATGTGAACCGTCGTGTAAAACAAAAAAACACAAAATGTTTGCGCACTTTAGCGCCAAGGTGTTTTCACGTAGCTTGGCGATGTGCTCAAATGTGAACGGGAGATGGGCAGTCGCTGCCGAATTTGAGTCCGAGCAGGAACACCGCGCCCTGGTGTTTCACGGCCGCAATTTCTGCACCTCAAGTCAAGCTACTGCCATGCAAAATCCAAGACGGTCCAAAAAAAAACAAGAAAAAACAAATCCCACGAACCAAAGGATTGTTTTACGATTGCGGCCAAGGCACCCGTTTACATCTGACATCGAAGCAAAGGTCACAGCCGCCGTCGGCGCTGTTGTTGAGGACACACGCAGGCTCTGGCAAGCCAAGCAAGGGTTCAATTCGTGCCGCCGAATGCTAAGGAAGTGGTATTCTCTGTAGCCTGGTTGAGGCAGTGGAGCAGCACAGTTAAACAGACTTTAAGTGCAATCATGTGCTGACCAAGCCGCTTGGACGTCTAGAACGCTGACCAAGCTGCATTCTGGCTCCCACCAAGCACTTTAGGACAGACAAAGATGGGCATGCAGCCGTAGTTATAGACATTAACTTAACCGGAGTATAAAACCAAAATGTTTCGCAGTTTCGGTGCGAAAGTGTTCACACGCTGTTCCGTTCGCGATGCTAAATGCTCATCGACTGATGCAATATTCGTGATTTTTCTGTAATGATTGTCGTTTTGTCAGACTTTTATATTTGTCCAGTTCTCCATAGGGCCATCTCATCCTGTCACCGACTTTTCAGGGCACAGGACGAGGAATGGCCATTGTCCGTAATGTCACCTAATACTAAATTTCGATTTAAAGCTTTCGTGACTGCAGGGATTCATCTTCTTGGTTCTTTCGGTAAAGTCACGTAGAAGGGAAATGATAAATAATAAAAATAAAACATGATAAAATTATTCTCACGACGTTTCGGCCACAACGCAAGCAGCCGTCCTCAGGTGAAGAACAGGTCTGTCGGAAAGACAGCGTCTAATACTGTATATATTTTTCCTTTTGAGGCAGTGGTTCGTAACCTTTACTGCAGCCTTGCACCCCTTTAGTTCTCAAGCGTTTAAAAACAATGTATCGTGTTCATAAATACATCGGTTTGGTGAAACAAAGTAGTTGTTGCTTACGTGCCCTAGTTCAGCAGTTCCACTGCTGGATTATATTTTTTTCCGCCTGAGGACGACCGCTTGTGTTGCGATCGAAACGTCGTGATTTATTTTATTTTATACCTACGTGACTTTACCGAAAGTCACAAAGAGTATGTGCCCATGTTAAAAAAACTGGCCACGTCTCGCAACCCCAGAAAGGGCATCTCGCACCCACAACGGGTGCTTGCACCCCCCCCAGTTTAAGAAGAACCGCTGGTTTAAGGCAAGAGTGTTACAGCATTGACGAACATGCTGAGTTGCTTTAGATTTTTCAGTGAGCGTATTTGCTTAAAGAGATTGTATTGTGTCCGCGTGTTGGTCAAATGTAAACCTCTCACTCAAGTTCCATGGCAAGAATGATCCCATTCACGAGCAGATAATGATGACAAAAATATTCTTCATGCCAATTGGCGAAAAAACAACCCTGAGCCAAGGAATTAAAGATATTTAACACGTGCCAAAAAATCGTATTGCTGAGATTCAAACATTATATAAACAACAATCTGTCCGTCTAACTCCACGCAGAACGCAAACGTAGTTACAAAGTCACATTCCCAACTCGCTGGGCACTGCGAAGTATATACAGGTATGCGAATAGGTTCAATTTTTTTTTATCACATATGTCAAAAATTACAAAAAGAACTGGACGCATTCGTCAATAGCGTTGGCGTAAAAGGAAAAAAATATATAATCACGTAACATGTCAGACAATGTACGTTGAACTTCGTTCGCACCGTACGAAGCCAACCGCGCCAATCAGGGGTACAAAGCGATGTGTTATGAAGCAGGACCATTGTCTAAAACGTCACCAATTGTTTCCTTTCGAAGCGGAGTTATTGAAAAATCGCGTTGACATTTGTTATTCTTTGTGCTTATGCACCCCGCATGCCAGAGGGGCATCACCAATTTTTTTTTTACAGAAAATGACAGTTACACCACATGTGCCAATCCCGCACCGGGTGTGGCGGTTATGACTCGCGTTGATGGTCTGACATGTGACATCGTACTGTATACATCAGTGCACAGCATGGTCTGCCTGTGACATGAAGTGACCTTGGAGGAGTGCAGATGGCAAGCGGCGCTGGATCTACACCCCTGCAGGATTTACAAATTCCCTTTGCCCTGGTGTTTTCCCAACGTTGTTAACGTTACTTAAAAACAAATGACCGTACACTATTGGCTTAACTCGCACCAACATTTGTGAAACTCCTCTCACTCACCTTTGGTAAATGCGGGTGCTCTTGGCATACACACACACCGATCTGCGCAATTCACTTCCTCTCTTCTGCACGAAGATGCGTGGATGAACGTGGACAACGCGAAAAACAGGACGGATCTGCCGTCACTTGTGGGGTGTCACTCCTCTTATCCGCACATCCGCGCCTTCGTGCTGGATAATAGGATGAGTGATGTACTTGGGAGAGAACCACTTCCGGCTCGATTGTCGTTGGGGCAAATCTGCAGAAAAGCGCAGATCGGATGAACCTGCCACCACTTCCATGTTGCTCTGCTAATCTGCAGCCAAGTGCACTGGGTATGATGTTTGATTCATGAAATATGCGCCTGATATACATTTTTATTCATGTTATTATAGCTGAGGGGGGGGGGGCACGGGATTGGTACAGCTACCGCTCACCACTGATGTCCAGCTGGAGGTCTGGAATCAAACTTAGGTGGCCATATTCGTAGTGCAGTGCGCTCGTCGTTTGAACTGCCCGCACCAGAAGTTGGTAGCGAACCGGCGACCTCTGGATTTCGAGCCCAGTGTGCTAACCAATCACGCCGCGGCAGCTCCCCGCTTGTGTAGGGAACATTGCTAATCGAGTGGTTCCATTGGGAATCCCTGCAATGAGTGGCGTGCCAATTTATCGGTGCTCTCGCATTGGCAGTTTTGTGACCGCCGATGCCCGATGTGCAATATTCAGGCGTTCTGATGACGGTGACACGTCAGCAGATATCAAACGTCAAACTACAGAGGTAGTCAGGCGGCTGAGAGGACTAGAACCTGATGTCAGTGCACACTGAGCTCGTGCCTTGAAAAGCTTTGATTTCAGCCAAGCCACACCACTTCTCAAAAGGAAGAGAGTTCCCATGTACAGTCAGTTTAATAACGAAAAAATATTTTTCTTCGCAGGTTAGGCCCACTGAGCTATGTAGCTCTTTTTCAGAAGCAACCTGGCCACAAATGATAGCTCAACGACGTCGCTTATCGCGTGCAAATTTTCAGCGGCCAAATACTTGAATCGCATGTTTCTAAATGTGGAGGGGAAAAGCAGAGGAGCCGGAGAAAAATGTATGCGGCCACGGGGAGAACATGGAAACTCCAAATATACAGCAGCACCTCAATGGCACCCCTTTGATGTTCAATATCCAATTTGCAGGCAATTTAAAAAGATTGGGTGTTGTGGAGAAATGGAGCTTAATTTGGTCTTTGAGGTGTGAAGTCGCCCATCATTGTTCTTACACAGAATAAAATTCACAGCTATTCATTTAAATTCAAACCCAGCTTCACTCCGGACTATTGGGAACACTCGACAACTGTAATCCTTAAAACAGACCATGATCTTTGGTTCTTTCGGTAAAGTCACGTAGGTATAAAATAAAATAAATCACGACGTTTCGGGCGCAACACAAGCATCCATCATCAGGTAGGGAAAGCATGGTCTGCTGTTGAGGCAGACTTTTAAAAGGTTTAAAATGGGTGTAGCCCAAGGGTCATAAAGAAGTGGTCGGGGCTAGTAATATTTTAAAACAGTTTGCCTCAGCAGCAGACCATGCTTTCCCACCTGATGATGGACGCTTGTGTTGCGCCTGAAACGTCGTGATTTATTTTATTTTATACCTACGTGACTTTACCGAAAGAACCAATGAGTATGGATTCCTGCAGTCACGAAAGCTTCAAATCAAGACAGACCATGATATTCCGTTCCCAACCGACAGCCTTGCTCGCAAGATTGGCATTTTGTAAATGGATGACGGAATGTCAACTCAATAGAAGAAAGGGTGCTAAATGAGATGTTAACTTAAGCGCGTGCGATTACAATTGTGCTGTCTGTCGCTTCAATCAATCAACAGACATTTTGAATGAAGGCCACAGAGTTAAACTTGTGTAAACGTTTTGACTGGAAGCCCGGCTGCTGGGTGCGGAGGAGTTTCCATACATCGATCCTAGCAAAACACAGGCTTGCCCTTTTGGGTTATCATTGTTTTTTTAACGACAACAATGAAAAGAGGCCCTTTCTTTGCCAACCGACAAGAAGGGAAAGTTCTCGCAAAACCAAACAAACGGAATCTTTACACTGGGCCAGCAAAAACAAGAAGCTCAATTCATAGAATTGCTGGGGTTCTTTTTTGTGCGATGATCTCTACAATGTATAAATCTATTTGAAGAGCCCTGTAATCATTGTGCCTACAGGCTGGGGTGAAGTGTGACCTTGGACCTCGCGTATGCGTTTGAAATTCCGGTAGTCCCCAACTTACGAACGCCCGACTTGTGAACCTCAACACTCGCGAACGAGCTTCCGTAAGATATTCATTTTTCACCGTCCGACTTGCGAACGCGAACCCGCACTTGCGAACCGAACCACGTAAACTATTTGGTTTGGCAAACGTAGAAATGTACAACATTTCTTATTTTTTTATGAGTTTAACAGCGCTTCCTTTTTTTGTTGTACAACAATACACTTTATAACACTTATCATACGTGTGCATTTAAATACGCTACATTAGTGTGTACCCACTTACGAACCGTTCGACTTACGAACGAGTCTCAGGAACGGAATATGTCCGTAAGTCGGGGACTACCCTTGGAAAACGCGCGATTGGTTCTTTCCCCGAACCGCAATTTACTCGCATGGTGAAGTATATTCACTTAACTCCCACAGCCTCAACGGCTGGAGGAGGCTCTCATCCAGCAGTGGATTGACAAAGGGCTTGACGTGTACGTGTGGTTGCATTAAAACAGGTGACTGGGTTTATCGACCAATCACGTGGCTCACAGTGGCGATTACAATGAATGAACGAGGCCGCATTCGTAATGCCCCCCACACCCCCTCCAATAATAGATTCATAATTAGTTATCATTTAAGGGCGTAAATCCCCTTAACGTAAACGAGCTGAGCAAAGTACATCTTGAGAAATATCGCAACGTATCGCAGATGTTCTTTCCTGTGTAACTTTTCCCATTGAAAAATAATATAATGAAAACAATACCACAACGAAGATCAAAAACCCCACCACTCCCAAAAAATCACACAATGGGTGCAGCTGCTAAGGCGTTCACATGATGTCACTTGCGCGCAGCAGGAGGAAGCTGCTGGCTAATTTCCTCATTACAGGAACCCGACTACGCTTAGTTTTATTTTTCAACGGAGCGTGTTTCACAGAACGCGCTGCTCCAATTGCGGTTCAGTTCAGTAGCCAGCCTGGCCAGGGTGTCTCAGTGGCAGGGCGAGCACCTCGCAGTCTGGAAGGTTGTGAGTTCAACAACTGGTTGCGGGTTGACTCTGCCCATCAACAACAATTATTACTCTCATCATGGGATCTCCTTTGCCAGTACCAAAATATACTAATAGGGGTTTTCCCCTTTTTCTGGCAACAAAACTGACACCTTTTGCAAGAAATCATTTTTTGTTTGCATTTGACTGCAAGTATTGTGGTTAATGTAAGCATGATTCCTTCCTTGCAAAAGGTGTCAGTTTTATTGCCAGAAAAAAGGGGAAAAAGCCTATTAGTAAATTATTACTCTGTGCGGATTTCAACAGTGGATGTCCTATTAATACAATCGCTCCCCCCCAAACCATGTCGAATTTCCACCACCGGCTTTGGGCTGTTCACAGGAGATGGCCACTGCCCTCAATGCTAATTTGAGCAGCAAAATACTTTGACTTTGTGCTGACAGCAATTGCCTATAAACACACCCAGCAATACCTCCAGTAGCAAGGGCACTGTTTCACCTTCAACGTTTGTTTTCGGTACTATTGTGGCAATACATGAGTGGAGGGTAGAACACCTCCACAGTTTTAAGCGTGGGATAATGCATGCTAGACGTGGACTTTGAGCCTGAAGCAAGTCGGGTATTCGCGTCTAGCGTCCCATCGCGTTCACAGACACATGTCACGTCACGGTTTGACTGTAGAGATACAGGAAGTGGTGGGGGTGTCAAGTATCAGATGAGGGCATTGGCTGAACATTAAAGCTGCAATAAATAGATAACAACCCGAAAAGCAGACGCACACTCGAATTGGGAAAAACATGAGCGTGGGTATATAGGTGACAGTAATGTAGTTATAACCCTCCGTAATGGTTTCTAAACGTTGTACATTCACAGAAATGCCGTGCGCAGCATTTGCAATAATATGCAGGGGCGTTCCTCTTATCCGCGTCGATATTGGCGCCGCTGTTGTTGGATTCTGTCTTATGTGTTCAACCGCAAAAAAATAAAATTGTTATGCAAGTGGCTACCTGCAGATTAATGTGGATATTGGGATTAATCTGCCGCCACTCCCGGGATCACTCCTCTTATGCGCAGATAAGTGCAAAGAATGGGCATAATTGTACTGCGGAGAGCCAGATTGTCGATCCGGTGGATAGATTTGGCAGTGTGGACAAGAGGAAGAGCGGGTAATTTCGATGCTGATGAGAAAAAAAATGCTATAAACTGTTTATCTAATGACATTTAAAACACAGTTCATATATTAATACTAGATTTGAAGCTTTCGTGACTGCAAGGAATCATCTTCTTAGGTTTTTTCGGTAAAGTCACGTAGAAAGTAAAATAACATAAAAACAAAAATCACGACGTTTCGGAGGCAACACAAGTCTCCGTCATCAGGTGGGACCGTCACAGCCAGATTAGCTGTATCAAGTGAGGCAATGATTCAAGATGTAATCCCTTAAAAGCGAGTTGAGGGGGGAGGGAGAGGGAGGGGGGAGCTCATCAGACTATGGTAGCCAATGAAAGGAACGTATCGGGAGGGAGGGGGGGCGAGGCCAAAAGGGTGGGCGATGGACGTGGAAGCGCTTGTGCGCAAGCGGCCAATTACTGCACACGCCAACACAATGGAGCGATTGTGCGCAAGCGGCCAGCCACTGCACCCGCCAACACAATGGGCAGAGAGGAGGAGGGGAGGTCTAATACACATGACAGACAAAAGAACGAAAATGATGATGGGTACAAACTTAGGGGGAGCTCATCAGACTATGGTAGCCAATGAATGGAACGTATCGGGAGGGAGGGGGGGGCGGGGGGGGGGCGAGGCCAAAAGGGTGGGCGACGGACGTGGAAGCGCTTGTGCGCAAGCGGCCAATTACTGCACACGCCAACACAATGGAGAGAGAGAGGGGGAGGGGGGGTCTGATACACATGATAGACAAAAGAACGAAAATGCCCATGTTTATACCAATGCTGGCTGAACAATGAAGAGAGTACTGTTAAAATAACTGGGGATGTTAACACTCGGTAAAGTACAGTAAAATAGGGCCTGTCAGATAAGATGGTCCAAAAAATTTGTGATTAATTCTTTTTTGCGTGGTTGATAACATCTTTCCAATGATTACTAAGTTTGTACCCATCATCACGGTTGAAATTATGTCTGTGTTCGTATATTTGTATGGCTTCGTGTACAAACCTTTGATGGTAGCCGGGAGGTTTGCAGAGAACCTTGGTCTCGGAAAAGACATGAAAAAGCTCTCATGAAATTGTCTTTTCCGAGACCAAGGTTCTCTGCAAACCTCCCGGCTACCATCAAAGGTTTGTACACGAAGCCATACAAATATACAAACACAGACATAATTTCAACCGTGATGATGGGTACAAACTTAGTAATCATTGGAAAGATGTTATCAACCACGCAAAAAAGACTTAATCACAAATTTTTTGGACCATCTTATCTGACAGGCACTATTTTACTGTACTTTACCGAGTGTTAACATCCCCAGTTATTTTAACAGTACTCTCTTCATTGTTCAGCCAGCATTGGTATAAACATGGGCATTTTCGTTCTTTTGTCTATCATGTGTATCAGACCCCCCCTCCCCCTCTCTCTCCATTGTGTTGGCGTGTGCAGTAATTGGCCGCTTGCGCACAAGCGCTTCCACGTCCGTCGCCCACCCTTTTGGCCTCGCCCCCCCCCGCCCCCCCCCCGCCCCCCCCCTCCCTCCCGATACGTTCCATTCATTGGCTACCATAGTCTGATGAGCTCCCCCTAAGTTTGTACCCATCATCATTTTCGTTCTTTTGTCTATCATGTGTATTAGACCTCCCCTCCTCCTCTCTGCCCATTGTGTTGGCGGGTGCAGTGGCTGGCCGCTTGCGCACAATCGCTCCATTGTGTTGGCGTGTGCAGTAATTGGCCGCTTGCGCACAAGCGCTTCCACGTCCATCGCCCACCCTTTTGGCCTCGCCCCCCCTCCCTCCCGATACGTTCCTTTCATTGGCTACCATAGTCTGATGAGCTCCCCCCTCCCTCTCCCTCCCCCCTCAACTCGCTTTTAAGGGATTACATCTTGAATCATTGCCTCACTTGATACAGCTAATCTGGCTGTGACGGTCCCACCTGATGACGGAGACTTGCGTTGCCTCCGAAACGTCGTGATTTTTGTTCTAATTTTATTTTACTTTCTACGTGACTTTACCGAAAAAACCTAAGAAGATGAGTTCATACATTATATACACAGTAATGTTAAATATTTTTTGGTGTCTAGTTTGTTGTCTTTCCCCGGCACCCCGATGCCGCTTTGGCAGCGGTGCGTGGGCACAAATAATAACAAATTGCCAACACATTTTCTTCAATAACTCCACTTTAAAATGAAACAATTGGTGACATTTAAGGCCCCGCTTCAGATGACATCGCCTTGTACCCCCGATTGGCACGGTTGGCTACGTACGGCGCAAAATAAGTTCAACATATGTACAATCTGCATGGTATGTGAACTCAATATTTGACCGAGATGTACAGAAACATTTACAAGAGGACCATTCTTATCAGGAACTCTATTACCCGCAAACTTGTATTGTTCATAGGTAGGTCCTCGGAAACTTCTAATATCCGCAACCCGATTATTCCAATCTTCCATGATTATCTGCACATAACCCCATAACGGATCACCCTGCAGATAATAGGATTGACGATATCGGTCCAGCACGCTATGGCGGATAAGAGGAGTTTCTCCTGTAGTCACAAAAAAATAACAAAAAATTATAATTTTGTTTGCTTCTTTCAAACGCTCCGATCAAGAGTCAAAACCTCTGGCAAGTCTTCAACGAATCTCTCACGCCGGCTCCGCGTCCTGCTAAGCCTCACTTGCTCACACTACAGTGCCTGCAGGTGTGTTTACACACGCGTTTGGAATGCGATAGCGCTGCGCTCTGCCATGTGTTCAGTTGATCCTCAAACGCTTGCCAAAAAAAAAGCCTCACCACACTTACATGGCTTCATTGCTTTCGTCGAGTTCTATCAAAAGTAATATATATGTACCGTACCGTATACAGCCCGTGTTGTTAATCCACTGCTGGATGAGGGCCTCAATATCACCTTGATGGCAGTGAGAGATATCTGACAATTTTAACACGTGGGCTTTCGAGACCAATATCATTAATAATAGAGGTTTTTTTGGGTTAAATCGCGTAAATATATAAATGTGTCGTTAAACCCGCCACCACCCGACACAGCCAATTAGTAAGGGTTGTCACGTAAACAGAACATGCCAATGTTGTGGCTTTGCTCTCCAACACACCGGTGTGCTGCATTCTTAACGAATTGGCACGTTCTGTTAACGTGACAAACCCTTACTAGTTGGCTGTGTCGGGTGGTGGCGCGTTTAACGACACACTTATATATTTACGCGATCTAACCCAAAAAAACCTCTATTATGGACATTTGACCATACTTCACCACGTCTTCCAGTGAAGGTGGTGGGAGGAGGATAAAGAACGACATTGGGTTTTGCTTTCTGCAAAACTACACTGCCGACTATGTATTACGTTGAACTTCTTTCGCACCGTACGTAACCAACAGCGATAATTGGAGGTGCGGGAAATGCACCTCCGATTAGCCTTTTGCACCTCTTCTTTGCGTATGGTGGTCAGCCATCTAAAAACACACACACACATTAAACAACAGTACTATATTGCACCTTTTATTGATATTTTATTTTTTACAAAATCACAAAAAATAATTTAACCAATCTCACAGCTTCTTATGATGATAACAATAATAACACACTGTAATAACATTTTTATTTACCAGGCAGCCTCGTTCATTGTCAAGCAAGTCGCAATAGGCTCGTCTTGGAATGATTTATATATTTCCAGATAATAGAAAAAGAAAACGTTAACCACGAGCATAAAACGAAACTATTAACTATTTTTATTTTACCAGGGAAGGCCCACTGAGCTATGGAGTTATTTTTTCTGAATTGACCTGGCCACAATTGATAGCCCAACGAAGTGGCTCATCATGTGTACATTTAGAGCAGCCACATACTCTAAACGCACTTTTCTAAATCTGGAGGGAAAAAAACGGAGGACCTGGAAAAAAACATCCATGCAACCACAGGGAGAACATGCAAACTCCAAATATACAGCAGGCGTCAGGATCGGGATCGAACCCACGACCTCCTGTATACCAGGCGAGGTAGTTAACAAGTCAAGGAGCCAAATCATCAGGAGTTGTGCATTTGGATTGGAGAACTGCTGCAGCTCGCTTGCATGTCACCTTGACTCCACTCCAACAGAAAGCACTAGTCCAGGCCCGTCTCTGGAGGGCACCGATAAGAGACGACATGGAGCCCACAGAAAGGAAGATCGTTTTTTTCAACAACAACAGACGAAGAGAAGCACTAATTGTGCCCCCTTGCGGGACGAGTGATGTTTACGATCTCCGCTGCCGGTGCCAGCAGAGTATAAAGGGACTGGGGCTTTCGCCAGCGCCGGAATAGCTTTAATGCATGGCTTGGGGAGTTCTACAAGTAGTTTTGGGCGTACAGAAGTGTGTGTATATATACAGTTAGTGCCGGGCCTGTAGCATATGTTATAAAGGTGCCCTAAATAAATTAAAAACACGTAAATATGAAAACACAAATTTTTAACTGGCAAAGTAAAGTAATTGGCTTTTTTTCATTTGCTATACAGCCAGATAACACGACAAATCGCTAACCTTAAACACCCAGTCGTTCATAAATGCTGAAGGCAGTATAGTACTATAGTAATAGAGCAAGTGCAGAATCACTGAATTGATAGCTTGAAAGCATTTAGCACGGGGCCCTTGATAGTGCGGGGCCCGTAGCATATGTAGGTACTTTTGCTACTAGGATAATCCGGCACTGTATATATACACACACATTTATTTGGGGGGGGGGGGGCTCAAAATCTTATGTTCCTGTGGTGTAAACGGTTACCACACTGAACTTGAGTGATCCAAGATCGTCCGTTGCATTGTATGTTCCATGTGCAGCAGCTGAAACAATGGTGCAGGTTTTTCTAAATCCGGCACGTCTGGTGAAAGCAGAGGTAGGCCAAATACCACGCATCAGTTAGCTCTAGTGGCGGCCATTTCGCCAGCAGTGGCCTGAGCAAGCAATTGCAGGGCTGCACCTTTACCCTTTACCAAAATCATAGGCCACGGCTCCGCAGGCTCTAATGCCCCTACGTTCACCTGGCCCTGTACATCGCGACCCCCCAGTGGAGTGGGCCAAAACTCAAAGACAAAGATCCGCGTATAGCCTTCACAGACTGTTGTGGAAAGCACTGTTAGTGAGCACCTATGAAGGCTGATTCGGCACACAAGGCTAGCACCACGCCAGGCTGCCTTTGTCTCCACAGTGGCGATGTTTACACATCGTGCCGGCTTCTCATTTAAGGCTGAGTCGACCTAGGAGAGGCCCAAGATCTGTCAATCCACTGCTGATATAATTAGTCAGTGGGAGTGGTGAAGGGAGGAGACTGGAACCTCCGATTAGCGCGGTTGCCTACGTACGGTGCCAAAGAAGTTCAACGGACATACACGCATATAATCGTGTCACTGGTGATGGCCGTGAGCGGGATTCGAACTACTCGGGTCGCACGGTTCGTAGCTCGGCGCGCTAACCGTTGCACCACCGCTCGCCACAAACACTCAGTCCACTGGGGAGCAGAGAGGGGCCTCGTGACGGATCGTGCCAGGGTCAAGCCGCAGTGGCGCGTAAGGGGTTCACGGCAGGAAAAGGACAAAACGTGCCTCCTCCGACCGGGCACCCCCCCCCCCACGCGCGGCGTCTGACCCCGCGACGCTTTTGCATGCGGACGCAGCACAAAGGCGGCCGTGTCGTCGAGGGTTGTCCCTCAGGCTCCCCAAAGAGAGCATGAGAGTCTTCGCGTTTGTTGCAGGAACACTGAGTAGGGCTGTCGACGCGAGATGCCACAGCTTCATTAGAGCTGCCTATTAAGTAAATAAATAAATGCAACTCGACTGCTTATTCCATCATTCCCAGGGGCGTCTGTGGTAAACGAAGAGCAGATACTGCCCGCTCTTATAAAGTGGCCACATCAGAGTCGAGCCTTAAAAAAAAAACAACCCAGCGAGAATGTTAAGAGTGTGGTCAGGAACACTGTAACTATGAGACCCCACGTGCGTGCACTGGGAGCGCTGCCTCGCAGTTTACAGTGAAACTCCACAGATATCCACAGCAATGGCCTCGTGGCAAATGCCATTATCCAATATTATTCACACAAATTACCCCCTTTTTCTTTTCATACGGTCATTCTGCAGACAATTGCAGATAACCGGATTCATTTCATGCCACGTCTGGGATTTCAGGCAGAGTAGCTCTGGGTGAATCATCAGCGGATAATCACGGATAATAGGAATAATCGATAACACAGATAATACGTTCTCAGGATCTATTTGGGGGATGGACAAAATGAACATGCGATAATAGAACCGAGACTAAGGGGTGTTATATAGTTTGTAGCCTGATTTCATACACTGCGTATATAAAACATTTCAGGAATCCTGCTCAGCTCGGCTTTGCTGGCACCGCTTAGATGCTGGGTTGGAATCCAGGCAGCCGCAGTGATTACACTGAGTTCTCAGGTGACGGGAGTTGACGGTCTCAGATGCAGCTCAGTGATATCCACTTCAGGGTGGCGGCGGGGGGGGGGGGCATTCTCGAACATGAAGGGAGATCTGAATGGACTGTCCGTCTCGTGAAGCCGATCGCACGTTCGGGATAACATTTGGGGGGAAACAATTTTACAAAAACACTTTTAAAATGAAAAACAAGAATTCCTACTCACATCTGGCCAACAACAGCCAATAATGTGAGCAATTCGTTCGTGTAATGTACGGTATTTGTGCTTTGAATTCTACTGTGTGCATTAATTTAACTTGACAACGGGCCTTGAAAAGTGTGATATTTTACCGACTGCTTAGAAATATCCTGTATGCCATTAAAATAACATCATGCAAGAGAAAGTCCAAAGGGCTTAAACTGCCAGTGTCTGTAGTGTTGCTCCTCAGCGTAAGTTAAATCCTCGCATTTGAAGCATGAATGGGGCTTGTCGGTCGCCTATCCAACCCGCAAGTAAAGAATACGAAGTTAAGTCCACCACTTCTCATTTCAAGGCCCATTTGACTAACATTAACAATGGCATCTGGAGGTTCCAAGCAAATTCCAGTCACCCGGAAAAAGGTTGCGGTAGCTCTTAAAATACGGACTGACCAAAATCACATCTGTCCGTCAGACTGTATACGTGTCGCGAGGTGCTACATTTAAAACACTTCAAAATAAGAACCAGTGTCAGGAACGTACAGATAACAACAATCATCACACCTTACTGCGATCTGACCCAAAAAACAAATTCTGAATCGCAAATATTGTTCGCGAAGGACTCCCGTGTTGAATCATCACACCTGGTTACAACCACGTTATCCTGAAATGCCTTTTCTGCTTAATTATATATATTGTGTGTGTGTGAGGAAAACAGTAAACGCTACTCATAATAATGTTGTGCCAAACGCAGGGCGCGTGCCATTACATGCGAGTGTGCAGCACCCTCCCAGCGTCCATTCCAATGAACGGGACGTTAATTCTCCCCTTCGCGCAATGCTCGCGCAATTCACGCTCGCATTGCCTGTGCACACGGATAAGTTGCGTTCGCCGGCAAATTAATGAAATTATCAGAGAGGCCGCGGATAATTGAACAGTTCTTCCGATGCAAAGTCGTACCTGTTTGCACCGCCGCACCTTTGCACTGTTATCCGAGCAAATTTTCGCAAGGCAGTTCAACACAAGGTTACAGTGAAAATCCTCTTATCCGCGCGGACTGTGGACGTAGGTTGGTTAAATTGACATTGAAGACGGTGATTTACATTGATGCATGACCACTTGCTGCCTTAAATCGCATCATGCATAAAATGTTTTTCTTTATTGAACATGACACCGTGACTTGAATAAACTGCACGCCAATATCACGGACGCATTTCATAGGCAAGAAAAAATCGCGTCCAGTATCCGGGACACAAGGCCTCCTTGTAAACAAGTGGCTCGCGATAAAAGGGAAGAAAAGAAAATGCCGACCGAAAAACAATAAAACTAAAAGAACAGCTCCGTGTTGTGCGCGCGCCTCGGTTACAAAAAACGGAAGTCTTGGAATGCAGTGAACCTCAAACGACCCATTGGCATGGTGAGACATCTAGCAACCCTTGGATTTGGACAGCTACTTCTAGATTTGAAGCGTTCGTGACTGCAAGGATTCATATTCTTGGGTTTTTTCGGTCACGTAGGTAAAAAATAAAAATACAAATAAAATAAAAATCACGACGTTTCGGAGGCAACACAAGCCTCCGTTTTCAGGTGGAACCGTCACAGCACGCTCGCTGTATCAAGTAAATTTACGGTGTTACTTATGCAAGAATGTAAATTTACTTGATACAGCGAGCGTGCTGTGACGGGTTACTTGATACAGCTATCGTGCTGTGACGGTTCCACCTGAAGACGGAGGCTTGTGTTGCCTCCGAAACGTCGTGATTTTTATTTTATTTTAATTTTAATTTTTTACCTACGTGACTTTACCGAAAAAACCCAATAATTTGGACAGCTAGGTTGGGGGCTTAAAGAGCACCCGGTCACAACACTTTGCCTCTGCTCCTTTGTTTCACCTGGCTCAACAGCCCAACAGGTTGTAGTACAATGGCTAAAGCAATAAATAGAGTACTTCATGGAAGCGCAGGCTTTGTAAATCACACGTAAGCACTTAGTGGTGGCATGGTAAAATAATGTTCCATTAAACATAAATAACGTGAGATACGTTTACTGCGAGTAGAAATGCGCTGCCCGGTGGTGGTGAGGATGACTTTGAACGCAATATAAACTCTTCTGACAGAAAATTGTTGGGAATAAAAATGCATGAACTTCACAATTTTAAATGCCTAGAACGTTGAACTTAAAAACAAGGTTGGTTGATTTTTTTATTGCTCCTTTTTTTGAAAGGCCAAAACATATGTTGTGGAACTCAGTTAACATTATATCAATGTTCTTGAAAAAAATATACACCAAATATCAGTAGAAACCAATTTTTTGTATTTCTTCCAGACTCTTTGACTAAAGTAATATTGGTAAAACTGTAATTTAAAATTGAAACACATTCTATTTTTGAAATAGGCCCTGTGAATATGGTCTTTGATAAATCGCCACAAAAATTGAAGTTAAACTTATTCCCATTAATTTAAGGATATGCGATGTATTGATGCACTAAAAGTGGTGTTACTTATGCAAGAATACATTATGTTGAACTTCTTTCACGCCATACATAGCCAACCCTGCTAATCGGACGTGCGGGGGAAGGACAAAAAAACGTTCTAAAGAAATAAGTTTTCAATTCAGGAATGAGTTTTCAATTTAGAATGTGGTTAAGTAACGAATTGTGGTACTTCTTGTGAAGATATTTCATCTAATGACGTTTAATTCAAAACTGCAACGACAACAGCTGCTACGGACTTCTCTTCCTGCAACTTGATGTGTTTTTTTAATCCAACTAATTCTAGCCTTTTGTGAACGTTTGAAGAAGAAAAAATAATGCTAGTTGAAGCATGTGTCATCTATCTCCGTAGCTAGTGCAGCTCTCTCCACTGCACGGCCACATCGGAGGTTTAATAATCATATATCGTGGATGCGTCATGCACTCACATAATGGTACAGACCGCCGAGATGCGTTCCCGTGTGTGTGTGTGTGACATATTGGCAAGCCATATGTTCAATACCACCTCCCAGGGTTACGAGAGGTCCATTAACATTTTGGTACTGAAGCTACTGCTCACCGCTTTGCATCCATTATGCAGTAATTAAGGATGGAGCAAAGCTATCAAGCAGGCTTACGAGCTGTGGCATTGGGTTTGCAATAACACTGGGGAATTAAATGTACCATTGGTATTGTGTTAAAAGGTCAATGTCAACTTTAATTTCTGCAGACTGCGGCAACGATTTAACTCTCAAAAATATGGATTAAAAAATGTTCAACCCAAATGTTAACCAAAGAGCTGCGCGTATTGCGTTGTACTGCAAACAAACAAAAGTATTGAATGTGTACATTCGTTAATTAATTTGAACATGTTCTTAATCACGTTTTTTTTCCATTCGATTATAATTTTCCAGGGAAAAGTATTTCCCTGGCAAGACAATTAAGAAAATATTCACGTAAATGTTTGCAATTCCTGTAAAGCAAATGTATACTTACAATATTGTCTATTATATTACGTATCTCATCTTATTTGAATTTAGATCGTACCTTGACCAAGGCGCTGAACAAAGAATGTACGATTTGTACAGCGGAAGTGAGATGGAATGAGCTGATGAGGACGGTAGTGGCCACACCTCCGATTAGCACGGTTGGCTACGTACGATGCGAAGGATGTGTAACATACATAAATGCATACATATCATACTGCATGAAATAAACAATGATAGAAGCGACAATGAATGGCTAATGACGAATGAGTGTGATGAATGGATAGGGGAGTTGGGAAGAGGGATGGAGTCAGTGACGGGGAAGGGAGGGGGAGGGGGAATTTGGGTAATCAAGGAAAAATAAATTATCTTGAGCTTACAAATGACAATAAATTTAAACAAATGATGGTAGCACCACATCTATTGCAAATGATGCTGCCGTAATTGCCATGATTGATTCCACTACAGCAGTGCTTTGCAACTGGTGTGCCGTGCCACATCGGTGTGACTGGACATAGTCCAAGTTGTGTCGCAGTATTGTTAGAATTATAGGGAGAGGAAAATCCTCCAGCCCCTAACTCCCCCATCCCCCCAAGCCCCCACCCCCTAACTCCCCCATCCCCCCAAGCCCCCACCCCCTAACTCCCCCCCCCCCTCTTTAAGCCCCCACCCCCTAACTCCACTCCCACCCCCTAACTTGGCCCTCCCCTACCGCCTTTGTACAGAGACACAGACACACGCAGAGACACGCAGACACACTGAGACACAGAGAGAAACACACACACACGCAGACGCAGAGACACGCAGACACACTGAGACACAGAGAGAGACACACAGAGACACACACACACAGACACGGAGACGCAGAGCCATGCAGACACACTCAGACAGCGAGAGACACACAGAGCGACACACACGCAAACACGGAGACGCAGAGACACGCAGACACACTGAGACACACAGAGAGAGAGACACACAAAGAAACACACACACAGAGACACGGAGACGCAGAGCCATGCAGACACACTGAGACAGCGAGAGACACACAGAGAAACACACACACTGAGACACAGAGAGAGACACAGAGAGACACACACACGCAGACACAGACACACGCAGAGACACGCAGACACACGCAGAGACACACAAACACAGTGAGACAGCGAGAGACACACAGAGAAACACACACACGCAGACACACTGCGACACAGAGAGAGACACAGAGAGACACACACACGCAGACACAGACACACGCAGAGACACGCAGACACACGCAGAGACACGCAGACACACTGAGATACACAGAGAGAGACACACAGAGAAACACACACACACAGACACGGAGACGCAGAGCCATGCAGACAGAGAGAGACACGGAGACACTCAGGCACGAATACACGCGAACAGTTGGGCATATACAATTGTCACGGATTTCGATTGCGCCAACTTAATTTCCTCGCTTTCGATAAGGCCGGTAAAGAGGCAATGAGATGGTGAATTTCTCTCTCAGCTACAACGCATTCCCACCCACCCAACCCACTTGGGCACGCAGCGAGTTATTTTTTTTGGGGGGGGGGGTGGGTCGGTGTGTCCTTGAAGATCGAGCCGTCTCACAAGTGAGAGTGCCGTGGAGTGGATGAGGTCGACGAGCAAAATTCGACCGCGGCACGTGCAGCTTTGGGGCAGCGGGGAAAAAAGTGGGACGATGTCACACAAAACAAAAAAACGATTTTCCACAAGCGCGCCTTCCTTCAATCAATAACGCCGGTCGCAACGCATTTTTGCAACCGTCCGCTGCAAGAAAAGAGGAAGTCGCGAACAAGTGCAGCACAGAATAAAATAAAACGACGCTGTCTCCCCGACAGACCTGGTCTTCACCTGAGGACGGCTGCTTGCATTGCGGACGAAACGTCGTGAGAATTATTTTATTATGTTTTATTTTATTATTTTATTATTTCCCTTCTACTTGACTTTACCGAAAGAACCAAGAAGAAGTGCAACACACACAAATAAAATGGTGCTGCCCACACATTTGTTGAGATGAGCATGAAAGGAACCCCGTGACACCGAGACTATCTTTAGGGCGGGTAAACGCGAGTTGATAACCAGTCATCTCCAATGAGAGGTAAATGTATTTCAAGTCTGATGGTGGCGAGATGTTAACTATCTCGCCTGGTATGCAGGAGGTCGTGGGTTCGATCCCAACCCTGGCGCATGTATATTTGGAGTTTGCGTGTTGTTTCCGTGGTCGCTTGGATTTTTCTCCAGGTCCTCCGGTTTATCCCTCCAAATTTAGAAACATGCGTTTAGAGCATTTGGCTGCTATAAATTACCACGTGATAAGCCACTTTGTCGAGCTAGCATTTGTGGCCAGGGCACTTCTGAAAAAGAGCTATACAGCTCAGTGGGCTTTACCTGGTAAAATACAAAAAATGTGCTGGTCACTAACACCATCATCTCCCTTAATCCTACCGCGAGATTACTTATACCACCTGAAACAACGATAATCTCAGCTAAGCTCTAAAATAGAGAGTCTTTCCTTCAACTTAGACACAGGGAAATGATCTCCATAAGCTGTTTGGCTTCAGCACTCAATATTGAAAGATCTTTCTAAATCCACTGCATGGTCCGCCTTATTGGTGAGACACCACCACTGCCCATGCCGGATACTCCCATTGTGCTTGTGTTTTGGTAATACTCGTCAGCTATTGCAGGGCACTAGAAGGACAAGCAGTGGGTGTGTACAGGAGAAGCTTGTTAGTTTACGGTCGGGCTGAGACTACACACCTGCATAACGAACCTAAACAGGATTCAACGTTCCATGCCAAATGCAAAGGGTTTCCAAATTGCCACTCGGCTATTCAGGCTTGCTATTAGTACCGTGTGTCGCTCAGCTCTGTGAGACACAGAATGTGGTATTGTAATGTGCACACGGGAGAGTAGTTTTTTTCAAAAGTGCGTGAGAAAATTATGTACCGTAGATAAAATACCGTGGTAAATAACTGTGTTAAAGCCAGCCAGTAATGACCAGCGTGGTGAAGTATGGTCGAAAAATATCATGACAGACATGGCATTGGGAATGCCTTCATACAGCAGTGGATTGACAGATGCTGTAAATTATCATTAATCTCATGTGTGAATATCTGAAGCATGGATATCGACAGAAACTGCAACAAAACTGAAAAAGCATGCAGTGATGCATGATTGGAATAACTGTACACTGAGAAACAGCGAGAGGAACAGAGTGATCGGGAAACACAATTTAAAAAAATCTGAGACATCACATCGTTAAGGAAAGTAAGTGGGGTTGTAGGTGACGCGTTATCGCTGGAAGAGATGATGACTGATAGACAAAGCTGGTAGCCACAAAGCTGGTAGCCACAGAATAAGCCCCAGTAAACATGGAACGGCCAATATTGGCCATTGCATAGTTACGGGGCCTTATTCGTACAGTTCAGCCCACGTCGGTCTGCTGGTTCCAAACACATCATAACTTTGTGACCCGCCCCTACTTTACATCGGTGAAAAAGATCTTGAAAGCTCAGCGGATTCCCCCAGCATGAATACGCAATTCTGATTCAGATTCACGTGCCAACGTTAGCTCAACGTTGCATGTCTACTGAGGAGAGAACACGCCCAAGAGGAACCCACTGCGGCCGAAGGAGCGAAAGAGATCTGTGTGCTAAAGTGAGAGGGATTGTAACATCACGTGACTGTGAAGGATAGCAATGGCGTGGGGACACCTTCATTCAGCAGTGGATCGTCAAATGGGATGACTTTCACGACATTTATAGAGAGGTTGAGTCAAATGCAGAAACACAGGGATAACGCATATAGGCTTTAATAATGGGGATTTACTGGGCTGCATTGTATAATTTATCCAGCTATGTATACATGTTATATCTATTGCAATGAAATTAGAATGGCAACATCAGCAATCATCTCCATCATAAAAATAAAAATCATTTTCATAAACGTCATTATTTATTACCAATGTCGTAATTGTCAATTCCATCACATATAGATCGGTCAAATTACTGCATAGCACATTGCAATACTGCATTACACTGACAGAGAGGAAAGAGAAGCATAGGGATTAGGACATTAATACGAAGCAGAGCCATACTGCTGCCAGTCAGTATACGTTATATTGGGCAGGAGACCTCGGGGCCAGAACACATCACAGGAAGGGACAATGAGTGATGGCTGAGTAGTGATGGAATGGCAGACAAAATGAAAAAAAACCTGTCCTTAGAGGATGACCACTGCAGAGATGGTAAGATGAGATCAGTTCCGAGTAAACATGCAACGTTGGTCAGAGGTTGGCCCAACGTTCCCTGTTTGCTGGGTTCAGATGTAAGAGTGAGATGGATTGTGGCACTGCGGGACTATTGAGGGCTGGTGATGGAGTGTGAGGTGGCATTCATCCAGCAGTGGATAGACAATTAAAGGACAATGGGTGGTGGTAATGATGCTAATGATGATTGCATTACTGTATCATCATCGTCATCATCATCAAGAATTCCAGATCACCTAAATCAATGTCATCATCATTACTATTATGTCCAGAATCTATCATTTGTGATGTCAGTGCCGTATTCATAACGAGAGCAATAAGGGATGTAACAATTGAACAGCCAGCCCAATTTGGTTATAACATTTGCTGAAATGTTATAAATAAAAGGCATGTGCAGTGCAGTACTGAGGCTAACATTGGAGGAATTACACGTTGCTTTTAAAGGTTACATTACAGTACCTTATAGCAGAGGTGGGACAAAGTCATTGTTATGCAAGTCCAAGTCGAGTCGCAAGTCATCAAATTCATGACTCGAGTCTGACTCGAGTCCAAGTCACATAACTCGAGTCCACATCTCAGAGGTGGGACAAAGTCATTGTTATGCAAGTCCAAGTCGAGTCGCAAGTCATCAAATTCATGACTCGAGTCTGACTCGAGTCCAAGTCACATGACTCGAGTCCACACCTCTGCCTTATAGTATGGTTGAGAGTGGTAGACTCCACATGGTACATGGCACAGTAGTTAGCACTCTGCACTATGAACCTGGAAATACGAGTTCGATTCACCAGTCAGAGCTAGCTTGGTTACGGGCGATGTCTGAACCGGTCTGCGGAACCCATTTCACCATCCCACCCCGATCCAAGTGGTAAAGTATGGACAAATGGCTCCCATGATCGATATGGTGTTGGGAGGCGTTCATCCAGCAGTGGCTTGACAAAGGACTGTACATTTGCAATTTATTATAAGATACTCACAAAGTGCACGCAATCGTCTTTAAAATACAAAAGAACATTCAACCTCTGCACAGACTCACACCATATGTTTAACTTTTCATTAAACTATAGCCACCAGAGGCATGGGCAGTGGCACCACGAAAGCCCAACCCATAACCTTTCTCTTAAAATGTGTCCCCTGCATTCTCACAGGTAGCAGAGGACCCAAGCAACACTCAAGACCACACAACAAGACACCTGGTTTCAAAAACGACTCCTTGCTCACGTGACACGCAGACACAACTGAGCAAGCAGCCGCTCGCGTGCAAGCACTGCTCGAACTACGCCAGGACTCCAGTGATATGCGGCGATATAGTTGGACCATATCGTGGGGTCCTATCATCCACACGGAAGAAAACAAAAACCAAATATGCCAATGCGGAGGGATTAACTGCTCCTGGGAAGAGATCCAGAAATATGCAACAAAAAATTTCCGCGGAAATTTCTGGATTAGCCGCTGAAGCACGTGTAATTTGTAAATTACAGGAATTTACGGATTATTGGATTGTGGACATTAATAGTCCTGTACAACATTGGACGGTATCTGCACTTACCGCATTCTCTGGATTGCAACTCACTTTTACCCTCAATTTTTGAAGTTTTTTTTATAATCTGATGGATGTGTGTTTGTGATCATATTTGTATAACTTTATTGACACGGAGCACAGACTATGGGGTGCATCTCACTTGCTGGAGCATCTCATAATTCAGGGAATACTGGTATTTAGTGATTTTATTAGAGCATGTGTTGACTTTCAAATTAATTGAGACTGTACACACGCCTATCAGACACGGACTACCTTCTTCCCTCAGCTGGACATTCTGAAGAATGATCTTGTAAACTGAGGATGAATGTTGCCATGGTTCCGGTACACAATGGCCAACTCGTGCAAGCAGAGTCAATAACGTGTCATTTCAATCTGTGCAGGCAAGTGTTTGACGAGATTCCCATGGAATATTACAAGGGAGAAGGCGGAGATAAGGGTAGCAGGCAATGCGGAAGGCGAGTCAATGACAGCACCGATGCCGGTTCGGCCTGCGTTAAAGTTTATTTTGTTTAACCAGATGAAAAGTAAAGAGATCAGCATAGCCTTGTTTGCAAGAGTGGCCCCGGTCACCACAATGACGAAAACAAAAAGTAAAATAAAGTAATCAGTGGCGTAGTAACGACGTTAACTGCTCGGGGGGGTGCGGCACATGGTCAGGTGGGGCCCCAATATTTGATTTGTCTCGCACGGTCGCACCTTAGCTATATATCATCTTGCCCCATGACATCATCACGCATTTTTATAAGATTACGCATTTTTATAAAAAATAAATTGAAACCGCGTTTTGGAGGAAGTGTGTTGTTATTCTACACTGTTGTTGGAAACATCTCATCGCCGTTTTCAAGGCTGGCCCCAACTCGTAGCTTTTGCCGTCAGGGGTTGATGCAAGGCACCCACTGCCTCCCACGCAAGTTACGCTACTGAAAGTAGTGTCATACAGCAGTTACATAACCAGAAAACACAACTGATGAGAAATCAGCGCACTGCATGCTGGGTGGCTTTGGTTGCTTCCTTTTTAAGTGTTCCCAGGATGGTCCTCTGTATGAGGTGGCTGTCCTGAGAAATGTATAATTCTTGCTGGGACATTCCAAGTCCCGTTTTTGTTTTTTGCCAGTTGCTTATTTAACAATCAACCGACTCACAACAATGCATTTAGATGCAGTTCGTCCCTCTTCCGATAATGCGAAATATTCTTATTCCCATGTGAATGTCCCACATTTTTTTGGACATCAGGGGTGGTAACCCTAAGGGTGGCCAACTGAGTCTGTAACAATCTCCCTGTTTAATTAATCGTCGATTATCTCCATAATTTCACATCGAGGGCCTGGGGGAAAGTTTATAAAGTGTATAGAAAATACTTTCATGTTGTGTTTGTGTTGTGTGTGTCGTACTGTATAAGAAGCACTGTCCTATGGCACTTTGGTTCTGGGAATTTTCTAAATCCCAGCGTGATGAATTCGTGATCGATATGTGGATTTCGTGTTTACTTTAGCACTCAGCTATATTATTTTTTAATACTTCAGTGCATATATTTTGTGGTATTGACCCTTTCCCAAGTTTGCTAATTGGTATCGACGTATGTGTCTTTACAGCGCAATATTAGGCGTAATATTCAGTTCACACACATAGTAGGTACCACTTTGGGCTTTCAACAAATGCTATAAAGACACGCACATGCACACATTTTATAGGCCTGTATTTGCTAACCTTTGTACTGCACCAACATTCGTACGCAGATCTGCAGCGCTGTTCATCACCGTTCACTGACCCGAGTCAACACAAACTGCTCGACCAATTCTACAGTTATGTGCAAATAAACAAATGAACGCGAACACAAACAATTTAGCGAGGGCCATGCGGGCCAACAGCACTTCCTGAATCGCATGCCTTGATTTCACTTAGACAATGGGGAAGTAGATAAAAGCGACACAATAATCCATGATCTGTGTGTTTGTGTGTCTGGTGTACTTCCCCAGCGATCATTCGGCGTTGAACCAACGACATCCAGCAGCTGGTATAACCAGCTGCGTTGTCACCATGGTTGAGGAATTACCTCGCAGTGTCAACTCCACAGACCTCACGGTGACATGCGGGTGTGTACGGAAGGCAAGTGGGGGAGTCATCGCAGGATGCGATGTACACACCGCAGGAGAGGGAACGTTGGACTTCGCATGTTGGCAAACCACTCGTTCATTGTAAGTGGAGAAACATTCCAATGCAGGAAGCCCTCCTGAAAGACTTAGGGCTCAGCGAAGCTTGCCTGAATACACCACAAGCATTATTGTGATGGCGGTGTCAACATTGTGGCTCCCCGAAGTGGTATGGTAAATGAGGACTATGCAGTAGGACTACCATAGCACGAGATATGAAGATGCATTATAAGGCAGGAAACATTAAAAGAGCTTAATTTCAGTCTGTTCGCGTGAATATTTCCAACACCCAGAAGACCACATCCAGCTCCAATCTCGCGTTGACTGTGGCTACCGTGTCCACTAAGTCGCGTGCCCGCTAATAAGCCACTGCCTTCTTGAAGCAAGCACCGCAGAATGTGAACTTTATCATCATTACAATCTTACACGATGGAATGGTGGAATGGCAGTGGAGGCAGTGTGAGCACCCACGCCGCCGGCCCTCTCCACCCATTGGCCTCGGAGTGGCTGCTTAGCCGCCGCAGGGCTTGGCACGGTGAAGGCGGTGGACACACGTTTCCAGTACGAGACAAGCGATGGAACGCCACCAACCCAACCACCAAAAAACCCACCAACCTGCCAGATGTGCCACCGTCTTGTCGGGGAAGTCCAGCGGGCCCCCTCTGGTCGCGCGCTTGGACTTGAGCCAGGCTGGCACGTCCCCCTCGCCCTCCGCGCTCCCCAAGGGCTGCTCGACCCGCGACGATCCCCGAGGTCCACCGACGTTGTCAGCAGTCGAAGGTTGCCGCGGCCGCTTCAGAGCTTCTCTCTTCTCCGTGAGCCAGGTGGCTTGGCCGCTGCCCGCGTCCCTGCCGAGGCTACGGGGCGAGCGAGTCTCGCTCTCCCGCTCCTCGCCACGCCGCGGGCTCGCGATGCGCTCGGCTCCTCGCTCCATTCGAACGTCGCTCCGGCAGCAGTCTGAATGACCACGGCGAGCAAACCCACCCGGCGCTTCTCAGCGCACACCTCCTGCACCCCCCCCCACGCCCTCTCCCTGCTGGTCTCACGGCTCTTGCGAGAATGTGACACGCGCCTGCCTGCCCAGGTGGAGGAGGATGGGGATAGAGGCAAGCAGGTAGGCAGGGATGGAGAGAGAGAGAGAGAGGGGAGGGCTGGATTGACAGGAGATGATGGAGACAGCTCCAGCTGTGTGCAGCGGTGGAGCGATGTGTGCCGGTTGCCGCGCCTGTAACGCTCACGGATTGCGCGCTCCGATGTGCAGGACGCAGCGGCTTGTCCGCTGGGGGGGTGGTGGTGCCACCAGGGATGTCTGGCGCTCTCTCTCTCTCCCCTCTCCTCCTCTCTCTGTCTGTCTGTCTCTCTTCTGTCTCGCTGTCTCTCTCTTCTCCTGTCTCGCTGCTCTTCAGTGATGGAGCTTTGCGCACGAACGCTCCCGTCACTGTATTGTGCAGTTCCGGGCTGTGTTAGTGTGGTTTCTCTCTCTCTCCTTCTCTCTCTGTAAGTGTGGACGCGTGTGTTGTGTGCGTTGTGTGTGTTGTGTGCGTTGTGTGTGTTGTGTGTTCGCCTTCGTGTGCGTTGTGTGTGTTGTGTGCGTGGTGTGTGTGTTGTGTGTGTGCGTGTGGTGTGTTGTGTGTGTTGTGTGTGTGGTGTGTGTGTTGTGTGTGTGTGTGGTGTGTATGTTGTGTGTGTGTGCGTGGTGTATGTGTGTTGTGTGTGCGTGGTGTGTGTTGTGTGTGTGTGCGTGGTGTGTGTTGTGTGTGTGTTGTGTGTGTGTGCGTGGTGTGGTGTGTTGTGTGCGTGGTGTGTGTTGTGCGTGTTGTATGCGTGGTGTGTGTGTTGTGTGTGCGTGGGGTGTGTTGTGTGTGTTGTGTGTGTGTTGTGTGTGCTGTGTGTGTGTTGTGTGTGCGTGGTGTATGTTGTGTGTGTTGTGTGTGCGTGGTGTGTTGTGTCTTGTGTGTGTTGTGTGTGTAGTATATGTGTGTTGTGTGTGTGTTGTGTGTGCGTGGTGTGTGTGTGTGTTGTGTGCGTGGTGTGCGTTGTGTGTGCGTGGTGTGTGTTGTGTGTATGTGGTGTGTGTGTTGTGTGTGTGCGTGGTGTGTGTTGTGTGTGTGTTGTGTGTGTGCGTGGTGTGTGTGGTGGTGTGTGTTTTGTGTGTGTGTTGTGTGTGTGGCGGGGTGTGTGTTCGTGTGCGTGGTGTGTGTGCGTGGTGTGTGTTGTGTGTGTGTGTTGTGTGTGCGTGTTGTGTGTTGTGTGTGCGTGGTGTGTGTGTGCATGGTGTGTGTGTGTGTGTTGTGTGTGCGTGGTGTGTGTTGTGTGTGTTGTGTGGGCGTGGTGTGTTGTGTGTGTTGTGTGTGTAGTGTGTGTGCGTGCGTGGTGTGTGTGGTGTGTGTTGTGTGTGTTCGTGGTGTGTGTTGTGTGTGTGTTGTGTGTGGTGTGTGTGGTGTGTGTTGGGTGTGTGTGTTGTGTGCGTGGTGTGTGTGTGTGCGTGGTGTGTGTGCGTGGTGTGTGTGGTGTGTGCGTGGTGTGTGTTGTGTTGTGTATGTGCGTGGTGTGTGTTGTGTGTGTGTGGTGTGTGTGGTGTGTGTTGTGTGTGTTGTGTGCGTGGTGTGTGTGTGTGCGTGGTGTGTGTGGTGTGTGTGTGTGCGTGGTGTGTGTTGTGTTGTGTATGTGCGTGGTGTGTGTTGTGTGTTCACATGGCACTGCGCGTCTCTCTGTGTCAGGGTGGTGTAGTGGTTAGCGCTACGCTGCGCTACGAACCCAGCAACCCGGGTTCGATTCCCGCTCACGACCAACACCCAGTGACGATTATCTGAACCGGTTCTGGGCCTCCCCTAGGTCGAATCGGCCTCAAATGAGTACCTCGTGCAGGGTCTAAACGTCGTAACTAGGGAGACAAAGGCGGCCGGGCGTGGTTGCTGGCCACCAAACCCCCTAGTGTGCCGTGCTCGTGAGCAGCACTTGCGCCAGCAGTCTGTTCCAGGCTATACGGGGGTCTTTGTCTTTGGTGTGTTGTTATTCACTCCGTATTATGGAGGCAGTCGCCCTGCAACAACAACGGAAGGCGGAGGAGCGACGCTCACAACAACGAGCTGAGCTCCGGGTGGCTAAAGCACAGCAAGTTGTCACAGTAGGGGGCACAGGTGATGAGAGGTGGGTGGGGGAGCGGTGGCGCAGTGGTTAGCGCAGTGCGCGCACCTCGAGGTCGGTGGTGAACCACATGGAGAGTTCGATTCCAAGCCACGGCTGATATGAGTGACGATTATTTTTTGTTGAATCTGAAGCTGTCGGCTTATAGGTCGACTCAGACTTGAATGGGTATCCTGGTGCGGTGGTGAACATATCGGCAGTGGAGAGACAAAGGCGGCCGAGCGTGGTGCTGGCCACCCACTCTCTCGTGTGCCGTGCCGGCCTTCATAGGTGATGCTCGCTAACAGCACTTGCCATAAGTCTGTTTAGACTATACGGGGGAGGGATCTTTGTGTGTATTATGTGTGTTGTCAGGGCTTACATTTTCATCGAATAGCGGTCTAGGCCCCACAACCCCAGGATCCCTGGTTCGGAAATATTTTCAGGAGCTCAGCCCTGGACAGCTCCAGCTCAAATGAAGGCTTCTGTGTCCTGTGTCTTCTGTTGCAAATCAAACGATATTGATACGATATGTATGAAATACCATGCACTTTTGTGTTTTACGGTACATCATTTCAGACTAAAACGTGTTATATAATTCAACTGCAGTATGTCATACTGTACGTAGTAGACCTTTACGGATATTAGAACGCTCCACTTTAAAAACATACAGCACATGTGTTGTATGTGTGCGTGTGTTTTGAGTACATAACATACGTATACGTGCTCATATAGTTTTGCTTCGGTGTATGTGTACGCGACAGAATATACAATTATAGACTGATTATATACGGTATAATTATATATTCTATAAAGTAATTATATAACGAGCCTTTATGATGCCAGTAACCCTGTTATACTTATTGGCGTGTCCAACATCAGGTCCAATTAATTATAAATCTGCGCCTCACCTTCGCTAGGTCGACTCAGTATGAAGTGGCTCACATGCCCTGGGTGTTCGGTGTGATGAACATCAACCCTGCTGCTGATCACACTGCAGTACCGTACTTAAGTGTGCCAATTTGCCTCAAATAGGCACTCCCAAAACAGCGCATGCTCATTAAGAAAAGTTAAGTGGGCTCGGGCAGGACAACGTATAGCTCGAAGGGATGATTTCATAATTGACGATGGTCAAGAATGACAAAGGGGTGGAAACCAAGAGATTGGAATGCGTCCGAGGGGACTTCCACCGAGGAGATGGAGTCAGTTAATGTGCAGGTGGCTGAGTGGATCCAGTCTTGGGGGACACTTCATCCAGCAGTGGATTGACCGTGGCTGAGAATGATGGACGTCAACTTCACTCGATCTGAGCTTTCAAGCGGCACCTTTCTGCCTTCGTGTGACCTATGGTCACGCCAGCGGCGGAGGTTATTCGTGCGTATTAATCATTGGGAATAACGTCTCATCACGCGCTGTGCGCAGGGCATGCATTTGAAGTCCGCAGTTGTATTGAAAGTCGGCGGTTTTACACCCCCCACCCCACCGACACGAACAACACGACAAGGACGCGATGGTGCAATGTGACACGCTTGTCTTTCTCGATAGCATCACATTGTACTCGTATAACATCTGACGGGACGTTATGCACACACACCAACATCTTTAGATTACATATTGCCTCGTTGTGATCATTAATATTGCCTGCTGGAATGTGCACCGATGCCTAGTTTATTGAGGGCGATATTGACAAACAAAATCAAGATGAATCGATCGTCTTGTTTCTAAAAATAAACATTAAATGAGAGAAGTATTCCTATTTGCCGCAATGCATTTTTCCAATCGTTCATCGCTATGTAAATCGCATGTAATTGTTTTTTGCAAACGTGTTTACGTGTTAACTAACCTCACCGGAGTCTATGGCAACGGAGAATGAATATTTTTTAAAATCCCCGACAGTGTGCAGTGACTGTTCACCCAGAATCAAACCAATTCCCGATTCACAAATACATAATCACAGCGGCGATGATAATGCACCATTCCGCTACTCCTGACCCAATTATCTGGTTCATCAACCACCTGAATGTTCAAGCGTGAGTCGTGTTGCTCTGCATCCACACGAGCATCTCCACGCCGTCCCATGCATGGATCAGTGCACGTGAAGGCGTCCTTGTACACAAAGCAGGCTGAGTCAAAGGGACGTTTGATTGAAAGCTCTCTCAACACATCTATAGCAGTGTCACAAAGAGGTTTTGGATAAATAAACGTGGATTTTGTTTTCTCTCAAATAGTTTTATGGCGATTTGAAAACTATTGTAACTTCGCCTTCCATTAATTGGTGGCTTCTAGGAATAACTGTCAACGTCACGACCAATCACTGCCATTATCGATGTTTGGCCTCGGCCCACCAGGTCAGCTCACGCCGTTTCAATTAGAAACTTGGATTTTGGCAAAAAAATAATAATCTAATTTAGGGTCATTGCTGCTCCTTGTACAGTACGACTTTTTGTTTCTGGAGTTATACGCAGACTGATAAACATCCTTCAATCCCGATTTAAAGCTTTCATGACTGCAGGGATGCATCTTCTTGGTTCTTTCGGTAAAGTCACGTAGAAGGGAAGTAATAAAATAATAAAAGTAAAAATAAAATAAAAATAAAACATAATAAAATAATATAATAATATAATGTTTTATTTTTATTTATTTTTATTATTTTATTACTTCCCTTCTACGTGAATTTACCGAAAGAACCAAGAAGATCCTTCAATCCGTCAATATTACTGTCATACTTATCATAGCACAGTAAAGTACAGTAAAGCAATCTTTCGTGATTAGTGATGATATTCCCGCTCACAACCAATAACAGTGGCGAATATTTGAACTGGTCATGGACCTCCCCTAGGTTGACCCAGCCTTAAAGGAGCCACCCAGAGTGATATCTAAACATCGGCACTGGGAAGACAAAGACGTACGGGACTAGTGTTGGCCACCCTCCCCCTCGTGTGCCGTGCCGGCCTTCGTAAGCGCTCGCTAACAGCACTTGCCACAAAAGTCTAATCTTAATTTTGGAGCTTTCGTGACTGCAGGAATTATTCTTTGGTTCTTTCGGTTAAGTCACGTCTAAAGATAAAACGGGGGATCTTTGTCTGGTTGGGGTCATGCAGTTCACAAGAGGATATGGTCATTTAACATTTTAGAGTCAAATGTGTTCAATTATGAGCACATTGTAAATGAAATAATATAATTTCACCATAAATGGGCATGCTTTGGTATCTGTCATTTCATAGGTAATCGGATTAATTCAAGCATTACGTAAGAAAAGATTACATACTGTACTGCATCTAATGTGAAACGTATGCAATATGAATGTGCTTTAACAGATATTCCGCCAGTCTGTAATACAATTACTTTTCGGTTTTTTTCTCAACTGATTTAACTAACTTCTCGCTAAATATGCCTCAGCAAAAAAATTGTATCACCATTTTATCGCTATGCCTAACGATCCTTGCGAATTTTTTGTTTTGTTTACACCAGACAATCAGTGGTGCAAAACGTGACTCGCAGTGGCGGCGATGCTGAAACGCCAACACGCGGCACGTGCGCACGATAGGGACATCAAGAGCCGTGGCCCATTTCAATAGGCACGCTTGGGCTACATGTGCACTCAATCAATCGCGACGCCACGCATCAGCCACCGTCCACGGCCCGAAAATATCCGGTCCACGCATGACGATATCGAATAATTCGCTTTTGTGTTGAAAGTGGGCCCCCGTTGGTGGTTCCTGTGCATTCTTCTGCCCGAGCCGACAGTGCCATCCATGGAAAAAGTTCAGAAAATGCAGCTGTTAGAACAATAAAGGGTCCAACTCCATTCTCCGTGACGATGCAACGCACGCGTCTGAAATGCACCGCGAATGTTGTCCCCCCCGAGTGAGGTATTTCCCTCTTCGGGCGTTCAGCGGCAGGTGTTCTCACCCTGGCAGGTGAAGGTCACCGGGTTCGATTCGATATCTCCTGGCGCTGCAGTTAAAATAATGGGCAAGTGTTTATAATCCCCCCTACCCTCCCTCTCTACCCTCGCCCCGCCCGCACTGGACCACCCAGCAGTAGAGTAGAAAGAGGCACACACCTCAGTCGATTGGCAGTTCTAGTGTGGTGGGGTAAAGTGTGGGTATTCCCACCTCTTCCAAGATATCTGGCCAACGTGAAAGAATAGTAGGCCAATTACTCTCTGGAGAGGAACTTATTTAGAGCCCTCGCTCGAGTTGATGCCCTTTTTGGTAGCAGTGGCATTATCGAGCAATTGTACCGCTGAACCTTTACCACGTTTGCCTTTTCTGATCTTTAATTGTCTATTACGAAAACTAAATTCCCTTTAAAAAAACAAGCCATTATTGCATGAGTGTGTAATGCCTGCCTTTTGCTGTACATCTCAGTCTTTAATATGCACACTGCAGCAGATGGCACAGCGATATTGGATGAAGGTGACATTCAATCCCACTTGCAATCTGCCACCTCAATGGCCAGCGTCATTTTACCCACAAGGCTGCCGTCAACCACATGCCAAGTTTTTGAATTGCCCCGAGGCTCTCGTTGTCTGCAGGGGTCCATATCTGGTGTCAGGAGCGGTCTCTACGGAGGAAACTCGTGAACCTGGGTGACACTGGGCAGGTGTTAGCCACTGCCCTTTCGTTACAACAGGAGGCAGAGGGGTGATCGTGGTAACATTGAGCAGAATGTCAGCTCCTCTGCGGAGAGTGGAGGGCACGGTAGCTGTAGTTGGATTGGTGGGGGTGGGGTCTCAGGGCAGACACAACTCCAGATTGCGAATCTTAAAATCTGGGTCTGTCCCACGACCTGCTGTCATCAAGCCCTCGCAGCTATCTGCGTGGCCTCATAGAACAGCAGATTGCCTGATGCCAAAGTGGCATTGCCGTGGCTGTGAATGTTCGGGCGGGCATGGTTGCGTACCTCACGGTGTGGTCACACGGTGTGCTAATCGAGCACTGCACGCACAATTTTACACAAAAATATATACTACGACTCTATAAAAAATATAGAGGATGTGGTACTTACGCAAATGTATAGAATCGATATCAATGTATTCATTCCTATGTATTTTTTCCCCAAAGAACACAATGTAAAGAATATACAGTATTGAGATTAAACTCCGTGTTTTTCCACCCGCAAATAACAAAAGTAATGCCTCGGAAGCATACACGTGTGTGTGCCACAGCACAATAATAAAATAATAATGAACATATCGGAAGCTTCCCAGTGAATAAAAAGATATTCACTCCAACTTAGAATAATATTTCCCATATGAACCTTATGGCGGTACCCCGGGGTACCATAGCGCCCCGGCTCTCGCATAATGTCCGTGATGCAGTCATGTTTAGTCTGATAATGGTCGGCGATACGGCAATCGACTAATCTCGACGAGCTGTGCACAATGCACCACTACGGTGCGTACGCGAGCGTTCAGGGTTTCGTCGCAATGGTCCTCGCTGCGTTTCGACATCGTGGAGTAGCACTTATTTCGGATCGATTGATACCGCAGTCGCGGAGTTAAGTAACACCCCTGGAAAAAAAAGTGTCCCAGAAATGAAATATTTAATTGCCTCGTCCCATTTTGCATTGTTCGGTTCCCCACGGTACTGCCATAAGGATCATTTATATGAATATACAGGGGGAAATAATGCCTTACAGATTGATCAAAAGAAGAATAACATGGGAATAGATACTCCCATAGTGTAATGGTGAGCAGCACACTGCCCTTTGCAGTCCAGAGGTCACCGGTTCGATCTCTTGGTGCGGCAGTTGTCCACCCAGCAGAATAAATGAGTACCACCACAGTCAGTCGTGCGATGGGTCTAAAGTGTGGGTATTCCCACTTCCATCTGTGACGTCTGGCCAACGTGGAAGAGTAGGCCAAATGCCAGTTTAACACGTAAGTTGTTTCGGGTTTACGCGATCTAACTCCCCCTTGTGGAGGCAGTGACCTGTGCCAGGAATTTCAGGGATGCATCTTTAATGTCAACTGGCAATCATTAACTGGGTGAGGCCCATACTCCAAATTTCTACATTTTTAGTTATCGATTAGAAACAAAAACTTCAACGACGCTTGGTTCGTATTGCAATGACTCACCACAGCAGTACAACAAAATGTTTGAGTTCATCGACCTTAAGTTATTCGACTTTGGTAAAGCTCAAACCATCGAACTCATCACCGACAAGTGCGCCATCCATGCACAACTTGGCGGCATCGCTGCAATCCACAGCGGCGTCTCAGAAAAAAGGGTAAACAAACTATTATAATATTTTGCTACTGGCAAAGGAGGCCTCATGATATAAATGCTTACCCCGAGCCCTCATTACTCTGATGGTGACACTGGGCAGGTGTTCGCCAATGCCCTCTCGTTACAACAGGAGGCAGAGAGGTGATCAAACACCATATGAGACTAGGCTCTAAGGAAAGCTGTCTCTGGTGTGGACCAATCAATTTCAATGACAATGCATACATTATCAGAGTGTGTGTTTTTGTTTGCATTCTGACTGAAGGTATTGTGGTTAATGCAAACATGATTCCTCGTAAAAAAAAAGGTTTCAGTTTTGTTGCCAAAAAAAGGGTAAAAAAACTATTATTATATTTTGCTACTGGCAAAGGAGGCCTCATGATTCAAGTTCAAGTTCATTTATTAGGTATAGCCCTGTGAGTCATTCGGCTCTTGAATCGGGTGCAACCGCAACAAACAAAAACCAAAAACATGAACAAGAAAACATCTTAAAGTGACTATGTGCAAACAGAAAATCCAAGAAAAGACAGCAAAATATTGCAGAAAAAGCACCGTACACCAACACTGTGTGCAAAAATCCCAGTGGGATGCAAGTCAAACAACAACAACCACAAGACAACTTAGATTAAGGCCATCAGCCTAACTCTATACTACAACAAACAAACATGGCCAAACCGAAAAACTTTTCGAAAATGACCAAAATAAAGCCATAAAAGCAATGAAACAGTGGTCATAGGAACTGTGACCGAATTTTCACAATAAACGACGTAAACAACATGTACTACCAAACTCTGCAGCCATAGCTGGCTGCATGAGTCACTCCACAACAGCAGGAACATCAGTCGGAGTGTCAACAACAATGATTTGTTGAAGGACCTCAACATGTAACCATGACAACTGTTGCTTCAACGCCATACGAAAGAAGGTGAAGTTATTGCTCACGTTGAGACTCGTGCCTGTAACTTGCGTCGTAACAAATGCACATTTCACCAATGCTCGTTTAGATATTTAAGTGGAAGGCCTCAGAGTGCGCGTGCTTGTGAGCTGATGATGTTTTTGTGCCCAATAATTGATCCCTGTGGTTGCAAAGCGCTGAGGCAGCAATTAAACACACACACACAGCTGCTCCAACAGAAGTGAATCACTCAGCCGCAGTGGGTGCATACGAGAGCTGGATTGAACTGCCCTGATTGTATTGATGATAAGCGTCTGCTTTGCTTATGGATAAATTGCGCCCAAAAACGGCCATAAAATAGAAGAGAAAAAAATGCTACCTTCCAGAAAATGCAATAAAAATGTTGATAGCAAGCATGGGATTAAGATGTATTGGAAGTAGTCACGACAATGTTTAAGAAGTGGCCATTAAGTTGTAGAGCCCAAATTCACGTCGCATTTTCGGCAATCATTCTGCCTTTTTATTCAGAATAATTGACGATGTTGTCGAACATCAACCCCATTCTGCATTATTCAATTTTTTAGCGGTCATTTTGCTATTGGCAGACTGCACTCTGTAAAAACTCAGCCCACATGGGTGGGCAAGTGGGCAAGGCTCGGCAGAGTTGTATGTATGTTGAACTTCTTTCGCACCGTACGTAGCCAACCGTGCTCATCCGTAATTAATGTAGAGACAGAATTGTGGAAAATGTGTACATTTTCCAAGCCATGATTCTGACGGTCGAATCGGGGTGCTCTGGGCTTGGAGCCATGGGCATTGAAGCCATCACAGCGAGAGGCACCAAGTGACTGTTGTGATATATTTTGTGACCTGTAAATAACCTCCATACCATAATTAGGTTCCCGGAAACTCTACCACGAATTTACATGACCCAAAAACTCACCAACAATGTTGTGAAATATCCAATTTTGTGGATTGGGCACGTCATAATGATGAGAATAAAGATGTTAATGATGGCATTGTGATGAAATGACATTGTGATGAATTCACTTAAAAAAAATGCAAATGTTATTCTAGATAAACATGTATTGCTGGACAGAATCCTGTTTTCGAGGGATCTGAATGCTCGATAACCCCAAAGTGGATAAAAAGCGGATTGTTCAAGATGTTGACCCAAAGAATCAACAAGGGGAGTCCTTTGAAAACAACGGAATGATCAGCCCAATGATGCGAGAGAAGAAGACCACTTTCCAATATAAAATGAGGGTTTTAAAAACCAGCATTCTGCCTTTGCGATGAAAGCTGGAGCCGCATTGCAAAGAAGCATCATGACATTTCGTGGGCTAATTATGAAGGGCCGAATAAGCCATTTCGTTGGAACGTTGCCCTATCGCACTACACTCACATTGACAGTTGCAGGGAGTTAATGTGGCCATGTGTGGAATAAGAAAATTGAACGTGCAAAAAAGGAAATATATCTGAGAATCAGAATTTGATTGATGTTTTTAATTTATACTGAAGGAATCCGATGAGCTATGCAGCTCTTTTCCACAGATGTTCAGTACGGGCTTTGAGCAGTTTATTGCACGTGAGCCTCCAGGAGTCTGTTCGCAGGACCCCAACGAGGGTGCGAGTCGAGTGGACGAGAGGAGACCCGCCAGGCAGAGCCCCGAGCGGAGAGAACGAGCGTGGCAGGGGTCGCGAGTTTACTTCGGAGTGGAAGGGGGGGAGCGGTGATGCCGGGAACGATGGCGAGAGAGGCGTTCACGCGAGGTATCCGATGAGTCACCTGGTCTCTGGTGCGAAAGTGCAACTGTGTGGGACTGATGAATTGGTGTTAAGGCAACCCCCACCCCGCTCTGTGAAAACAAAATACTCTGTGTGAATGGGTGATGACAGATGGCAAACACCAATCACATCCCCTCTGAAAAGGACTATTATCCGTGTCGGCTATCTTCCTGTAATAACAACAAACCTGTGCGAAACGATGTTACATCTGTAAAACTTTGTTGTTGTTGTGGACCCCTTCGATTCTTGCTTCTGACAATAATTGTTGGTATGTTAGTCGATAAGTCTAGTCCTCCCCCACCCCCTGGATGTCGAGTGATTCAACTCCCACAGTCGTTAAACCCGCAGTGCTCGTGGGAGATTACTCTCACACAGGGGGTCGGCAAGAAAAACAAGAAGAGGCATTTTAAGTGGAATTTTGTTAAAACAAAAAAACCCAACAAACCCAATATTTCAAAAGCTGACCACGAGACGGTGGCCCTGAATGCACGAGGCCACGAAACAGCCCTCGATGAGCCGCTCGAACCACACGTGCAGCTGCAGCAACCTGCCACATTTCACATAAATTGCATTGGTGACAATCGTAAATGAATTCCATCATCATCATCAAAGACAAAAGTCTCCCGTAAAATCTTTGTTTATTGTCGACAGCGGCATCCGTAATCAATAAAAAGACAGCATCGCTGCTTTGTGGGAGGCTACGAGTGGTTGCCCTTGTGGTGGAGCGATGTTCTAATGGGCTGGGCATGTGCGCGAAGTGGAGATCAGCGGCATGTTGCCAAGGCAGGCACTGGGAGTGCCTCGCCCGTAGGTAGGCGATCCAATGTGGTGATGAGACCAACAGTAGGAGGGGGTCCGAGACAAGTCTCAAGGTGACAGTACTTCCAGAATCAGAATCGTTATTGAGGCTGGAGGAATCCGATGAGCGCTGAAGCTCTTTTTCCACCGACGTTCAGTACTTGCGGGTCAGCAAAGTTGCAACAAACAATACAAAAAAAACCCGATAGGTTTGCAAAATAAAGAAAATTTAGTGCAACATAGAAAAAAATTGGAAGGAAGTTAGTTTCTTACAGTTGCTGGGTGCAGGAATCAGGAATCAACCATTATTAAGGAGTTATAATTATATCTTATTCTTCTGCATGGCGATAGGATTCTGGGAATAAATGCCAACTTTGAGGTGTGCTCGCCACAATCGGGCTTCAAGATAGAGTTGGTGAAGTTGTTTTTGTATTGTTGTTGCTGCTGCGTCTCTGTTGAAGGAGCAGAGACTCCAATGGTGTACTACATGGTTCGTTATTTTGGGTCGCATGGCCACAATCACACACCACTGTGGCTTCTCTTTAATCTTCCATTCATGAAGATGTGATGTTGTAGACGAGAGACGAGTTGACCTAGCCCACGTGATTCGTGGCACAGCGGTGACCCGTTGGGCCGTATGAAAATTACCAAATAGACACCAAATAGACACATTTGGCAAGGAACCAAGTCTGCATTAGCCCCACGTACTTGTGTTGAACATGCAAACAAACATGATCTGATAATGTGTGGCATTGTCTTTGAAACCGATTGGTCTACAGTCTACACCATGATGTAGCAGCTCATACCGAGCTGTAAATGCTCTGATATTGCATTGTCTTTGTACTGTTCATCTTCTGGCGTTCTCTGGCCTGACACTGGTTCAAGTTCAAGTTCATTTATTAGGTATAGCCCTGTGAGCCATTCGGCTCTTGAATCGGGTGCAACTGCAACAAACAATAAACAAAAACATGAACAAGAAAACATCTTAAAGTGAGACAAGGACATTATAACGAACGATGCTGTCTCTGATGTAGGCCAATCAATGCATATGTAATTATCAGAGCATGTTAGTTTGCATGTTCACCGCAAGTACGTGTGGTTAATGCACACTTCATTCCTTCCTAAAACATGTATCTATTTGGTGTTTGAACATTTTAAAAGTCACGTAGAAAGAAAATAAATTAAATAATAGAATGCGACGTTTCGATTGCAACACAAACAATCATCATCAGGTACGAATTAATGAAAAAAAAACGAGTAAACTTAGAAATATAATGCAATACAACACAGAGAGTCGGCTAACACAACAGTCAACACCCTACCTGGTTGATTAACGTTCTTCCAAAGATTGCTAAATTTGAGAGAGAGAGACAAAACACAGACACAGAGACACATAGACAGACACATAAGCCGAGAGAAACAACACAGAGACACATCTGATGATGATTGCTTGTGTTGCAATCGAAACGTCGTATTCTATTACTTTATTTATTTTCTTTCTACGTGACTTTACCAAAAAGTAATTCCTGCAGTCACGAAAGCTCCAAATCAAGTCATAACACCTGTTTTATTCTGTTAGGTTTTTTCGGTAAAGTCACGTAGGTAAAAAAAATGTACAAGTTAATAAAAGTAATAATGGAAATAAAATAAAATAATAAATCACGACGTTTCGGAGGCAACACAAGTCTCCGTCATCAGGTGGGACCGTCACAGCTAAAATTACTGCATCAAGTGAGGAAAATTACAAAAGACCAGCCCTTAAATACAAGTGAAGGGGGGAGGGCCTTATCTGAATGTGGTAACCAGGGAATGGAACGTGGGGGTGGTGGGCGGGGCTACAAGAGAAATTGGTCAACGTCGACCTGTGCAAGAAAACAATCGGTGTACCTCGACCTAAACCGATGTTGGTTGAGAATCCACATACAAAAAAGCAGTACTGCTAAACGCTGGGAATGTCAACACTCGGTAAAGTAGAAAAATACCTGTCAAATAAGATGGTATTGCCAGAAATGGTCAAACCCGTTCTTATTTTTCGTACTGTGATACTAGCAAAAAGGGGTCCGTTGGAGCGTGTCAACGACGCCTTGTGTTGGAACACACAAAGCGTCATCGCCAAACAACAGGGACTGGCACCACGCCCTCTGGTGTGCCCACACACACATTGATTTCTGATAGTGGCACGTGCATCACGATCGATGCGACTACACGAGACTCGCGCTTGTGCCCCGTGGGCCATGGGGAGTTGTTGACTCGCCACCACTCGCGTGAAACGTTACTTCACCTGACAAGATGCATCACTTCACATCGTACTTTGTCTGACACCTGGTGGTTACAAAAAAAACACACGTACGTGTATGAGTATGTCGCCAAGCAATTACATTATTCAGTTAAACTGCTGTCTCGTTTTCTTTTACTTAAAACTTTCGTGACTGTAGGAATTCATATTATTTGGCTCTTTCGGTAAAGTCACGTAGATAGAAAAATATAATGAAAATAACAATATAAATAAAATAAAATAATTTTTTATAAAAAAAATTTTTTGAAAAATATTGGTATTTTTATAAAAAATATTTTTCTTTTATTTTTATATAAAATATTTTTATTTTTATTCTATCTACGTGACTTTACCGAAAGAACCAAAAAATATGCTGTCTCATAACAATTTTTATAATGAATGGTGCCCTTCATCAGCAGCAGCAGCAGCCATTGTTTATCCAATGCTCGTGTAATAATCTACCCAGCACATGTACTCGAACTGATTTAATTGCTCAATTTCCTGGCGGCAACTTCTTTCGGACGCGTCCAATTCTTTGCCTCCGACACCATCATTATAGTTTAACACGTAGGCTTTCGCGACCAATATCGTCCATAATAGAGCCAAGCTCTCCAACACACCGGTGTGCTGTACGAGTGACGAATTGGCACGTTCTGTTTTGTGACAACCCTTACTAGTTGGCTGTGTCGGGTTTTGACGACGCATTTATATATTTACGCGATATAACCCCAAAAAAACTCTATTATGGACGATCATTATATTTGACCATTTCATCTAGGGGCATGTTTGTATGTTGAACTTCTTTCACACCGTACGTAGCCAACCCCCCAAGATACTTCAGTCGGCGATGATGTCTTGAACCTGCGGGAGTTGTATAAACCACGTCTTCCTCTTGACCTCACGATCCAAGCATCTTTCTATGATTGTGTGTGAGCTTTGTTTTTTGCTGTTCAATTCTCTTGGTTGCACGTCCCTTTTGTTCAATCTGCTTCACGTTGATCCCACGTCACAGCGAGCAGCGCTGCGTTCAGTGCAAAACAAATATACAATTTATACTTCCGAGGAAAAAACGTACATTGGAAGGCAAAGCAGAATCTATGAATATCCATGCGTTTTATTCAGTAGTGTTGAAAAATTATGTCCTCAAGCATTGTACTAACTGCAGTAATTAGCTAATCGCTTAATATTTTGTACGATCTAACGTCATATGTTGTCTCTGCATGCTATTTCTAATTGGTTTTGCATTACAAGTGTTCTGCATTGTACCTTTATCTATGGCTGTTTTTTCTTTCATGGCGTTTAATTTAGAGTTGGGCCTTATTGTTATTTACGACTAAATAGTGCGACGTTATTCCTCCCGTTACAGTCTTCTACCCCCCCCTACGAATATTGTACATCCTGCTTGGGTGTTACTCTCTGAACAACATTCGCGATGCCAAGAACACGTTGTCCTCTGTGAATTATCGAGCAACTTCTTCTTATTCTTCCGTACGGCTGCTGATGTAGATGGCAGAGCATCAACTACAATTTCACATCCAGGCGGACAAGCCCAGATGATAACCGCGTGAGGAGCAGCGAAGCGTATCGCTTGCGATGTCTCCATCGCGTTTGTGGATCGGGCCGTTGCGTCGTTAAAACGCTGTGCGGTCGCACACAGTTGCTGGTGAGTTTTTAATCTTCCATTTGTGCATCAGGCATCCGCGTCTCTTTCGCGAAAGCCCCTTCTGCCAACAGTCACGTGAGCAAGACGTTGCAGGGCTGCACCTTTACCGTGTATTGTGCAGGGGCGGGGAACCTTTTTTCTGCCAAGGGTCATTTGGATATTTGAAACATCATTCGCGGGCCATACAAAATGATCAACTTTAAAATTAGCCAGTTATACTTGGTCAAACATTTAATTAACTCACCCCTAATGTGATGGCTGGAACTGCTTCTCTTTGTTGAGGTATTGATGATGTTGCTACTCGCAACTGTTTATCCAGGTTTTCGAGTCCCGCCTGCGGTTGCCTTGGCAGGGCCAGACCAAATGATTGCGCGGGCCTTATACGGCCCGCGGGCCGGACGTTCCCCACCCCTGGATTAAAGCATCAGGTATCCCCATCTGCCATGGTTTGTGCGGATGCCGTTTGGGGTAGACCATGAGCTTCGTGGAAGATCAAAACCCAAGGGATCTTCTGCGTTGGTTCTTTCACTTGCAGCAGTAGACCAGCAGAGGTCAGGCTACCATGGCAACTTCATCGGTGCATATTCGCTGCGGTGACACGGATTGACAACATTGACGCTGGCCAAAGACAATGGAACAAACGTTGACAAGGATGCAAAGAAACGTTGAGAGGTGCCCGCTTGGCATTGCGATGGGAGACAGATGGAGAAACTCACGCATCGGAGAATGGACACAATTTAGAGACAAAAAAAGTAGTTCAGGTTTAGGATTTATTTAAGCACAGGTAAAAAGCATTGGGAAACAAATACTCATTATTGATGGGGACCTGGATACACCATAGAAACATGGCTACAGCAAAGAAACAACACCAGCAAAAAAATTATCCACGAACAATTGTGCACGGTTAGGTTCCGAATGGCAAGGTCATCCATCAACACGGCACAACCAGCATAAATAATTCAACAATGCGAATAGAAGGCATCACGATACAAACGAAAAATAATGTTAGAACGTAAAGTCTTCAAAGCAGATTGATGAATTGCACGTGCACATGAAGTTAAATGTAAGATCTAAAAGTGATTTAAAGCAAGTGAACTTGAGCTGGACAAGCCTCTGGAAAGGACAATCGATGGTCAAGACTGATGATGGAACGGCAGCGAAAGGAGTGAAACAACAACAACAAAAACCCCAAGAAGAAGACCACAGCAGAAATGGAACAACAATATCGGCCCAGGAGCACATCAGCTGATGTGTTGGACCGTGAGGTCATGGGGGATGGCGGCAACTTTGGGATACATTAATCCAGCAGTGCATAGGTCATGGTTGATTGTGGCCAAAGTCAACATAGCATAGGTTGTAGCTGCCAGGCGATGATAAACTAATGCGCTCCGGATAAATCGGTCCATAAGTGAAAATGTGGCTTCATTCCATTTTGGAAGGACATCCAGTCTGTATGTTACCCTTTGCCAATGAATGCTGGTTGGTGCAGGTGGATTCATGCATCAACACTCCAACAGGGTCCCTTTAAATGCCTCTGTCTCCCTGTAAAATCTAACACGAAGAGAGTCAGGAATGCATCATACCACAGCTATTTACAATACTCCATAAATCACATTCTCGAAATATCCAATGAACATAATGGTGTCACAAAAAACGTTTGTAATGTTTATACATTACATGGCAAGACAATACATTACATGTTTGTAACGTATAGAGGCAAGATTATGCAAGAAGTAAGAATGAGAGTCAGATGAGGCTTATTGCCAGGTGGAAGCATTATGAGAATTTGAGTTCAAAGGAGTAGCTTAACCTGCTTTGGTATTTACACAAAAAGCTCAAGGTGGGTAACTCTACAAAAGTTAAGAGCTGCAGCCCTGCAATTGCTTGCTCACGCCACTGCAGGAGGAAGGGCCTCCACTAGAGAGAGCTTTAGGGAGCCCTTCCAGAGGGCGCGGTGGTAAAATGTCAACTCCCTCGCGGTGGCGAAATGTTAACTCTCTCGCCTGGTATACCGGAGGTCGTGTATGTGATGCCGACCCTGACGCCTGCTGTATATTTGGAGTTTGCATGTCTCTCTCCCCGTGGTCGCATGGATTTTCCTCCGGGTCCTCCGGGTTTTTGCCTCCACATTTAAAATCAATTTGCATTCAGAGGATTTGACTGCCGCTATAAATGTCCACGTGATAAGCCACTTTCTTGAGCTATCATTTGTGGCTACGTCGCTTCTAAAAAAATAGCTATATAGCTCAGTGGGCCTTACCTGGTAAAATAAATATACAAATTGGTCGTCTTCTATGCTGACTAGACATTTTGGAAGATATCAGAGTACCGACACTTTACCACGTCACATATGACCTGCCAATCAACGATAGTGTTTCCATGTATCCTGTCTATTGTTTACGATAATGCCAATGTACGTATTACTTGAATTAGGGTATAATGCGGTTTGCTATTTTCTTCTTTCGTATGGCTGATGTAGACGCAGAACAACAGCTACAATTCCAGTGTGTGACTGTCGTCATCCAGAACAGACCATACGACATGTACCGATGCAATGTCCAATCCACAAATATGTTGGCGACATCACAGCGATACACTCCGCTTGCTCCTGATGCTGTTGTCTGGCTTGACCACCAGAATGTGTGGTTTGCTCTGAGGGATAGGGACTAATGGGGCTGCCAAGTAAGGGAGCTTGTTTGAGGGAGATTGAAGAGTAAAATGAAGGGGGACTAAGCTGTAGAACTAATGCACACAACTGGGGATTACAGCACCACCATTTGGAGGTCATCGTCCATCAGTGTAGAGAGATAATGGCTGATGAGCAACCACGTGATATTGTGATTCATTTTCTCGCATAGATTTGTTTAGTACACACAATGTGTCAAATTGTCAGCCTACGCCTTTAAGAGGTTAACAGAGCAGAGTGAATGATGCTGCAAAGTTACGGTGAAATTGTTTACCAAAGCGATGGTAGCAACACCGTGAGCAGTAGACATGTAACGATACATACATTACTCGATAAAATTTTACTCCTACGCTCACAAGATGCGCTTCTTATTTTGTGTGTGTGAGAATTGATTATTTACCATTTATGCAAATTCTATGTATATGGTAAATGCTAAATGTAGGCTAATGGAGCAAACGAGTTTGATGAAAATGAGACGGAATAAATAAGAAATATAATACATTGGATGTTAAAAACGATACAGAAAACACACAACTATTGAATTGAACATAATAACGCTGGGATAATGACGTCGTCGAATAGCTAGGGAATGGAATAATGTCATGTCTATTTATCAATGTGTAATCCGGGGAAAGTAATCCTGTGAATTACAATACAATTTCAATGTGTGCAGCTGCTCAATTACGACCGCATCACAAGACGCGACAATATTGGAGGTCATGCACTTTTGGAGCAAGAGAGATGAAAACAAATACGCGAGGCTTAGTGGGCTGTAGGGCAGAAAAAGAGATGACAGTCCAGTAAAGCTTAGAATGAAGACTCACCGAAGTAAGTCGGTGATGATAAAAATAAACTAAAGGTCAAAGCGATTTCAGGCTCAAATAAGCATTGAGGGATGCTAATCTCCTGTTTACAGCTGCAAGCCACGTGGATATATCTATCGTCTTCCAATCGCGGGGGTGATTATATCCATCGGACAACCACTGTTGACTCCTCCACAAAGCGGAATGTATTTTATCGACCCTGTAGTGACAATGGGCTGAGTCGACCCACAACCAGGATTTGAACTCGAAACCGTTAAATTGCGAGCCGCTCTCTGTACAACTGAACCACTAGGCAGTTTGGTCGTACATGTTATGTCTATCGTTTATTGCAAAATTTGAATCACAGTTCCTATGATCACTGTTACATTGTTTTTATAGCTTTATTTTGGTGATTTTGAAAACTTTTGGTTTAGCCATGTTTGTTTGTTGTTGTACAGAGTTAGCCTGATAACTGTAATCTACATTGTCTTATGGTTTGTTATTGTTTGACTTGCATCCCACTGGGATTTTTGCACACAGCGTTGAAATACGGTGTTTTTTCTCGAAGACTTTGCTGTTTTTTCCAGGATTTTTCTGTTGCGTGTAGTCACTTTAAGATGTTTTCTTGTTCATGTTTTTGTTTTGTTGCGGTTGCACCCAAGTCAAGAGGCTCACAGGGTTATACCTAATAAATGAAACTGAAACTTGGCTGAGGATGAAATGGGGTCTCAATGTGGATTGCCAGACATAATTCTGCACATACCACACTTGTTGTACTTACAAGACTGTATTGATGGCTGCAATAGAAGTTCCAGCAGCAAACGGCTTCAGAAAAAAGAATGAACTGCCGAATGAAGCTGGTGCAGCATTGGGGATGTGCGTTGAACTGTGAATCGGTGACTCGTTGGGTTTGTGATCTCAGCCTGGCACACGGGCATGGAAACATTACAGAAGCTGTGAGTCACCATGGGTGCATGACGTCTGATCACACTTTGTCCACAAAATTCCAGCCATGGCAGGGCATGTCGCCCAGAGAACACAACACGGGATAAAGCGGAGCTCCCACTTCTGACAATTACTTGACATTTAAAAAAAAATACCCTGCGTGTATTCACATGGACAGATATTAAACTCGTAAATCAGTTGGCCTCATCGATTATTATACTATGCCATACCATCGTCTTACGTGATATATACACGTTTGATTTCAGCGCAAAAATATTGAAACGATGGTGAAAGTTTCTTAAATCCCCCCGCCTCTCTACGCCCAGCATTATAAATGAGGGCACCAAAAAGCCAATTCGCAGGTCGATTGTGTGGTGGGTTGAGCATGTCTAGCCATTGTGGACGAGTAGGCCAATGTATATGCAGAGCACCAACTACAATTTCACATTCAGGTGGTCAAGCTCAGAAAAACGCGTCAGGAGCAGTGGAGAGTATCATCATCATCATCATCGCTGTGATGTCTCCTTGGTATTTGTGGATTGGGCATTATGTTTTCCGTTGTGCGGTCTGTTCTGGATGAGCGCAGTCGTACACTACTGGAGAGTTTTTGATTTTCCATTTGTGCATCAGGCATCTGCATCTGCCTCGAGAGGGGCTATTTAGAGCTCTCTTTCGCGGAGGCCCCTTCTGCCAACAGTCACGTGAGCAGGACGTTGCAGGGATGCACCTTTACCGTGTATTCGTGCATTTTAAGGATACGAGTATAAGCATAGGTTTTACCCTTTCTTGCAATAAAACAGTTGTCAAGATGTTCAAACACCACACAGAAACTTTTTGCACGAAATCATGCCTGCAGTAACCACACACACTTGTGATGAAAATGCAAACAAAAACATGCTTTGATAATTATGATATATGTCCTTGAAACAGATTGGTCTACACCAGAAACAGCGTTCTTTGGGGCCTAGTCTCCATTATTATATTTTGATACTGGCACGAAACGATACGAGTTTTTACACTTAAACCGAAGCCTCATTTCGCTGACTGCATTGAACCGGGCTTCAGTTTCAGCACAAGGATCATCATGGAGCCCATGATGCGCTCAGCGCCTCTCCGTTTGGCCTCGGCTCTTTCTCCGTCCTGCCCTCTGTGACCAATGGGTGTGGGTCGGGCGAGTCTCAAAAAAGCGTCTTGTATAAAAAAAACCCCACTGTAGACATGGGGTAGGTTATACTAAAGTAATCTAAATCAGTGGTTCTTAAACTTTACTGCAGCATTGCACGTGTTTGGTTCTCAGTCGTAAAGCATTGACACTGTTAATAAAGACATAGGGGTTGATGACACAAAGCAGTTGTACTTATATTATTGGTTCTTTCGGTAAAGTCACGTAGAAGGGAAATAATAAAATAATACAAATATAAAACAATACAAATTCTCACGACGTTTCGCAATCATCATCAGGTGTGAAATCCGCAGCAAGAAAATGTTCTTGCTGTGGATTTCACCCCTGATGATGATTGCTTGTGTTGCAGTCGAAACGTAGGTAAAAATAAATAATAAAAATAATATAAATAATAATAGAAATAAAATTATAAATCACGACGTTTCGGAGGCAACACAAGTCTCTGTCATCAGGTGGGACCGTCACAGCCAGATTTACTGTATCAAGTGAGGCAAAATTCCAAGAGACAAGCTCTTAAATACAAGTTAAGGGGGGAGGGGGGAGGGGCTTATCTGAATGTGGTAGCCAATGAATGGAACGTGTTGGGGGGGGGCTGAAAGAGAACAAATAGGTGCACATGTTGTTGTACCCGGTGTTGGTTGACAATCCAACTGCAAAAAGGAGAGTACTGCTTAACGCTGGGGATATCAACACTCGGTAAAGTAGAATAGTACCTGTCAAATTATTATTATTATTTATTTTTACCTACGTGACTTTACCGAAAAAAGGTCCAGGTTGTCGCACAGGCGGTTAAAGCAGCAGGCTCAAATTGGTGATGCTCTTGCGAGTTCAAATCTCGAGTCGGCGTTGACTCGGCTCTTTATCTTAATCTCTCCGAGGTCAGACAGATGAGCACCATCAGATGAGCCTGCACGGCTTGGTTTGAAGTCATTCGTGGTTGTGTTCTGGACAAACTGGTCCCCTTTTATATAGAAATGTGGAATGTCCACGAATGGAAGAGAAGTTCGTACTCTTTGGTTCTTTCGGTAGAGTCAAGTAGATAGAAAATTAACAGATCACGACGTTTCGATCGCAACACAAGCAACCGTCTTCAGGTGAGCTCACCTTCGGTCGCTTGTGTTGCGATCGAAACGTCGCGATCTATTCATTTTCTATCTACGTGACTTTACCGAAAAAACCAAAGAGTATGGATTCCTGCACTCAGGAAAGTTTCAAAAGAAGTTCGTTTGACGATGAGAAATACTTTGCATCGTGCGCCAAGTTTCAGAGTAAAACATAAAATAATTACTGTATTTAGAAAAATAGAATTTGTTCATCCAACCAGGAACGCTTTGCTGAGTCTTCCGACTTTTTCCTAGGAGGCTCATGCATTGAGATGTTTGGATAATTTAGGACGATTGAATAGCGTTTGGAAGGAAACTAAAGTAGAGAATAATAAAATAAAAAAAATAAAACATAATAAAATAATTCTCACGACGTTTCGGCTACAACGCAAGCAGCCGTCTGTCGATAAGACAGAGTCTGTCTTATCGACAGACCTGTTCTTCACCTGAGGACGGCTGCTTGTGTTGTGGCCGAAACGTCGTGAGAATTATTTTATTATGTTTTATTTTTATTATTTTATTATGTCCATTCTACGTGACTTTACAGAAAGAACCAAGAAGATGAATCGCTGCAGTCACGAAAGCTTTAAATCGAAATTTAAAGTAGAGAACTCAGAGAAAACCTAACCATACAAGGGGTTACAACTCAAACGCCTACACAGACAAGTACACAGACAGGTAGACAAGCCAATTTGCTGTGCTCCCACATCCTGGACACCGTGCAGCCCTCTTAGTTTTGGCGTTACCCAGATCTATGTGATCTACGGTGCAAAATAAGTTCATCATATATACATCTACTCTCTCTTGCTTCCAAAGTGCTGGATTACCAGTGTTAAGCATATAGCATGCCACGCTATTGCATTATAAACACCGTTAAGGAGCAAAAATCCCATCTTTGACAAGTTTGAACTTTTACGAATTCATAACTTCACATGTAGCATCACACAATGATGTTGAAAAGTTTGAATATTGAACAAAAAAAGTTTTGACCTTTAGGACAGAATTACATTTTAATGCCGAAGAATGTTCCAGTGAACATTTGCACTTGCATATGTGCAGTCGCATGGATATACAGTGTATAGAGTGTGTGAGAATAGTATTTATATCTGAGATGGGAAAGAAAAAATAAATCAATATTTTGGCTGTAAAATGTCCAGATCAATATTTTCAATTGGAAATTGCACAATGATACAGCTGTAACCATTGCCTATGCTGTACTGTACGTATACAAAACATACCACCTGACTGTGCCTCATCCCTATGAATAAAACTAAGCCTCCTACAATAGTATATGGAAATAACACTGGTCAACGAAAAAACAACAACAAATTTTCTGGCCTGGACTTTTGCAGCTGTTTTAGACTAATTTCAGGGTTCTGATTCCAAATCTGATCTCAGATTTGCTCTATCACATCTCATTTTTATGCGAGTCAGTGACTGCTTTAGTGTTAAAATATGGTGCTGTATTTTTAGGATAGTGTGTTTATAATATAATTGTATGTAAATATCCACATTTATTTAATATTTTTCTTCTGCAGTTTTTATTGAAAATACAATATTTGATATCTCAAAAAACTTGATGTGATAGACAAAAACTGATGCCAGATTTGGAATCAGCACCCCAAAATTACATTAAAACCGTTGGAATACCTTATGCCAGAAAAAGTGTGTTGACCAGTGTAATCATTGATTAGAGTGGACGTTGGCTTCAAAGTTCTCCGTTACAGTGTTGGACAGGATCCCATATTTTTTATGGAGTACTCTTCCCAACAACACCGGCTAATCCAGCAGCATTCGCTTAACAAGCCTTGACAGCTGATGAGACCCAGGGGGTAAAAGCAGGGCAAGAGTTCACTCGCTTAAACAAATGCTGTTTGAAAAATATTGGTCTCGATAGCCAAATAGGTTGTGTACTTCAATGCAATATACGCATATATGGAGACATAACAGTGGGGTGGTGACATTGCCCAGTAGCAGCAGTTTTGCCTCTTGTTGCAGAGATTAGTGTAGGTCATTGTGGACCGACTTCATGGTCCAAATTTGCCAATGTTAAACATTCTAGATTTGAAGCTTTCGTGACTGCAAGGATTCATATTCTTAGGTTTTTTCGGTAAAGTCACGTAGGTAAACAATTTAAATAAAAAATTATAAAAGTCAAATAAAAATAAAATAAAAATGACGACGTTTTGCAGGCAACACAAGACGGAAGCTTGTGTTGCCTCCGAAACGTCGTGATTTTTATTTTATTTTTATTTGACTTTTATTAATTTTAATTTTTTACCTACGTGACTTTACCGAAAAAACCTAAGAATGTTAAACATGATTCCAAAGTTATCACAAATTTACATCGCCCCCTACTGACAGACTAATGCCCACTTCTAGGCCGCTGCTGCTGCCACCTTGTGCCACACAGGCATTTCTGCTACGGGGGGGGGGGGGGTTGTCCTTCCAATGGTTGAGACGTGATGTAAGGGCGCTTTGAGATGCCTGGTTATTGAAGAGTCGTATGCATGCAAAATATTGTGTACGAGTATTATTATTACTTGCTTACATCCGTTAGAATTATTTTGAAAATCCTACTTCTTTCTGTTGAGTGTCACTGCAGGAGCTAATCTCATTCATTCCATTGTTGCAGGGCTCAGTGATGGGGCTCAAGTGCTCAGAGCGTGGGAGCAAGTGAGCTTTGTTTGACGGAGTCATGTGGTTTGAACTGTCGTACATAGATCTCTCCGAGCGCTTCACTACCCTGTAGTTTAAAGGTATGCGCGTACTTACGATGTTGTTAGCAGCGTTGCTTAATCAATGTATACAGTGTGTGGTGGCTTATTGACAGTAGCAGTAAGAGCTCGCATCCCCCAGATATGAGCTCCATCAATACTGGTTGTGCATTCTGTGCTCGGAGTGCAAAGTCAATGCATGTTAGTTTACCATTTGTTTTTTTTTCCCCGAAAGCCCATTTAACGTATTGAACGAGTTAATAATTAGACAATTGTACACTGGATAAAGTATATCAGCACGCTGTAGCCAAGCCACTAAAACTACCACTACCGTTTCGCATCAGTCAAAAGTCCATGGGTGGGGAACCTTTTTTCTGCCAAGGGCCATTTGGATATTTATAACATCATTGGCGGGCCATACAAAATTATCAACTTTAAAATGTGCCTGTTATATTTGGTCAAACATTTAATTAAATCACCCCTAATGTGATGGCTGTAATTGATTCTCTTTGGTGAGGCGTGTGATGTTAGCTGGTATTGATGATGTTGCTACTCGTAACTGCTTTTCCAGGTTTGCTTCTAGATTTATTGAATTTCGAGTCCCGCCTGCGGTTGCCTTGGCAGGGTCAGACCAAATGATTTCGCGGGCCTTATACAGCTCGCGGGCCGGACGTCCCCCACCCCTGGCCAAAACAAACGTGACGAGGACTTAATTTGCAAATACACAGGTGGCAGAGAAGTGAGACGTACAAATAAGTCCACACACGCACACAACACAGTCCTCGAGTGGCTATCATGCCTATATATATAAAAACACATTACAGGGGTAGAACGAGAGGCTTTTTGGACTGTCACTCCTGCCAAGGTCGGAATGGTGGGTGGCATTGCCGGATTAAGCTAGTGCGGGGCCTGTAGCATATGTTATAAAGGGGCCCTAAATAAGAAAAATATCAATTAAATGTTTTACTTGCATAGTGAAGTAATTGTATTTTTTTTATTTGCTATACAGCCAGAGAACACGACACATCGCCAACCTTAAACGCCCAGTCGTTCATGAAAGTTGAAGGCAGTATAGTACTATAGTAATAGAGCAAGTGTAGAATCACTGAACCGGAACTGACAGCTTGAAAGCATTTAGCGCGGGGCCCTTGAAAGTGCGGGGCGCGTAGCTACACGTGTAGCTACTCGTACTACTAGGACAATCCGGCAGTGGTGGGTGGCTCTTAGGTGGTGGTGGTAGTAGTGTGGTTGCTACGCTAGCGGGTGTGACGGTCTGGGTTTGACGGGCAGCTCTGGCAGGCGTGCCCCCCCCTCCACCCCGTCTGGCTGTGACTCCACCACACGAGGGGCCACCCGGGCGTGCAGTTGTGGGGCGGGAGGGAGCGGGGTGGGTGGGTGGGGGGCCATCGGAACGAGTTGGGAGAGAAGCTCCAGCGGGCAATGAAGGGAATCTTGTGGGCGGCGGTTCAGTGACCACTGGGCCCTTAAAAACACCTCGGCTTCGCCACTTTCTGGCCAGTATCCTAAACACACTGGCTCACACACACAGAGAGAGTGTGTAGTGAAGGCAGGGGCTACAGCAGTTATATATACACACACACATGAGTACTAACATAATTACGGACACACCATATGGTGATGCATGCATAGAATCGTAATATACATAGAATAATAGAACCGTACTATATCAGTAGAACGTATATTGATTATAGCAGGAGGGATACTAATGCGTATATATGCCGGTATCCGTGTATGTACGACTCTTTAGTGCAGGAATTTTCCAGCGACGCCTACCTTAAAGGTGCACGGTTGTCATTATTGCATTGCCAGCTGATACACGTGGCCCGATTCGGGTGTTGGGCAACAGCTGAGAGGCTGCTCAAGTCGGCTGAGCGCGGGGTCACTCTTCCAGTGGCTTGCGGGGCCCCATTCATAAGAGGCACGGGCAAGGCAACGATCGGAGGCAATTCAACAAAGGAGAGCAGCCGGCGACATCCTGACGAGAGAGAGAGGAGGAGGAGGGGGGTTGGTGAGGCACAGGGTTGGGTGAGTGGGCAGCTCACGCAAGGGGCAGCCGACGGACGGACAGGAAAGGAGGCGGGAGAATGGATGCCCCGGGCAAACTCTCGTACAGGTCGCCTCTGGAAGAGCAGGACATAGTGCAAGCCTACGAAGACGTCCTGGGAAGGCACAAAGGTAACAAGCGGAGACTGGTGTACGCGTGTGTGTGTGTGTACACGCGCGTGTGTGTATGTGTGTGTGCACGCGTGTGTGTTTGTGTGTGCGTACACGCGTGTGTGTGTGTACACGCGTGTGTGTGTGAGTGCGTGTACACGCGCGTGTGTGTGCGTGTACACACATGTGTGTGCCTGTACACACACGTGTACACACATGTGTGTGCCTGTACACACACGTGTACACACACGCTCACACACACGTGAACACACACGCGTGAACACGCTCACACACGCGTGTGTGTTCACGTGTGTGTGAGCGTGTACAGGCACATGTGTGTGTAAACACGCGTGTGTGTGTTCACGTGTGTGTACACATACACACGCGTGTGTACACACGCGTGTGTATGTACACGCGTGTGTGTGTGAGAGAGCCTGTAAGGAGCGGTGGCGCAGCGGTTAGCGCGCTGCGGAACCCGGCTATCCGAGTTCGACCCCCGCTCACGGCCAACTCAGCCTCAAACGAGTAACCTGGTGCGGCGTGTAAATAAAATAATCGCCACTGGGGAGACAAAGGCGGCCGGGCGTGGTGCTATCCACCCCTTCTATCCACCTCAACAGTCTTTAAAGGCTATACGGGTGATTTTTTGTCTTTGTATGTGGCTACTACGCAGCGCTCCTCTCCTCCTCCTCCTCTCTTTAACTTCCTCTGCAGCCGTTCATTGTTGTGAGTTTGAAACCGCAGTCACAATAGGGGGGCTCGCCGATCACGTTGCAATGTGTTTTGGTGTTACTGACATTCAAGTAGGACTGTACTGTGCATGGTGGTTGAGTGTGTGTGTTTTATAGGCTGTAGTTAGTTTGCTTGTTATTATGTGGACAATGAATGCGGGTTGTATGTGGCTGTAGAGGGCTGTTCAATTGGTTACTTTTACATTTGCAAGGAAACAATGTGGGCCCATTAAAATGCATTACATGCTTGAAAGGCTGATTTTTTTGGGTGATGTCATTCATTGGGCACTGTGTGTGTGTCTACACAATTGCACTCCACACTTGTGGTATATACACAAGCATGTTGTGTAGTGTATGTCCCACACATGTTTAAAGTATATACACCGTGTATGCAGCAATAGTATGAATATCGATGTTGTCACATACGACCATTGATCCACCATGAGAATGTGGAATTTCCACCACGAGTAGACATGGGAATTGCCCCAATGCTTGTTTGAGCACTTCAAGCTAATCCGTATAGTACTGTATACAACATCGTTCATGCATATTTAATACACAAACGAGTATGTTTTAGAGTGGGGTAAAGCATCATTTTAATGTTCGGGGGTCTATCTCGGGATGTCCACCATTCGTGAGCTACAGACAACAATAACCCGTCGAAGGACAAAAATAATATCTCCCAAATACCAGAAGAGGGGAGAAACGTATGTGCATGCATTGCCTAGAGAGTGTGTGTCTGTGTATTTGTATTCATCTTATTACGCAAGCGACAGAAACGCCGACGCCTTTGAAGTCCCGGTAAGACTTACATATTTCCCAGGATGGCAGCTGCCTCGAGAAGAGGGCGATCCTGGGAAAAACCGGGACAGTTGGCAATGCTTGGGTAAGCGGCGGTGGACTGATGAGTTAGCAACCTGGAAAACAGGTAGAGTTCATTCCCTGGCCAAGTTCAACGGTGATACCTAAGATGATCTTGGGATCCCTTTCACTAACCCTCACTGAGCAGTATAGTCAAACAACTCCCAAGACCGACACAGACTCCATTCGTCACTGGATCAACAAAGGGCCTGTAAATGATGAAAGTGCCTTTAAATTGCTCCGTGCATTCGCGTGCAACTGACCTATCCATAGCCTGTAAGTGTTAAACACAAAGGCAAAGCTTCCCCCGTGTAGCCTTAACAGACTGTTGGGGCAAGTGCTGTTAGCGAGCAGCACCTATGAAGACCGGCACGGCACACGAGCGGGTGGGTGGCGAGCGACACGCCCGGCCGCCTTTGTCTCCCCCAATTTGTCTCTCCCCCCCACACACACACACTTACAAGTGTCAAGTGTAGATGCTGTATTTGGAGGAGGCTCGCTTACTGTACTCGCATGAAGAACGCCACTTAGCCGCGATAACGCCCCGCAGTCTAAAATAAAACACTTCTATATAAAAACGGGTGCTTCGGCCGGAGCGCATTAAACGAGCCAGGCACCCCCCACCACCCCCCCCCAACAAACTCCTCGTGTGTCCATGTGATGCCTGTAACGCTACACTTGCTGAGCCCGTGCGCAAACGCGCGATCATCCCAGCACCACCACCACCTCCCTCTCTCCCCAAGCCCACATCCGCGCCTGTCAATCATCGCAGAGGAGCAGGATGATGATGATGAAGCAGGGGCGTTGCAGTACAATGAACGCGGAAATGCGACGGAATCGTCGGTGTGATTTGTTACGATTTTTTTGTATTATTATCATCGCATTACACTCCCTGCGTAGCGAAGCGCGCTCACGAATCGTTTGCACTCCCAACGCGCCTCCGGAGACCCCCGCATCTGGGCATAATGAGGACAAAATTATGTTAATAGTTCCACCCGGGACAAGCAGGCAGGCCAGGCAGGCTTTTTGTTGTTGTTCAGCCTCTCTTTTGTTTGTTTCAAAAGTATTGAACGAACAAGACTATTCGCCAACGACGACACAGATAATATGAAAGGGTGGGGGGGGGACCAGCACAAACACACATCACGGATTGCAGTGCAATGAAAACCTGTCCCCAACCGCATGTTTTAATAAACTCTACAACCCCGTTGTCTTCCTAAGCTCTGATACCCCTGCAGGAGAAAGAACAAAAACATGGATGGGGGGTGAAACCGAGGGGCCTAAACATCGTAATGAATGCTCTGAACAATCGTTGGGGCTTTTACTCTCCGATACGTACATCGCGGGTGAGCGGTGCAAGCACTTAAGATGACAACCGGTGGCCAGGTAACTCAGCACACGGAAATTTACAAGTTCAGATTCTGGTTGTGGAGGTTGACTCAGACCATCATCTGCCACCACCCCCAGGGGGTCGATAAAATTAGTTTTTTTCTAGATTTGAAGTTTTCGTGACTGCAAGGATCCATACTCTTTGTTTTTTTCGGTAAAGTCACGTTGGTAAAAATAAAATAAAATGAAAACAACTAAATTCAATCACGACGTTTCGGGCGCAACACAAGCGTCCGTCTTCAGGTGGGGACAGACACGGGCACACCTAAGCGGTTGTTCTTTTGCTGTGTCTGTCCACAACCGAAGAAGGACGCTTGTGTTGCGCCCTAAACGTCGTGATTTAATTTAGTTGTTTTCATTTTAATTTATTTTATTTTTTACCTACGTGACTTTACCGAAAGAACTCAAACTAAAAATGAACTCTACAACCCCGTTGTCTTCACTTGGCGTGGAGAAGTCAACACCGTAGGAATGTGGAATTTTCACCAACTGCCTCAGGGCTGTAAACGGGAGATGAGCGGATTTCACTTTGACTTGACTTTGTTAAAAAAAAAATCACTAAGCGGCAGCAATGCTGGTGGGAATTCACCAGTCATTCTGCTGCGTGGGGCTTCGCGGTTGTGCTCTGTAGCTCTCCGTTGTGTTGTGCTTTCGGGTCGGGTCGCGTGCTTTTCGACGCGATATCCGAAGTATTGCTCCACGCGCTGCGAGCTTTGTGCTTCCTGCAGAAGAAGCGGTCGGCAAATGGAGCGAAACGTGGAAAACACATGGGGGGCAATTGTCTGTACAGTATGTATGTTGATCTTCTTTCGCACCTTACATAGCCAACCAGAGGTGCTGGGGAAGGACAACAAACTAAACAGAAAAAGCAGTTCCAAAAAACTGTGCTTTCATTCTAAATTTTAAAGGGCATTGCTCCAGTGGCTTCCTAATATCGGAAGGAAGAGCATTCCAGACGGCTGCAGATGCGCATCTGAAAGCGTGCGATGCAGTGACCATCTTTGTAGTATTTCGATTTAAAGCTTTCCTGACTGCAGGGATTCATCTTCTTGGTTCTTTCGGTAAAGTCACGTAGAAGGGAAGTAATAACACAATAAAAATAAAACATAAAATAATTCTCACGACGTGAGCCTGAGGACGGCTGCTTGCGTTGTGGCCGAAACGTCGTGAGAATTATTTTATTATGTTTATTTTTATTTTATTACTTCCCTTCTACGTGACTTTACCGAAAGAACCAAGAAGATCTTTGTAGTAGTTGTCATGACATCGGAAAACATATTTTTTTTCCACTGGCTCAGAACCTAAATAGACATTGGCATCGTCCATTGTTATAACATTGTGATTCAGTCATACATATTTGACATCTTAAAATATACATAAATGGTTACGATACAAATCGCAGTGCTCATTGCGCAACTATTGTTTGACAAATGTCATTATTAAATTGTCACAAAGACAACGACAGTGTTTCATATCGTAAACTTGTAACTTATGAAGAATACACAAGTCACCATAGGGATGTTATGCTGGCATTATACATGTAATGATATAGCTGCCCCCAGAGTCTGGAACTCCCTTCCCTTAGCCATCCATACTATTGACTCCTTGACCCTGTTCAAGCTCAGGCTTGATGAACTTCCTATTTTTCCTCTGCCGATGACTGGACTTCCTCTTTCTCTCTGTAACTGAACTTAGTTAGAGACTTAATTGTGTGGAGTTGAGTTTTCTTCAACTTGCACGTTTGGGTTTGCTCTGGGGCTTTCACATATATTTTCACGCATATGTATGTACCTTCGATTAGCACGATTGGTTACGTATGGTGCGAGAGAAATTCAACATCTATGGTGCTAATCGGAGGTGCAGGGGAAGGACAACAAACTAAACATAAAAAGCAGCATCAACATTCAGAAACGATCTGGCCAAATTTTCCAAAGCAGGACCTGTCTGAAAATGAATCCAAAAGTTTAAGAAGGCTTGTTTGGTTAATGAAAAATATATTATACAGTATAGTTGTAACGCAGTAATAAATAATATTCATACAAAACACAATAAAAAAGTGTACTCGTGGTGTTAATATAATAGAGTGTAATTGCCAATACAACGTACATTATTACACAACAATAGTGTGGTAGCAACACAATTCCCATACATTATTTGTTAAATAGCGAGGGATATGCAGGGCATTCCAGGATTTATTGTTATACCGTTACGTCACTTATAGGATCCTATACGCATTCTGGATTTTGGCATAGGATCCATTATGCAGCATTATCCTGTAATTGAAATAAATAAAGGTATACAGGCCAATCGATATCAACCCCTCTAAGTTTTTAACGTTAAAAATAATATATGGAGTAAGTCAGCATGGACCTTTCTTTTTTACATGTGGATTTTTCTACGAGTAGAAAATAACATCCGTAGAGAAATCCTCTAAGTAGGCGGCTCTCCCACTGAACCTGTGACTTTGAATTTTTCATTTCCCCTTGACCATTACGAGGGTGGTGCTCCTGCCTGTTTCACGTGAAAAATATAGAGACCATAAATGACAGCCCCTTTCTTTGAAAGGAACGTTTTAAAAAGGTCACTAAAATTGCTTTCACCCGAGGGTTACCTGCGGCATAAACGTCGGTATTTACTGATAAGTTCTGGGGGTGTGTCGTGCACTCTCAGTTATGAAACTGCCCATGCAACTTTACACCACGTCCTTAGCGTGAGATATTGACTCGATGAGGCTGAATATTCACGTAGCAAACTCGCGTCCCACGCACAGCCTCCGAGTTTCACCCTTGCCCCAAACACGTATACAACCCTAACACTTGAGCGGAATAAGACCAAAGACTCGAGTGGTTCTAGATTTGAAGCTTTCGTGACTGCAAGGAATCATCTTCTTAGGTTTTTTCGGTAAAGTCACGTAGAAAGTAAAATAAAATAAAAACAAAAATCACGACGTTTCGGAGGCAACACAAGTCTCCGTCATCAGGTGGGACCGTCACAGCCAGATTAGCTGTATCAAGTGATACAGCTAATCTGGCTGTGACACTTGATACAGCTAATCTGGCTGTGACGGTCCCACCTGATGACGGAGACTTGTGTTGCCTCCGAAACGTCGTGATTTTTGTTTTTATTTTATTTTACTTTCTACGTGACTTTACCGAAAAAACCTAAGAAGATGACTCGAGTGGTTCTGTCACAGCAGTGATAACAAAGTGAAAGGTGATGCCATGCCATTCAAGAGGCACATGACCTGTGTATTTTCAAACGTGCATCTGAAAAGCTGCCAAGGAACTGATCATGCTCTGTTAAGGGCGGTGGAATTTTTTTGACATGAACAACAATGGTGCTGTATTAACTGCAATATCAGCAAATGGTAGTTAATCTCTCATTTACTTGATACAGCTGCCGTGGCTGTGACGGTTCCACCTGAAGACGGAAGCTTGTGTTGCCTCCGAAACGTCGTGATTTTTATTTTATTTTACTTTTCTTAATTTTAATGTTTTACCTACGTGACTTTACCGAAAAAACCTAAGAATATGGTAGTTAACATTTTCCATTTAGAGTAATCATGTACAATTATTTCAATATACCTTTGGAATATCTCATGGTATTTGTCAATAATGATGGGTTTGTGAGTGAGTTTTCTTTTTTCTTCTCAACAAGATGCTAAAGAAAATTAAATTACAGGCAAAAAGAAAAAAACCCATTATTCAATATTCAGCCCCGAGCACTTTTACTCATTACGGATAAGTGATGGTTTTGAGCCAATTCAAACCGATAACGTAAAACATTAAAGAGTTCAGCCCTGCAATTGCTTGCGCATGCCTCTGCTTGCAGAAGATATTGCATGAGAGCAGGGGTGGCCAACCTGGAACAGACCAAGACTCAAAAAGTGTATGCATAAGTGTACATATATTGACAGTTTTCGGCACAGCATGGGAGACATTCATTATTGTTTGCTACCGTGACGACATGTACGACGTTATGCCCCTTCCATAGAGCCTCATGTGGTGTATTCTTAGGTTTTTTCGGTAAAGTCACGTAGGTAAAAAAAAATTAAATTAATAAAAGTAAAATTAAAATAAAATAAAAATCACGACGTTTCGGAGGCAACACAAGCTTCCGTCTTCAGGTGGAACCGTTGCTGTCACAAAAGTTTCAAATCTAGAACTCATGTGGTGAGAGCCATGTGGGTCGGAAGATGCCAGTTGGTCACCGCTGCTCTAGAGGGTGCTGTAGAGGGCCTCTCTCGATGGTGCATTGGCCTCCTCTGTCATGCAGGCCAGGCATTTTTGAAGGGGTGTGAGTACCAATATTTTACACCACCGCATGTATCATGCCGATCAAATAACGCTGGCGCGCCCATTTGTACTGCTGTGTAGACAGAGGCGGGGGGGATATTAGGGAACGTGAACCATTGTATCAACTGCCACGCTGAGAGATCGAATAAACCGGCGACATGTACGTATGTTGAACTTCTTTCACACCGTACGTAGCCAAACGTGCTAATCTGAGGTACGGGGGAAGGACAGCAAATTAAACAGAAAAAGCAGTAAAAAAAAAATCAGTTTTCAATCTATATTTAAAAGTGTATAGCTCCAGTGGCTTCCTAATATCGGAAGGAAGAGCGCTCCAGACGACCAAAGAAGTGCAAATGAAAGTGCGTGATGCGGTGATCGTCTTTGTCCGATGGTTAGCAAAAGCCGCGGCGAGGATGACCGGAGTTTGCAATTACCTGGGTGTGATGAGCATAAGAATCGATATTAATAGATGAAGCGATGTGTCCATCCTCCCTGAGTATTTCACTCAACAATGTGTTGTTGTTGTTATTTTTGGTGTGATATCTAAACGGCACCATGTCACTTCACAATGCACCTATTGAAATGGCCGAGCAGTCAGTGTATATTGTCTAAGTTCTTGTTCATGTGGCAGTTTGTTTAAGCTTTGAAAGGTATTTCAGAAGTTTCTTTAAAAAACTATGACTCTAAAAAAACCATAAAATGTCAAATATGTTCCGAAAAAAAAGGCAATCGGATGTATCGACTCCTGGCAGGGAAAGAAATGTTAAGAATTATTGCTACATTCCAGTATCGCATACAACATTGGCATGGTGCCAGCATGTTACTCTGGTACTATTTCACACGGTCATAAGTTAGGTCTCGTAATGACTTTAAATGAACGGCCAATCTGAGTGGGTCAATATTGGTGAAGAGAGAAATGAATCTACGTACGCTCCCTACAAATAAAAACGCAGTGAGTGTTCAATAATTTCACTACAGGATTCCCTCGTTATTCACGACGGATACTATTTTCACCAGGTAAGGCTCACTGAGCTATATAGCTCTTTTTCAAAAGCGAGCTGGCCACTAATGATAGCTCAACGAAGTGGCTTATCGCCCTTATGAAAATTGATAGCAGCCAAATACTCCAAACGTATGTTTATTCTAAATGTGGAGGGAAAAACCGGAGGACCCGGAGAAAAAAATCCACGCGACCACGGGGAGAGAGAGACCACGCAAACTCCAAATATACAGGGCGTCAGGGTCGAACCCACGAACTCCTGTACACCAGGCGAGATAGTTAACATCTCTCTACGGTGGCGCCCTCGTGAAGAGCAAATGTCGCAGATATATATATATCTTATAATGGCCTACGACAACCTATCTGTCGATGCAGTCGCCTCGAGTTCCGGATGCGATTCGATGATAGTCAAAATCGCAGGTACCAAGTTCGTGAATAACGAGGGCATGCCGTACACTATTTAAACTAATTATTTGGATATGCTGCGTTGGCAGTGGTGCATAGGCACAATTAATTCAAAGAACTCAACACACTTGTCAACAACAATGTGGCCTTGAAAGCAGAAATGTATATATAATTGGCGACGTTTTTGGCAGTGGTCCTTCTTCATGGTGCATGAGCATGACTACATTGCTGAGTAGAGAAGACTCACCTGCACCCAATCCCCACAACACTGGTCCACTGCCCTCCTGCAATCATGAATTATTATAATAATGCAGTGAACATCAGCAGGTACGGATTTAAACAAGTTTCATTGATTCTTACAGGCGTGTGATTTGATGCATGTCTAATTTAACTCAAGGATGGATTACCAATTCATGACTCAACTCATTGTTTCACTGCTGGTATACGGCCAGTTTTGCATTGTGACTTTGTGTTTGTTGATTTTAAGTAACAATACATGTGCAGGGTTTTTGTTCCATCGGGCAATTTCATTAACTCTTTGCAATGATTTTAGTATAATACACATTACAACACACTCCTTGCAGTTCAATGAAAGTGGTATATAGCGTGAGTCTGTTACAGTACAGCAGAGGTCTCAACCGGGTATCCGATACCCGTACCCTACCCGATACCTGGCTACCCGTACCCGGCCAGGTACGGGTACGGGTACCCGTTTGCGACCCTGGTGCGGTCGGGTACGGGTACGGGTAGGCCGTGAGTCACTGGTGAGTAACCGTTTGTCACTCATTTCGGGTAGGGTACGGGTAGGGAATCAAAACCCGTTTGCGACCTCTGCAGTACAGACTTTTGGCTTACCGTTTGTAGAATGCCTAAATTAATCATGAAACACTCCCCACTGAGCCGAAATATGAGCCATTTGTTCCTAGCAACGTTCTGTAGTAGAGGGTTCTGTGCTTCAGAATGTCGCAGAACGAACATAATGGAGAGCTGCTTCGTCAATCCACTAGCGGCTGAAGGCCTCCACGTGCCGTGTTAGTTACAGAGGTTCATCTTCTTGGTTCTTTCGGTAAAGTCACGTAGAAGGGAAGTAATAACATAATAAAAATAAAACATAATAATGGCTAAAATAATAAAAAATAAAACATAATAATGTTGTATTTTTTATTATTTTATTACTTCCCTTCTACGTGACTTTACCGAAAGAACCAAGAAGATGAATCCCTGCAGTCACGAAAGCTTTAAATCGAAAAGTTACAGAGGTTGTTTGACCGTGCTTCACCACGCTCGGCAGTGTTGGTGGGTTGGTGAAGCGAGGGCGCTGGACCAGTCCAGATATTGCTCTCAACCGAAGATAGACGTGGTTGGGAATCAAACTGAGGTCACCGCGTTTAGCGTGTCGGGCACACTGGCCACAGTGCCGCCGCTGAAGGTGGAAAATTACGGGCAATATTCAGACCACTCAGGATTTTTTTTATTAAGTTTAAGTTCACCAAAGCGACCATCGTTAATGAGTTGGAGTCATTCTGAAAAGAGTCACACTTTTTAGGGGTTTATTACATTTTCTGATGTGGTCATATCTCATTACTTGACCACGCCCTTTTTAAGTTTCCAAGTATTTTCCTATGTAAGCTGGACAGATATGAATCGTTGTGCATGTAATTGGCTCCTGCCAACTGTAATTATTTAAAAAAATAAAATTAGTCACATTTTGTAGCGAAAAGGCAATGTCCACCACGTGACAGACGCATACAAGCAAAATTTCCCATCCTGACTGATGAAGACAGAGCTAAAATAACAACATTACCATGCTATAGGATCCATGCCTGTTCCCAAAGGCACTTTTTGGTTTTCCATAGGAAACAGGAATGCCCAGTTGGACTTGGCAATGCCGTCAAAAAAAACCTAGCGTCGAAGTTGTTAGCTGACGAAAACGAACCTCTGAGCCTTGCAAGACAGGTGGACCGCCGGCCCACAAGACCACTCAGTCTCTCCTCAACTATTCCTGAGCACCGAGTTGTCAGGGCATTTCGTTCTCGGTCAAGTTTGTGTGCGGACACCAGTTCGCAAACGGTGTCAAGGGATCACCGGGTCTGTAGGGCGGCAAGAACAGCTGACTTAACTTCTCCAGCTAAGGGCACGTTCTGAAGTTCTGAGCGTTCTTCCATTCGTCTATTTGTGTGGAACTCAAGACTGTGAAAACACTGCGAGTGTAATTTTAGGAGATTGTTAAGTTGACCCTGTTGGGGGTCAGAATAGCCAATTTTCCAAAAAATGTATGTTAAAACATTTAGAAATGTTGCTGTTAATTAAGTACGGGTGCATACTTTAAAATGTTTCAGTGAAATGGAAAACAAAATATAAAAATGTTCTATATTGATTCAACACCCCTGTGATTCGATACATTTTCACGATTTAGGGGTGTGATTTGATGCCATACTTGATTTTATTCACGTAATTTTAGTCTGGTTTGTATTGTTTATTTTTGTTGTTTCATTTGTGCAGTTTTGTTTGCTGCTGTAGCCCAACTGCAACAAAATGAATTCAACAAGTTGCAGCCGTTTGTCAACCCACTGCTGGATGAAGGCTTTCATGGGTGTTTTTTTTCTCCATACTTCCCCACATTGATCATTGCAAGCTGGTGAAGGAAGGGCCCAGAATTGGTTCATACTTATCCTGGCCACAGCCGGGAATCGAACCCCAGTTGCTGGGTCAGAGCGCAGGATGCTAACCACTGCGCCACCGCTCCACGACACGCATTTAACAGGAGCATATCATTTGCTTTCATTTTACATTTTCAGTTCTCACACACACACGAGTTGATGCAATTATATATTATGGGCAAAATAATAAATTTAACACGAACGCTTTCGCGACCAATATCATCCATAATAGAGTTTTTTGGGGGTGAGATCGCATAAATATATAAATGTGTCGTTAAACCCGCCACCACCCGACATCGTCACTAGTACAGCACACCGGTGTGCTGGAGAGCAAAGCCACAACATTTACAATCAATAATATAATCAATGCTAGTTGTATCAGTCGATGCATCCATTACATGTTTATGATGTATTGAACGAGGTCATAAATTGTGGTCTGTAAACGTGTACTCTGGGCAAAGCCATATTTGAAAAAGATGATAACGAATAATCATAGCCACAAGCAGGGACAGGCTTGATAGTAATCACCCGTGTGTATTCGCAGCTTTTGGTAATGGTAGCCCTCATGATGGCCCAATCGGCATTAAATTTAATTTCCGACCGTAGTCTTGTTAAATACAATAACTGAAGGGGTCCATTTCAATTACAGAGCCGTCCACTCATGAAGGTGAGATATGTCAGTGGCAAAACTAATCAATTAATGATGATGTTGAATAAAGCTCCTTAGATTCAAAATGCATATTGTATGGATTTGGATATGCGAGTCTTTTCAGGGTAATTTCGTCCCACGTGTGAAAACACCCAGAATTGGAATGGGCCGAAAGTCAAAATGTAGGACCATCCTGAAGGTCAGTCTGGAGACTCAGCGAGGCTTTCCTGAACAAATCATGAGCACCGTCATTATAATTAGTGACAAGTTGCACAGACCATCTATGTCGGAATGTGCACCTAGCATGTTAATTAGTCGTACAAGTAAAATGCAAATCAAGCGTTCCTTTATTCAACGTGTCACATCATCCTTTATGAACATCCGCGCTCATGATTTGATGATTTGTAATGATTTTGGGTGACAGCAAGAATCATGGAATCACTAATTCCATCCTAACATTGTGATGGCTTGCAGTGCCTGTAGTGGTGGCACGAGTTTATATGCAACAATTCCACGTAGAAAACAATTGATCCTCATGCACGGTATTTGAAGCATTAATTGGGAGCGTAAGAATGTATTATAATCAATAAATGTTGTTCATTGTCGTCGGCATCGCAATCACGGGAGACCATAGTCTTATTGTGCCTTGGGAAGGTTACGTCCAATTTGCTTCTAGAGGCAGACTCGGCCGCAGTCGTTTCATTTGCAGGCCGGCCCTGGTGTTGTCGATGTTGTGGTGGTGTCCTGATGTTCCTTTCCTCTTCGCTCGCTTTGCTTCTCGCTGCTGAGCCAGAGTTGGTTTGTACTGGTAGGAACCTCCTGGTTACACCAGTCCACAGGGGATTATTGTGTCCGTCGTGCAGGGAGGGGCTGGGTGGGGAGGGAGGAGCTGGGTGGGGAGGGGAGGGGCTGGATGGGGAGGGTGGGGAGAGGCTGGGTGGGGAGGGTGGGGAGGGGCTGGGTGGGGAGGGTGGGGCTGGGTGCGGGGTGGGAGGGGTGGGGCTGGGTGGGGAGGGGCTGGTCACCCCGTGGTGCCCTTATAAAACTCAACGTTTAACCTACTCACGCCGGCTTGTGCCCGCCCTCACAGTCGGGCATATTTACGGAATACACCACGCCGCCGTTGACCCTGGCCATTGACCGAGCAACCCAACGTTCCTACCAGCTCCCTCCGCAGGAATGTGTTATCAGCAGCGCGCTGCGAAGTGCCCGCTGCCAGTGCAGATGGTCTTGGGCGGCAAACAAATGCGTGGCTCCACTGATATTGCCGCTGATCCTGCAAGTTGTAGTGGTATTATTGTCTCAGCCTTTGTGAAACCCATTAAAAACCCATCACAGCTTTGAAATGATAAAAGCAATTATCTCTGCCTAATATCGTCGTCAATTTTACATCTCATGTGTAATCAGCATTACAATGAGTCACTGCTTCGGCAAATAGATAATGATTGGAATGTGGCTTTGAGAGTAGACATTAAATTAAGTGTATGGCAATGCAAAATTAAGCACTCAATTCGTATAACTACTTAAACCATCCTGAATAAACATATTTTTGCACACGCCAGAATAAGTTATCCGTATTTGAGAAAATGTAACAGGTGTTTCCTTACAGCATTTCTTGGCCGATTAATTGGTTGCAAAATGCACCAACACAAGCATACGTCTCAGAGTCTGGAAACACAAACTGAAAATTACGTAGCATTCATCAGGACTAACACAGTTCATTCATATTTTCTGCAACTTGTAATGCACCACAGGCGCATACACAAATAAGCCCCTTGTTCATGTGGCCAGACCTGTGGCAAATGCTGTGATTGAGTACCTATTATGGCCAGGATCTCAACGTGCGGAGATAATGGCACTCTGGACCTCCAGCCAAATACTTGCGCCAGTATCAGTTACTCGTTTTATTTATTGAGCTCACCTCGAGGAGAGCCGAACAAATCCAAGTGTGCAAATGCCACCCGTGTGTACGAGCGACATTTCAACGAGTGTCGCTGCGATTGTATCGCCACCGTGCTGCTGCCAGACGAGGGCGAGCATTCGCGGGAATTGCCCGATGATGCTGGATGCAATTACCAGCGAAACGTCGTACTCAAAAATTGTAAATGTTGTGGTTTCACGCTTCAACACACCGGTGGGCTAAAGCAGTGAACTATTTGTCTTTTGTCAACGTGACACTTTTTTACTGATTGGCCGTGTCGGGTGGTGGAGGGTTACGACACATTTATAAATAACGCGATCTAAACCCAAAAACGTTGATTATGATTCGCGGGAGAATTCGCGAAAAAATGTAAGATCCCTGGACAGACTTTTTGGGGCAAGTGCGAGCAATCATCACCATGCCCAGCCAACCTTCTGGCTCCAGTGCTTCTTTTCTCGTATAGCATGTGGGGGGGCGGGGGGGGTGAAGCAACAGTTTGTGTAGATGTCATAGTTGAATGTTAAGGTCCTTCGACCTATCCAAGGTGGCAGTAGACGCTTCACAGCTTGCAGTGATACTGCCAGGGTGTGGTGTGCATGGCGCACTCGTCGGTAATGCGTTTCATGGTTTGGGCTTTAGCACAGCCGCAGTTTGGCGATTCTTTGTCTGACGTTGACACACTTCGCTAGATACCTCTATTCAAGATCAAGTTGTCATCGTGCCAAAGCCGCCGATGCCACTACATCTCACCAGTGCCTTATACGGTCTGACAAATTCTACAGCTGCTGGGCAGTAGACACGCAACCTCCAAAAGCCATCCTGTTGGTATCCCACCATCTGGTTTTAGGTATTCCCCTTGGTTGCCGAGCTATTGGAGACCATTCCATCACGGCCTTCAAGATTATCCAAGGTCTCGCCCCTGCCTAATTTTACTCTCTCATCTCTGTCCGTATTCCCCATTGCGTACCCCTCGCTCCGGCAACCTCGGCCTGCTCTCCACACCGCAGGTCAACCCCGGCTCCATGCGGTGGGCCCAGGCTGCCCCTGCAGTGTGGCATTCCCTTCCCTCCTGATATCTGTGCTGTTGACGCCTTCTCGTCGTTTTGAGTCCAGACTCAAATCTGTCCTCTCTTCTGCCTATGCTTGAGTGTATGTTTGTTTAGTACTATTCTTGGGAGGTTTTGCGCGATTTTGGCAATGTATCAAATAGGTTTCCCCTCATAAGATGGTATTTTATACGAATGGGGAGATAGTTGCGTTTGTTATAACATGCCCAATTTTAACCCCATCCAGTTTTACGTTTTATCGTTATGTGCGATCAGCACGTTGCTTTGATGAATGATATTTCATCTAGAGATGCGAGTTCGTGTTATAAATCAACTTTATTTGTATCATGCCCAGTGTCTGTCTCAGAAACCATTCATTCCTCCATTCAGAACGCATGTCCCGCCCAGCATGACTAAATCTCCTAATCATATCTAAAACAACCACCTGCCATCCTCTCCTCCAGACTTGTGCATTGCTTTATTGTCTCGTCGTGAAATCCCGAACATCTGTCTCAGGCAGCCATGCTCCAAGTGTCAACTCATTACTTTAGAGCTTCCACTCTATGATCCACACAGTAATAGTGGTCGCACTCCCTCCTCAAATACGCTTTTCATTACACTCAGACTGATCTGTCTTCTCTTCCAAAGCGATGCCCCTGGTCCATTGAGCTCAGACTTCTGTCGAGGCCAAGATACTCGAGGCGGTACACGTTGCAAGGTTCACGCGGCAAATGTAAATGCATCGCATGTTGGCACACATTGCATTGTTTTGACAGACGTTATCTACGATGGAAACGCAATGTTTCAACCAAATACACACGGGTAAAAAATGTGCTTTCAGTGCTTGGAAAGCGCTACTTCGCTACCATTCACAGTAACATTTGTCGTAATTTAGGAAGTTAGTATATCATGGGAATCCCTGCCAGGTCAAAAAATAAATAAATCTAAAAATACCGAGCGGTCCCTGTATAACTTACTATTTATTTCGCACTATGCAGGAGAGGCATCTTGGCATACGCGTGTTCGTGCGCGCATGTCTGTGCGCGCAGCATCCGCGTGTGCGTTGCCTTGGTGTGTGTCCTGTGCAGTGCCGGATTATCCCAGAAGCTAAAGTAGCTGCAAATGCTACGGGCACCGCACTTTCAAGGGCCCCACGCTAAACGCTTTCAAGCTATCAATTCCGGTTCAGTGATTCTGCACTTGCTCTATTACTATAGTACTAGACTGCCTTCAACTTTAATGAACGACTGGGTGTTTAAGGTTAGCGATTTGTCGTATTATCTGGCTGTATAGCAAATGAAAACATACAATTACTTTACTATGCAAGTTAAAAATGTGTGTTTTAATATTTATGTTTATTTTATTTTATTTAAGGCCCCTTCATAACATATGCTTACAGGCCCCGCAGTAGCTTAATCCGGCACTGGTCCTGTGTACATGCTCAAGGACAACATTGGGACTTATCTCGGCCTTGCCCGTCACGTATCAACCGCGTTACTGAACGGTACTCGTGAAGTGGCGAATGCTGTTGCAACACATGCGACACTCGTGTGTGGGGCACACGGCTCCCCCCTTGCACGTGAACTCCTACAACAGCACCACAAGGCTGGGGGATATGCTCGCATTTCAGCGCAACCTTTCTCGGGGACATTCCATAGGAATATATACCAAGGTATGCGCCGCGTTGAAGTCTCAGCGAGCTTGTGAATACATTTACGCGTCTATTATAACATCATGACTCATACCAACATAAATAAAAAATATATATCGATCATCAAATGTATGTGAGAGACCTCTAAATTTGTATAGTTTGGTGTGCACCGTAAGTTTACAGTTTATAATATAGAGAAGTAAATATGAAACACCGTGGCTGGGCTGGGACCCATATTCTTGGTTATTTCGGTAAAGTCACGTGGAAGGGAAATAATAAAAATAAAACAATACAATTCTCACGACGTTTCGATTGCAACACAAGCAATCATCATCAGGTGTGAAAAAACACAGCAAGAAAAAAAAGGGCTGGGACCGTTACGTAGCGATTTGTTCGTATTTTTCTTCATTATCATTTGTTATTTTTTGGTATAATAAGTGACGCGACAGTGCAATGGATGCCATGCACAATAACAAACGAGACGAAGAAATTAACATTAGCTCACGGAACGTATCCAGTTTGTGCCTCGTTTGTTCGCTGTGCAAAATTCCTGAAAGACCCTGCACTCGCTCACTGCAATGTTGATGGTGTTTGTCTTTGTTGTTGCTGTTGCTGCTCCCACGCACCACGGATCTGCCTTTTAAAAATTATCTAGGAAAGTAGTTAAAGTGGATCATCCGTGCATCGAGTCAAAATTAACTAAGATAAAAACTGAGGTTATAGTTAACAGGTTCAAGTTCAAGTTCATTTATTTGGTATAGCCCTGTGAGCCATTCGGCTCTTGAATCGGGTGCAACCGCAACAAACAAAAAACAAAAACATGAACAAGAAAACATCTTAAAGTGACTGTGTGACTGTGTGCAAACAGAAAATCCAAGAAAAGACAGCAAAATATTGCAGAAAAAGCACCGTACACCAACGCTGTGTGCAAAAATCCCAGTGGGATGCAAGTCAAACAACAACAACAACCACAAGACAACTCAGATTAAGGCCATCAGTCTTACTCCGTAGTAAAACAAACAAACATGGCCAAACCAAAAAAAGTTTTCGAAATGTTTTTAAATGCAGCAACCTCATTTAATGTGCGATTTTTTTTGCCATGCTGCTGAATGGACGGGACATTAGTCTGAGCTGTGTGGATTGTCTCAAGTGTAAGAAGCGTGCTTTGGTTTATATTTGTCCATGAGGTTGTTGTTCTTGAGGTTCCACAAACATCCAGGTCATTTACCACCGCTCCTCCTCCCTCACACAGCCACGCGTGGCACTTCGCTGTTAAGTCGTTGCTCACATTTAAACCCAAGACACAATTTGTACGGAGTGCTTTTAATAACCGCTCTCAAATTGCTTTCTGGGGAGTTGTTTCTGCAGTTTTTTAGGGCACGGATGGAAGCCTCTTGTGCACAAGGAATATAGTTCCTGCACAGTACATCAGTGTACGTAAAACATGTTCACCACACGTAACATTCTCTTTTTAAAGATAAGGGTTCTTACATGCCGTGTGGCAACACATGCTCAAATATAATCTGTTGGCCGTTTTTTTAAGCCATTGCAGTTGGTCATGATTACTTTAGAGGATTGTTAAATAAAGTAAACGATCTAATGTTTACTCTTTGGTTATTTCGGTAAAGTCACGTAGGTATAAAATGAAATAAATTAAATCACGACGTTAAATCACGACGTTGTCAGCAGTTATCCTGCTGTATCTGTTCCACCTGATGAAGGTCGCTTGTTTTGCGATCGAAACGTCGTGATTTAATTTATTTTATTTTATACCTACGTGACTTTACCTAAAAAACCAAAGAGTATGGATCCCTGCAGTCACGAAAACTTCAAATCTAGATTGATCTAATGTTTAATTCATTGAGTCCTTTAAACCAAGTGGTTAATCAGTGTCATATTTCCACGCAGAATTACGGAGGCACATTCCAGGGTGGAATTACTGGAATCGAATATGATTCGTGCAGAAATCTCCCAGCGCTGACGGTATGTGGTCTGGTGTTGTGGCTATAGGTTGATCAGCTGTGTTTTGGTTGCACCTTCCTTTTAGCAGGTGGAGTCCCATTGCTTTACATGAAACCGAGTATACGTGAGCAGGCACTGGGCAGATGATTTTCTTGGAGGCACAATCAGGTATGTAGGTGGTCAATTCCACAGCAACAGAGACACAGCATGGGACCCAGAACCTCACAGCTATGAGACCAATGCACTGTCGGATGAATGCCACCTCCTGCGAACTTGCGCACGAACCGATTCCATTGCTGCATCTCCTCAGTGCACGTTCTCTCGGACTTTGTAGGCATCTTTTGGGTGTTTATATATAAATGTTGATTTCACCCGCATTGATTGGTCTTGTGATCCCATTACTTGGCAATTTTGTTACGCGTTTATTTTATTTTTGCTCGGAACTAGTCAGTGGTGACATGTTTACAAACGTGAGTCCGTGGAATTTGTCCTGCACACACACACGCACGCAGCGTAGAGCAGTGCTTTCAAAGTTCACATATTTCGTGTGTGTGTGATAGGTAAACTGTAGGGAAATTAACAAAAGTGTGTACTTTTGGCCTCAGGTGCAATTTGTAAGGCTGCGCTGACACAGACTTATTTCATCTAAAGGTTAAAATCCCTTGTTCATCATGACGTCCTTTTTACTTTGATGTCTCATCAGCGTTACAGGGATCGCGTCACGTGCGGGTTCTGCCTTTGTAGTGAGGGTTATAAGTTGACGCTGAGGAGGGGGGAGGAGGCGCCTCGCCCCCCCCCCCATGTGGAGTGACGTCACCCGCTAATTAGTATTAATGGTGGAAAGAGCGAGACATTTCAGGGCTGAACCTTGGCCTTTGTCAGTATATATACACACACACAAGTATAACTACAAATCATGTGTGAATGTTTACAAATAATTGACTTACTTTCATATACAGTACAGCATTGGAAAGTGTACACAATTACTTTCAGCAATGAACAATTCCACGCAAACCCAATAAAGAAGTAGTAACGAGTATTTAGCATTGGTATATTTATGCCCATCGTAAAATACGTGTGGTGATGTCCAAATTAATTACAGTATATGGAAAGATGTACATTACATACATGTGAATTAATTTAGAACATATGCATTCCCACACGTGCAGTATATGTTGAAAAATGCATACTTTTTAAAGGAAATAATATTTACTAATTAAATTGTAGACCACGCTCCAGCATGCCAGCAAATGAGCTGCACAAGCCCTTGACAGGGCCTAAGAATGTACAGGGCATGTGTAGGCTTTTCGGGATTAACCCCAAATGTCTCAGTAGTGATGTAGCCCATGAGTGGCTTATGGACGCAGAGCACGATTGGTGCCTGTAATGCCGTCAGTGGAGCTTGAAGAAGAGATGTAGGCAAGAGATGCAGAGTGTATGCAGAGTGTATTGGTTTGGCCATGTTTGTTTGTTGTAGTACAGAGTTAGACTGATGGCCTTAATCTAAATTGTCTTGTGGTTGTTGTTGTTGTTTGACTTGCATCCCACTGGGATTTTTGCACACGGTGTTTTTTTATGCAATATTTTGCTGTCTTTTCTTGGATTTTCTATTTGCACTTAGTCACATATTCACTTTAAGATGTTTTTTGTTCATGTTTTTGTTTTTTGTTTGTTGCGGTTGCACCCGATTCAAGAGCCGAATGGCTCACAGGGCTATACCTAATAAATTAACTTGAACTTGAACTTGATTTATCGTAGTGAGCTCGGAGAAGAGTAGATTTTTAAAAAATGAGATGCAGTGAGATTAGAGAAGAGAGATGTTGAAAAAAATATATAGATGAGAGAGATTGATGAGCTTATAATGGTATTTTGCTTGTTATGTTTATTAGGATTTGACCATGAATCTGAGCTCATATTTTAAGCATCCATATTTTTATGAATATGGAGCCCCTTGAGTCACTTGGGGTCTCAATCTTTTGTATTGCACTTAATATTTATTCATGCACTAAATTAAGACCAAAAAAAGCAGCTAAAGCCACACTCATGAATCCTGTGGAGTGCGCAAGATGTAGATTTAACATTGCAAACGTATCATGAAAGGTAATGATTTAACTAATTGATGAAAACGGACTGAATTTCAGAGGCTCGGTTGGTGAGCTTGCGTCCTGCTTGAAAATGCACTTCAAAAGTATTTGGAGAGGACCATTTGCAGGTGCCTGGGTTTGCCGTTGCTCAGAACACGAGTGGAAATATCGGTACAAATTATCTAAAAATACTGTAATATCCAATGCACGCAACACGTTGCTCCTACTTGCCTCCGTTGCAAACTTTAGAGTACTGTTGAACATCATTGTTCGAGTGACGAGGAGGCTCACCCTTAGTAATTGTTATTACTGTAAGAGGCTTTCGTGCTACGTCTATAACCCATCAGAACACGGCAAAAGGGGTTCTAGATTTGAAGCTTTCGTGACTGCAAGGATTCATATTCTTATGTCTTTTCGGTAAAGTCACGTAGGTAAAAAATTAAAATTAATAAAAGTCAAATAAAATAAAAATTAAATAAAAATAAAATCTTTTTTATTTTACTTTTATTAAGTTAATTTTTTTTACCTACGTGACTTTACCGAAAAAACCTAAGAATACGGCAAAAGGGGATTGATGATGTGGGGCAGGTAAAGGCAGGCTAGTGGAATACCACACTCGTGTGTTTAGCCACACCAATTAAAACTGGTTTGCGGTTAACCCGATGATCCCCATGAACTTTTTACGGTTGGCAGGAAAATTGCGTTCGTCCCGGAAGGTTTGGACCAAAACAGGGGGCCGCGTTGAGCCTGGCCCTCCAAAGATGGAGTCTTTCCATGCAGCGAGCCCCGTGTGGACACACCGTTCCATTGCGTCGTTTGCCCATCTGATGGTACAGATCATCATGCACATCCATGGGTTTATTCCGTTGCACGTGTCATCATCGGTTTCATTTGCCCCATGCATTCGCGCTGTCTCCCCTCCCACCCTGTAAATGACAACACGCAAGCTGTAGTTGTAATGAATTTGTATTTTAGTAGAATTCGCTACACACTCAACGGTTTGGAGAAGTGCAACGTTTCAGAAACGGCTTCAGAATGATACAAGTAATTGGGGATTATTATTATATTTCTATTATTACTTTTATTAATTTTAATTTCATTTTTTACCTACGTGACTTTACCGAAAAAACTAACAGTAATTGGGGAAATCACATTTTAATACGTTTAAAAGGTACGCCTTAAACTTTGTCACTTGCATTAAAACTTTAATTTCTATTTGTAGTTCAAATTATAATTGTTAACTGCAGCTAATAAATGTAGAGTTTGTGTTTATTTTATTTTCTGGTTTAGACTGCCCTCATGTAAGTTTATAAAGAATCGAACGTTTCAATTACAATGATAAATTACGTAATGCGACGATGTCAATTATTGATGATGGTGTGTTGCACAACTGTGCGTCAAAAAATAAACCGCTGTTATTAAAAGATGAACAAATTAGACGACATCCCATAACCTTCGGTGTTGTTGCGTTTTTTTATCAGCATTATAAGCAGAGTGGAAATTAACAGCGGGGTTACATAAGCTGCATTCCACCACTGGACTCGTGTGACAATAATGGGGCGTTTACTCGTTACGGGAATATTTCACGGTCTCGTTGAACTTGCTGGGTACTTGAAACTCAGCCGAGGGCAGTTGCAACATTCTGAACAGCTCCGTTATTAGCCGAGGGGCACGGCTGCCTCGGAGCTCGCCACCAAGGAGAACCACGTGGGATGGAAAAGTTGAAGTTCTCACACGGAAGGATTTTCGCTGACCTCACAGCGTGCCCTCCTGTGTCCGTTAAGTTGTGCTGCCAATAGAAAGGGGCCTCGAAGACTTTAAAGCTTTCGTGACTGCAGGGATTCATCTTCTTGGTTCTTTCGGTAAAGTCACGTAGAAGGGAAATAATAAAATAATACAAATTCAACATAATAAAATAATTCTCACGACGTGAGGTGAAGAACAGGTCTGTCGGGAAGACAGCGTCTCATTCATTCAGACGCTGTCTTCCCGACAGACCTGTTCTTCACCTGAGGACGGCTGCTTGCGTTGTGGCCGAAACGTCGTGAGAATTATTTTATTGTTTTATTTTTTATTATTTTATTATTTCCCTTCTACGTGACTTTACCGAAAGAACCAAGAAGATGACATCGGCACCTCCGATTAACATGGTTGGCTTTGCACGGTGCAAAATCATTTCAACATACGGACAATTTAGAGAGCAGGCTTTTGCAGCACATGCAGTAAGGGCGTAAGTATGTTGAACTTCTTTCGCGCCGTACGTAGCCAACCGTGCTAATTGGAGGAGCGGAAAGGATTAAGCAATTCACCTATCCTTCCCCAGCCACATTTCAAGGTCGCAATTCGATTCAGAATCGATTTGTGTCGAACTTTGCGGTAAATGGTAGTGGCCACTTGTGGTTGCAGGGGTGATTTGAACTCATTGCCTACAAGATACAATTTTGGAACTGAATCCCATTAAGAGCCAGGCTACAGTCCACATTATAGACTGCCAGTACGGTCACTCAGTTTAATAACCATTGCTACAGTCTACATTATAGACTGCCAATACACTCACCAAGCTTAAAAAGCAGGCTACAGTCTACATTATAGACTGCCAGTACACTCACTGAGGTTAAGAACCAGGCTACAGTCTACATTATGGACTGCCAGTACACTCACCCAGCTTAATAACCATTGCTACAGTCTACATTACAGACTGCCAGTTCACTGATTCAGATTAAGAACCTTAACATTAAAAAAAATTTCACTTTATTTTTATTATTCTTTTTCTATCTACGTGACGTTACCGAAAGAACCAAAGAATATGAATCACATTTTTTATTACGCTCGAGGTCGATACACTTATCGCAAACTTAAAGACTCAATGGTAATGTAAGGTGCATCATTTAATATACAAAATGGGAACATTTTTGCCAATATCAAAGTTTCAAAAGTAAGAATAGATTTTACCTTTCTGGCAATAAAAAAAGTGTTCACCACAAGTGCGTGTGGTTAATGCAGACACGATTCCTTGCCAAAGGTTTCTAATTGATGTTTGGACATATTAACACCTTTTTTAATTGCCAGAAAGGGCAAAACCAATTTTTAGTTTTTTTGGATAATTTCCAACCGGTTTTGTTCATTTGTTGTTATAGGCAGCAGTATATTTTATGGTTCTAGACATTAAAATCATTTGGTGTATTTAGATTTTTTTCATCGGACCTTAAGATAAAATTTTGTATCATCCAAAATTATGATGTCACTCGAAATGACGTGACACATTCCATCACGTCCACGCTTTTTGTAAGCACAGAGATGAGTTAAATACCCAAAGGCCGTAAAAAGATAAAAATCTAAAATCTAATTATTAAATTTTTGTTATTTGAAACATCAAAATATTATCAATAACTATCCGAGAATGAATGATCTTTTATTCATCGTGATGTGGGGGACCAATATCGTGGATCCCATTATCCGCGAGTTAACTCCACTTATCCGCATGGTAAAAAACCCATCGTGGATAATCGTGGATAAGTTGAGCAATGTTTTAAGTATTCCCGCTTACCCTTGACAAAAGTGTGGTTAATTGGATGCCGTTCCACAATAAACTTGAGGAGAATTTGCTGATGAGGGCGGATACTATAGTTAAATTCGGCTGTGGGTTGTTGGCGTTTTCACGGATCCCAATGCCCCCTGTGGATAATGGGAGTTGTGGGTATTATCGTCGTGGAAACAATAATTACTAATAACGTTCACGATGAGGGTCAGTAGCGGGAGGCTTTGGCACCGCACTGATTAAAACATGTACGTGTGCTGTCAATTATGTGAGCCACATCGTAACATGCCGGGCGGGGGGAAACTATGCCGGGCTGCCCAAGCGACACCGATTTTCCATCTTCCACAAGTTGATTTCAAACGGGTGGCATGCGCGGGAATTGAGATCGATCGATCGCTGGTAAACAGGAGCCGATGCGGTGGCATCAGGCCTCAGAGTGATTCATCAGGCACTCGATTAAAATGTATAATGATGATGATGGTTAATGTAAGTCGTCCTTTTGCTCTTTGCATCACGAAGCATCTCACGAGGATTGTCTCGGCGCTTCTAGACTGGCCGAAACACTATATTCCTCTACGGACGTTCCCGAAAGCGGCTCACAGAAGCCACGTCTTGCTTGCGTAACCCAGCGGCCAGGACACGAGATGCAACGACCCGTGATGTCATGATTGCATGCAATTCCCAGCTGCATGCAAGCCGAACGTGACACAATGATGATGATAATAAGCAAAGGCCAGTGCGTGCTGCCCATGGCATTTTGGCCCACGGGAATATGGAGCGTCTTAATTTATCGAAGGCTTGTATTTTGTTGCCATAGGGTAACCTGGGGCCCAATTAGCGAAGAATGTATTACAATGCACCTCTTTTCCATGCCTCCTTATAAGCCACAAACTGTGGCACCATCATAAAGGCCTTCTCTTCACGCTGATCTATTATTGGAGACACTGAGACATGCTCTGACCTTCATTGTGAAGTCATCTTCTTGAAATAAACAGGGCAGCATGGTTACTCACTCGCTTGCTCTCTGATGTAACAACCCATCCGCTTACTTGGTCAGGCAGTCTTCCCTGCATGGGTCACACATTGTCATTTGATGGCATGGGGTGTTTAGAGTCAAGCCACATTTCACCGCTCTTATTGTTAGAGATGAACCGAGGTTAATTTGCTGAAAGCTATTCGCTCTGCTGGAGACCTTCTTTGGCTGGATATCATTACCCTGCTGATTCCATCAAATATGTATACGCACTGTAGATGCATATCCTGTACTCCAAAACACTCGTGCGCTGTATTGGTAAAAGTAAAGGTGCAGTCCTGCAATTGCCTGGTCCTGTCACTGCTGGCAGAAGGTCTTCCACTTGAGGGAGGCCATAGCGAAGCTCCCTCAAGAGGACATTTGGCCTGCTCTTCTCCGCTGACCAGAAATATATTGAAAGAGGTGGGAGCGCTGACACTTTACTCCACTGTAGATAGACTGACTGTGGTTGTGCCCATTCATACCTCTGGGTGGACAAAGGCGGTGGGGAGAAGGAGTTAAGAAATGTGCACTTTTGTTTCAACTGCCACGCTGTGATGGTCAACCCAGTGGACTTGCAATCCAGAGATCGGCGGTTGTATATCTTACATTTGACATACATGCCGAACTCTTCACAGTCGACCCTGGCTAGAGACACTGAACCACAACAGATGTCAGAAGAAAGGCAAGCTTTGTACGGTTAAACCATTATGGCCCTGAGCACCATAGCTACGGCCACATTCACGTGGGTCACAATACCTCATTGTACGACAAATGCCCAGAGTGTGTGTACACCTGAGTGAATTGTGTGAACCGCACATGGGTTTTAATCGCAAGGGCGTTCAATACAGTTTAACACGTGAGCTTTCGCGACCAGTATTATTCATAATAGAGGTTTTTTGGGTTAGATCGCGTAAGTATAAATGCGTCGCAACTCTCCAGCACCCGACACGGCCAATAAGAAATAAATATGTCATGTTAACAAAACGTCAATTAGTTACTCGTTCAGCCCACAATCCACAACATTTAGAATTTGAGTTGTACGACGTTTCCCTGGTAATTACATCCGGCATCTTCGGGCAAACTATTCTAGAAAATCGCCCGAAGATGCTGGATGAAATTACCAGCGAAGCGTCGTACTCAAATTCTAAATGTTGTGGATTCACTCTTCAAACACACCGGTGGGCTGAACAAGTAACTAATTGGCGTTTTGTTAACGTGACACATTTGTTACTAATTGGCCGTGTCGGGTGGTGTAGGGTTGCGACAGATTTATACTTACGCGATCTAACCCAAAAACCTTTATTTCGTAACTTGCGCTGTCCTCTAACGGTATCAGAATGCTCAAGATGCCTGAATGTTGTGGCAAGGTATTTTTCCTGCCCTGAGGAATGGGCTCCCGTTTAGGGTCAGCAACATGTGGTCTGTGTTACTTTACACGACAACAAAGAGAGCAACTGGCACACAACACAAAACTCAGCACATTCATCAGTGACACCGTGGCATTGAAAGGAAAATATATATATATATAAAAGGCGACGGTTTGAGAAATTGCCCTTTTTAATGGCGCATCAAAGGAGGATAGTCATTGCACAGAACGTCACCCATCGCGCGTGTTGAGTTGTTTTGTGCTGTGTTTGTGCACCGCTGCCAACGCAGCAGCAGCAGCATCGCCAAATAATTGGCACGAACGTAACACACGGACAAGGCACCACCTGAGTAAAAATAGAGGTTGGCAGTATTAAATGTGGCTGCTTTTTTGTTGTTTAATTCATTTTGCACATTTCTTTCCCCCAATGAGTATAACAGGTGGGCCTGAAACGACACATAAGCCAGGTGTGGTGAGAGAGAGAAAAAAAAAACCCAACCAGGTACAATTAAATAACTTCACGCAAGTATTGTTTGTCAGAATCGTATTTCCTCCACCGCCTCCTACAGGCTCGACTTTGACTTGCAAGTCGGGGTCTCGCACATCGCGGCGATTTTATCAATCACAGACAGGAGTCCCGACACTCAAGCGCAAGGTCACGGTGCATTCTGGGTCAACATATTTTGAATGAGAAAAGCAATGGTGCCAAACTGATAGAGCGTAGGGTGTCCTAATGGTAACACTCATTATTAAAACATATGTCTATAGTTAGATATGAAAAGTTTTTCACGTGTGGTTGAGACGGCAACATATTCCTCTCATGATTATTTTTTTTATAAACCATAAAATCTCGAGAAATATTTCAGAAGTGAATTATCCAAATTAACACATTCCTGCGGAGGGAGCTGGTAGGAACGTTGGGTTGCTCGGTCAATGGCCAGGGTCAACGTGGTGTATTCCGCAAATATGCCCGACTGTGAGGGCGGGCGCAAGCCGGCGTGAGTAGGTTAAACGTTGAGTTTTATAAGGGCACCACGGGGTGGCCAGCCCCTCCCCACCCAGCCCCACCCCTCCCTCCCACCCCCCACCCAGCCCCATCCTCCCCACCCAGCCCCTCCCCACCCTCCCCTCCCCACCCAGCCCCTCCCCACCCTCCCCTTCCCACCCACCCTCCCCACCCTCCCCTCTCCAGCCAGCCCCACCCCTCTCATTTTTGGATGCACGACGGACGGACGGACACAATAATCTCCTGTGGGCTGGTGTAACCAGGAGGTTCCTACCAGTATAATCCAAGTAAATTACCCAGTGGCTATACGGATCTGTTTCAAGGGTGACTCTGTCATCAGAAAGACACGGCAGCAAGAGTTAATGACCACGATATAAAATAAAATAAAATGTAAATAAAATCATTAAAACCAAATGATCTTACAAAACAATTACGTGCATTAACATTTAACGGCACTTAGCAGAAGCATTCAACACAATATTAGTCGACATTGGCGAACATCCTGGACTCTCCCTCATCTCAATACGGAGGACACGTGGAGGTCTAGAGCGGTGAGATCTGTACGTTCAAATCTTCACGGTGGTGAGATGTTAACTACCTCGCCTGGTATACAGGAGGTTGTAAGTTTGATCCTGATGCCTGTATATGTGGAGTTTGCGTGTTCTCCCCAGTAGTCGCGTACATTTTTCTCCGCCTCCTCCAGTTTTTCCCTCCACATTTCGAAACATTCGCTCGGAGTATTTGGCTGCAATAAATTCCCACGTGATGAGCCAATTCGTTGAGCTATCATTTGTGGCCAGCTCGCTTCTGACAAATAAGTATATAGCTCAGTGGGCCTTACCTGGTAAAAAAAAAGATGAAAAGTTTTAGTCTACAATCTTATTGACCAAGCTCACACCGCTATTCGATTTTAATTTTTCGAGCAGCAGATGCGAGTAAAAGATGACACCCTGTAGTATTATATTCCCATTTCCCCGGGCAGCGAGCCTCACCCTTGTGCTCTGCTGCATAACATTTCAAGGTATTGTTGGGTCGGTTGGCAAGGACTCTGTTGACAAGTTGTGCAAGGGGTAACAGGTGCATGAGGAATGCACCCCAGTTGTTTTTTTTTAGTCGTAGGTTATATGCCCCTGGACTTTGCTCCCTGTGTAATTACTCAAGAGGGCTACAGCTAAAAAAACGTAAACAGAACGCAAGAACATAGTGTTTCAGAAGGAAGATGTATGGCGTCGTTATTAAGAGTCCTGTTGATAATTGTTTTTTTACCCTTCTATCTGGCAACAAAACTGACACCTTTTTTTTACAAGGAGTCATGTTTACATAGACCACAATACCTGCAGTCATAATGCAAACAAAAAACATAACTCTGATAATGTGCACTGTCCTTGAAGTTGATTGGTCCACACCCGAGACAGCTTTCCTTAGAGCCTAGTCTCACATGGGTTGGACCAGATGACGCCAAAAGGCGCACAGATAGAAGGGTAAAAAAACAATTTTCATATTTTTACTGGCAAGTGAGGTTCCAAAAGAGTCCTGTTGTTTTTTTGTTATCGACTCTGCAGCGACTACAGATACAAATAATATTCAGGGCCTACCTTGGCTCCTCCCACCCTCAACCAGTAGGGCCTACCTTGGCTCCTCCCACCCTCAACCAGTATATATACAAGGACTGTTTTCTTGGAATTTCTCTCACTTGATACAGCTATCGTGCTGTGACGGTTCCACCCGAAGACGGAAGCTTGTGTTGCCTCCGAAACGTCGTGATTTTTATTTTATTTTTTATTTTACTTTTATTAATTTTAATTTTTTACCTACGTGACTTTATAAAAAAAACCTAAGAATATAAAACGACTGCAGAGGTTTCATTATGTGGGTGAGCAGAGGTCACACGGTCGGTCTCGTTCATTGAACGAGAGTTTTTTTTTCCTCTCCTCCGCGAAACTCAGTCTTTTAAAGAAAGACAGCAGACACAATAATTGCCTAGAAGTGTTCCTAAAAATAGAAATATTCCTCTCCTCCTCGAAATGGGAAAAAAATGGCACGAGTTGTCGTTTCCACTGGAAGTATTGTGCGTGAAATCACGTGACTATATTTAGCAAGTAGAATATTCCCCTATCCTGAAGCAAATACCCTCAGCCTGCGCTCTCAAATCAATTCCTGGATAATAAAACGTGGTTGCATTCATAGTTTTGCATACGAATGCATTAGCGAACGCAGCATGCAGCAATACACTTAATTCGTTTGTCACGCTACATGTTGCTGTGTTACAAACTAATTTTGTTGTGTTGTCATTACGTTAGCAACCACGCTAATAATAGTGGCATATTATGCAGTCTGCCCCAGTCTTTCCTGTATACAAGTCTACACGTGTGTCTGGTGTGCTTAATAATGCAAGTCTTGGTGGGATCAAACTCTTGCAAAATTAATTCGTTTTTTTTTATTCAAACTGTTAAAGCACTTTCCAAATTGCTCGTAAACCTTCATTACCTGCCACATACAGATACGTGCATATGCTAACTTGCCCACGTATTTATCCACCTGTTAAAGTCAAGTATTATTTGGGGGTGGAGCGATGGCCCAAGTTCGATTCGTGACCATGGTTGTTTTACCATATTCACCACACTGGTTAGTCAGGGTTGTCAATTAAGTGGTCCAGGACCAATTCGGATATTGTTTGCCAGCGGACGGGAATCACAATCTAAAGAGAGGACACAGGCAGAGAAAACAAGTCGCCAGAGAGAGAGAAAAAAGATAAGCTTAAAACTTATCTTTAGATTGTTCACACTTAAATTCTAACTTAGCAATCTTTGAAATACGTAATAAACCAGGCTATGCGTTAATTGTGTGTTGACCGACCCTCTGTGTTGTATTACATTACATTTCGATATTTTACTAGGTTATTTAATTTTAGTGTGTCCTCCTGATTTTCAGGCTTGCTTGCCGTGCCATCGCATTCGCAGCACCACGTCTGTTGACCACTCATTGATATGCTAATTTTTTCTCTAACCCTCCTCCCTCTCTCTGCCTCCGCCCCCCCCTCTGTCTATTTAAGGCCACCACACAGAGACGATCACCCCTCTCTGTTACCTGTGTTGCTCTCGCTATGTATCTTGGTGATATCTGTCTGCTAATATGTCTGTCTATAGTTTTCTGGTTAGATTTTATGTCGCTATTTCATTATACCTGATGATGATTGCTTGTGTTGCAATCGAAACGTCGTATTCTATTATTTAATTTAATTTATTATTTTATCTTTAGACGTGACTTAACCGAAAGAAACAAATAATAATTCCTGCAGTCACGAAAGTTCTAAAATTAAGTATGAAGTATCTACTCCTAATAATAATGTGGGAGCAGTGGTGAATTGGTTAGTGCACTGTTGTTTTTATCTTGCAATTCACATCCACGGCTAACATCAGAGGCGAGTGACATTTGAACAGGTCCTGTCCCCCCCCCCCCCCCCAAATGCACCAACCCACGTCGACTGACATGGTGAAGTATGGTCAAACGACCCCCATGAGCGATGTGGCCTTCAGCAGTGGATTGACGAAAGGCTGAAAGGTATTATTATTAGTTATTACTAATAACGGTGGCGAGATGTTAGCTACCTCGCCTGGTATGCAGAAGGTCGTGGGTTCGATCCCGACCCTGACGCCTGCTGTATATTTGGCGTTTGCGTCTTCTCCAGTTTTTCCATCCACATTTAGAAACGTGCCTTATTTGGCCGCTATACATGTCCAAGTTGATAAGCCACTTCGTTGGGCTATCATTTGTGGCCAGGTCGCTTCTGAAATATAGTTATATTGCTCCGTGGATCTTACCTGGTAAAATAAAATAGTAGTTTTTTTTATTACATCTAGAGATTACAATATAAAAAAATTCCAATGGAAAATAAAACAAGTGGTAACAGGCTTTCATCGAAAAGAGCAATAGTTAAAGATCACACAGATTTAAGTGTAGTACAAATATGAATAGGGAACTCGGTTCAGGTTAACTATGATTGCCTTTATCCCACAGAGCAAAGCCAGATATATTCCTCAGGTCTATCAAAACAGTGCAGTTGAATAATAATAACCTCTATATTATGAAGCGTCTTTCATATCAAAATATCTCAAAACGCTGTACGCAAAACATACAAAAACTACACTCACAAGTAGAGATACGATCTAAGCGAAATAGAAAGCTGATAATCACAATATCAATAGTATACTCTACCGTAGTTAAGTTCAACACGATATCCCCAGATCTTGGTACGAATCAATTCCTGTCACCCGAACACAGACGCTTTCTTAAATTGCAGGTAGATGGCAAGTGACGATAAGCTGTCCTGTGCTCGTGAGGCCGTTCCAGCGCCCACATGATATCGTTATCACATCTGCATCAAAGACGAAAATGCATCCAGGCTTAAGAGGGGCCCCCAGTCAAAGAAGGGGCAGAATTATCACTCGTGTTTAATTTCAGCCGGAACAGTCCGGAACGCTGTTCTGGGAAACTCATTTTGGCATGCCTCATCCGTCTTGCCTTACATGATGGATGTAGCATCACATTTGTATAAACCTGTTGATAGGATTATAGGACTATAGGGTAGAATATAGGATTTTAATGGTTGTACTCTGGTGGTAGTGCGTTCCAGCGATAATCCATACCATGAATGAATCAATGAATCAGCCTAGCAGCCTCTTGATTTATTACTCTGTTGGGCATGGTGGTTCACAAATATGCAGAAATGCTGAGCTCCCTGCACAGGGCAGTATGGTAATAGGTTGATTACCTATGAGTACAGAATATAGATTTTTTTTTTATGCAGGTCCTTCAATTTACTCCCACATGGAAAAGTGCTCGGCATTTTTCAAACATCCAAAGCAAGGCCCTGGTTGAAAAAAAAGTTGTCACGTGACCCACAGAGCCCCCCCTGAGATGCATTATTGCTATTATTAACCGATAGCACTAGAGAAAACTTGATGATAACCTAAGTGGATTGAGAAAAAAAAACGCAAGTGAGATGTTAGGGAATCTTTTTCTGCCCAGTCTGCTGCGGTGTTTAGTAAAAGCTTTCCGGAAGATAGTTGCCAACAACGCCATCAACTCTGCTAAAGTCTGTGCCATCCATCCGTTGTTGTTCAAGTGCCCGAATCAAAGTGCCAGCATTTTTTTGTTTGTTTTAAAGCTCACAGTGAGAAGCAGAGTAAGAGGGCTGATTCACATTTCAGGCATACACGCCACACACACACACAAGCTTTGGTTGTTTTTCAGGTAATGCTCGGCAAGGTTAATATTTAGTCTCACATTTAGGCAGAGGTGTGGACTCGAGTCATGTGACTTGGACTCGAGTCAGACTCGAGTCATGAATTTGATGACTTGCGACTCGACTTGGACTTGCATAACAATGACTTTGTCCCACCTATGAGATGTGGACTCGAGTCATGTGACTTGGACTCGAGTCAGACTCGAGTCATGAATTTGATGACTTGCGACTCGACTTGGACTTGCATAACAATGACTTTGTCCCACCTCTGCATTTAGGTAACTATGGCATTACGATGCGATTGGAAAATTTCAGCTCATAACCAGGGCCGAGAAACATTCTCAGAGGCACGTGTTTACTTGAAATTAAATATTATTGGGTTTATTTTTTTGTTGCTTTGGCACGCACTTTAGTATAACAAATCTCTCACACACACACACGCGCGTGCAAATTGTGACTTTACCTTCGGGAAAGTGTGTTACTCCGAAAACATGTGACGTGTGTTTACATGGAAACATGTGAAGTGTATTTACATGGAAACAAAAGCATGCCTCTCGTGAAAAAAAAATATATTCTATGGGTCCTCGCCATCATCAGCGTATATCGATTTCACACTCGCATGCACTCCACACAGCGGAAATTTGCTCCAGCTAACTAAATAAAAAGAGAAGGGGTAAAAGCCGGCTCTTTTGCGTACTTTCCACGCGCGAATTTGAATCAATGAGTGGCACAAGTCTCCGTGAAACCGACGTAACTGCAGGGCTGCTGGGTGCTGGGCACCCCTGCAGGGGACACGATGTGTAAACTCGAGTAATGAGACGACAGGCAGTGTCACGCTTCCGTGCGAGGAAAGCCGTCGATGCATTGCAGCTCTCTGCAGAGCGCGCGCGTGTGTGAGCGCGCGCGTGTGCGTCAACTGCAGCCAGTGGAGGAGCGGTGGTGGAGCGATTGGGGCGCTGCGCTACGAAACCCAGCGACCCGAGTTCGATTCCCGTTCACAGCCAACAACAGTGACGATTATCTGAACTGGGCCTCCCCTAGGTCGACCGAGCCTCAAATGAGTACCTGGTGCGGTGTGTAGTTAACATCGCCACTGGGGAGACAAAGGCTGTCGGGCGTGGTGCTGGCCTTCATAGGTGCTCGCTAACAGCACTTGCCCCTACAGTCTGTTAAGGCTACACGGGGAATCTTTGTCTCTGAACTGCAGCCTGGTCTGAGTTTCTCATTCAAAAGCTGCAAAAGTGGTGCTTTAAAAAAGAAGGAATGTTGTGCCGATGATGTCACATGTTTACAGTTTCAGGAGGTGCCTTTGCGGCATTGACCAAGCTCCTCCGTGGATGCTAACGTTGCTCTCAATAACTACTGCCTTGGTAAAGGAATTCACGGTAATAAGCTATAATAAAATCAGGGAGCAGTGGCGCAGTGGTTAGCACACTGAGCTGTGAACCGGCGACCAGAGTTTGATTCCCGGCTAACATCAGTTTGAACCGGTCTGGGGCACCCCTCTCCTCCACCCCACCTTTACCTTTACCACGTAGAAAAAAAAATGTTTTTTTTTGCGATCAAAACCTCACCATCCTCGTCCTACGCTCTAAATCACTTTTGGATCTCACATTTCCTTTCATGTTCCCGTGCGATCGATCACTCTGCCTTTTCTGTGTGTGTGACGCGTTCTGCCAGCCTTGTCGAATATTCTTCGTGCTGTTTTTTTTCCGTGTTAGGTGGACGGCCTTGGCACTTGTAACTTGAACGTGCACTGTTTTTTTTTCGTGGTGTTTTTTTTGCTAGAGTATCCCAGATTGCTGTGGTGTAACCATGTGCTCATTGAAAAATGACCGTTTATTGTCAATTGGGTTCTACCTGCGCCTAAATAAATAAACGTAACCACGCACTGACTGGCGTGGGGAAGTATGGTCAAACAGCCCTCACAACCAACTAGTGCGAGGAGGTCTTCGTCCAGCAGTAGATTGGCAAATATTTGTAAATAAGTATCAATTGTAATTTTGTATTTCATGAGTGTGTGATTTTGTAATAGACTTTAACGTTGAATAATTGTCACAAAACGGGCATGTGCTTTAGAGTCCATGGCTGTTGCAACAGCACACAAGGCCATATTGACAATAATGCAATCAAGTGTTCCATTTGACGTCGTTGTTCTGTGCTCATGCACCACGGGTCTCTGTGGTAAACTAGCTGGGTAACTGGCTGCACGGGATTTCCCGTGTAACAAGCAAACCATTAAATTGACATCGAACTCGCTGTGATAGTGATACAAATAGTGTGTGCACTTTGTAGATTTTTTCCAACATGAGCTTGCAATGTAATCTTGTAATTTCCATTCAACATTTGCCATTTGTAGTCGTACTGTGTTGTTTACCGCCTGTATAAAATTTCCAGCGTTTAAAAAATGTCACCCAATTTAGACGTATTAATGTGTTTAAACCAGTGGTTTTTAACCTTTATTGCAGCCTTGCACCCCATTTGGTTCTCAAGCGTAAACAATGTATAATGTTAATGAATACATTGGGTTTTATGACACAAAGTAGTTGCACTTACGTGCACGTGCGTAATATGTTTCGATTATTGACCTTCAAAAAAATCTGGCCATGCCTCGCACCCCCAGATAGGGCATCTCGCACCCCAGGTTAAGAACCATTGGTCGAAACGAATGGCAGATATGCAGACTTCTTTTTTTTACCCAGCTGATTGGCTCCCTCTGTCGAGCAGGTGTGGAATGAAGGCATAGAACAATGCATTCATTTGGAAGCCATCTGGCAGTAAAGTAACTAATAATGCAATAACACTTCTGCATCCCAGAAATGCATGGCAGTGAAATTCCTTCCAATTGAAATTTGAAACGGAAATTGCTCCCAGGAATGTACTGACAGGGTGTTGCACCCAGTTTATCCTCACAAGAACTAATCTTCCTACAATGCACTGTGCCAGCAACATTTTAATAATCTTACTATTGATATAAATACTCTCAATTATTGAAGGATTTGTATGGAACTCAATAGTTGCTATTAGACGTCAGAATACATTTTAAAAATGTAATCCCTAGCCGGCCTTATGGTATTAAGTGTAGTCTCCAACCTTTATTAACTCTATCACTCTTTATCTGGCCTCTCCGTCCACGTGCTATGGAAAAGGACCATTGCCTGAAACGTTTGCCGAGTATCTATATTTTCTCTTTTAAGGCGGTATTGTTGGCGAGTGCGTTGAATGTCTTGTTTAACTGTTAGCGTGCACCATTGCCAACGTAGCAGCCGCAGCAGCATCACCAACGAACTTGTATCATAACGTCTTGGGTGGTGTCATGTCCAAGCAGTTCCCACGTGTGCAGCTTGTTGCATATGTTTGCGGTCCAGTCCCACCGGCGACCCTGGTTAATACTGTGGGTGTGTTAATAATACATATGCACTGTCAGTAGATGTTCAAGATTCCGTGATGTTATTCTAAAGAGAGTAGACCAGGAAAAACATGAATAAGCTTTACCCATTCTCGCAAGAACACAGGTGTTAACCCTTTCTCCGTTCTGAGACGACTATACATATATGCCTCTGCGTTTCTAACAAACACGGGGATGTGTTATATAATATTGTACAGACACAGCGGGCATGTTTATTTCAAGGAGGCAGTCAGCCTTAGGCAATAGCAATATTGTAAATTGCTAACGGAGCCTAGAGATTCTTATTAAGCATGATTCTGAACTGTAATGTATGGCCAGCAACATTAACTTAGGGTTTTGCTTTGCGCGGGAGAAAATTGGAGCATCAGGGGACAACCCACGCCTCCGAGGGGGCATCACTCAGCACTGCCTCACGCCTACAACAGCCGGCAAGCCCCGCAGGTCACCCATCCAAGGACTTGCCAGTCTCACGCCGGCTTAGCCTCCGAGGTGTGACAAGAATCGGGTGCATTCAGTGTTAATATAATTGAGGAGGCAAATTCGTTGAACTTGATTTTTTTTCCCGTATGTGCAGGTGCTGTGAGAATGTTTGTTGTATAAAGGTAACATACTTTAATAAGTGCCAACAGTCTACAAAAAAACCCACAATATATACCTTCACACGGATTGTTCTCTTGAACAAATGCAAAACCCTGTACTCAGCGCCGTATCGATCATAGTAACAGTATTACAAACAAATCAACGAACATATTTTGACTTAAAACTTTCGTGACTGCAGGAATTAATATTCTTGGTTCTTTCGGTAAAATACGTAGATAGAAAACAAAAAATAAAAATAATGACTTGAAAATAACAGCAAAAATAATTTTATTCTATTTTCATTTTTAATTTTATTATTTTTTCTTTTTTGTTTTATATCTACGTGACTTTACCGAAAAATAATATAAAGGAACGTAACATGAATTTCCTTGCTTGGCACTGGCTCTGCTGAGGCTGTTGCCTAGATGGCAGTCTATGCCCACAATATATATATGAAATTTTCGCACGATTCTGAACACAGAAGCCCTTCAGCGAGCACCTGGTGCCAGCGTCAACATTTTGCAGTTGCCACCATGGGTGCGAGCCGCCTTTCATGAAGAAACGCGCGTTGCAGAGTTCTGTTGAGCACGCATCACCAGTGCAGTTTCATGTATTAGGTATAGCCCTGTGAGGCATGCGGCTCTTGACTCGGGTGCGACCGCAACAAACAAAAACATGAACAAGAAACATCTTAAAGTGACTACGCGCAACAGAAAAGTGCAGGAAAAAACAGCAAAGTCTTCCAGAAAAAAAACACCGCATATCAACGCTGTGTGCAAAAATACCATTGGGATGCAACACATTCATATCCACAGACGCACTTTCCTTCAAATTAACTTTCACCAGGGCAGTTGATACGGAGCTGAGATGCAATGGGCCTCGGCGAGAAAGACCCACCCCAGGAATGACCTGGGTAGCTCCAGATTGCAGGTGACCAGTGCCCACTGAGTATCGGTTAACACTGGGGCAGGCACGTTGCTGGTAATGGGTTTCAGACTGCAGCACGCGTCAGGAGGGGTCTTCCGGTGTTGAGCTCACATTACTTTGCCGGTGCGACGGTCATTTGCTGCTCAAATTCACTCAGCTGTCAATCGTGCTGGTGCCCACATTGATGCGAGGTGGCACGTCCTACCCTGCCAGCCAGGGAATTATGTGTCCATGGCAATGACTGCCATCACACCGAGTAAAGGCACGTGGGGTTAGGCGATGCAATGTGCCGCGACAGAGTTGCAATACGATACATCCGACCAATGAATTAATGCAAACTTATTTTACGATTTGGTTCTTTCGGTAAAGTCACGTATAAAGATATATCTTGGTGATATCTGTCCGCTTATATATAGATTTTTGTTGCTATTTCATTTATACCTGATGATGATTGCTTGTGTTGCAATCGAAACATCGTATGCTATTATTTAATTTATTATTTTATCTTTATACGTTACTTTACCGAAAGAACCAAAGATTAATTCCTGCAGTCACGAAAGCTCCAAATTAGATTATTTTACGATTTCAAGTTTGATACGGAGTTAGGGCATCAACGTAACTTGAACACAATTAATATATTGAATCGGGTGTCGAGAACTTGCCATTGAGCATAGCCAAAGTGTGGCGATGGCCCACTCCTTGGTATGCTCGGAACATATGGATCGACTCACTCCTCCAGAGCGCTGTGTTACAGGTGTGGCAACGCCACGTGGCTGCAATCCAGTGGCTTGGAGGAGGGAGTTGATGGATCGTGCAGATTTATTACACCGGCTGAGGTATGGGGTCGCCAGGATTTGGAAATATGTAAAAATGCATTCGTGAATTCACCTGTGTGGAACTTTGGGTGTTATCCCCTCATATGCGTGGGTTCGCTTCAGGTTTCATCTCACATGCAACCCACGTATTAATGTATACAATTCGGAACTCTCTTTGAAAAAAGGAGTCTTTAAGACTCAAGTGAAACTCTTCTAGACAAATAAAATAAATTATTATTATTATTAAAGTGTCTCCATATATATGGTACAAAATAAAAAAAAAATATGCCGGCCTAAACATCCCTCCTGCGAAGGAGTTCTGAGACTCAGTTAACCTCTATACTCTTTGGTTCTTTCAGTAAAGTCACGTAGGTGTAGAGGAGTAGGGGAGAGTGGTGGCGTCGCGTGCGCTGTCCGGTGCGGTGACATCACGGGACGTGGGGTCGCACGCGCCGGGCAGTGCACGTGACGTCTCCCCTCCTAGGGTATTTAAGGGAGACCCCGTGACGTAAGCGGGGTCACTGGAGGAACGGGGATAGTGGAAGGGGTGAAGAGGGAATTCCTTTATAGTGATATACTTGTTAATAAACCCTGGCGGAAGCCCCTAACTCACCTCCGTCTCCGAGTACCTCCGTCTACAACAGCAACAACTACTTAACATAGGTATAAAAATAAACTAAATCACGAAGTTTTGGGCGCAACACAAGTGCCCGTCATCAGGTGGGAAAGCATGGTCTGCTGCTGAGGCAGCCTTTTAAAAGGTTTGAAATGGGTGTAGCCCAAGGGTCATGAAGAAGTTGTCGGGGCTAGTGATGTTTTAAAACAGTCTGCCTCAGCAGCAGACCATGCTTTCCCACCTAATGACGGACGATTGTGTTGCGCCCGAAACGTCGTGATTTATTTTATTTTATACCTCCGTGACTTTAACGAATGAACCAAAGAGTATGGATTCTTGCAGTCACGAAAGCTTCAAATCACGTATTAATGGTTTAGTTTAAACATATTAATCCAGATTTGAAGCTTTCGTGACTGCAAGGATTCATATTCTTCGGGTATTTCGGTAAAGTCACGTAGGTAAAAAATAAAAATGAATAAAAGTAAAATAAAAAATCACGACGTTTCGGAGGCAACACAAGCTTATGTTGCCTCCGAAATGTCGTGATTTTTATTTTATTTTAATTTTACTTTTATTAATTTAAAATTTTTACCTGCGTGACTTTACCGAAAAAACCTAAGAATATTAATCCAGGTCTCTCCTGAAACTGAGACTTGTTGAGGCTTTTCTGGATGAACAGCATTATTTTAAAAATGGTTATACCACAGTTGCCATGTCACAATCTGGTGGCGTTCCACACACCTTAAGGCATCCGACGGTAGACTCACGACGAGTTGTTAACATCATCATTGCTGACAGAGGCAATTGTTGCGACAGAAGATTCACACCCGGGGTTTAATCATCGCTCGCAGACAAGCCTCGTGAGCGGGGATTTTATCCGGACTCCCCTGGCATTTTTAGCCTCGTACGTGTATGTACTGTATCTTGAACTTCTTTTGCACCGCACGTAGCCAACGTAGGCTAATGGTAGGTGCGTGGGAAGGGCAACAGAATGTGGTTCAAACACCTGTGCCAAATTATAGAGCTCACCGAATGCTATTAGCGTCCTTTAAAAGCCTTTGGACTAAATAATGCATTTCTAACTGAACATTCACACACTGTTAGGCGTCTTACTTCCGTAAGAGTTGTTTGTGCGTAGGCACAACTGACAACACGCTTACCACATTTCTAACGTACACCGCTCGTCGTCAGATCTGTAAATTACGAAAGAAACAAACCCCATCACAACAGACGAATAGTGGAAACCCGTATGTTTAAAACAACACGTAGGAACGTGTACCAAAAAAAAAACCAGTCAGCCTTTTGTGCATTGTGAAAAAAAAACTATCATGAGCAGTTCCTGAAGAGGTGCATTGTGGTGTTGTTGTCTTAGGTCATGACAAATAAATAGCAGGGTGACATTTGGAGCAGTTTCTCTGCTTCAGAGTAGAGGGGGAGAGAAAAAAAGTTGGAGTTCGCATTTCACACCGAGAGGCTTTGAGAAACCGGCGCCATTTTAATGAAAGCTTCCGTCTTCAGGTGGCACCGTCACAGCAAAATGACTGTATCAAGTGATACGTCGTGATTTAATTTATTTTTTATTTTCTTTCTTCTAATTTCTTTTCTACGTGGCATTACCGAAACAAACAAAGAGTATGGACCCTTGCAGTCACGAAAACTTCAAATCTAGAATTAAAATTAATGAAGTTTACAAAATAGCAGTTTAGGCTTGACATGCACACACGTCGTGGGCACTGGGTATATTATGTCACTGAGCGTTATGACGCCGAGTATTTTGATGGCTCGTGAATAAGCTGAGGTGGATTATAACCGTGCATCTCCGAGCAACGGATGTGTGTGTACACTTCCCGTGACCCTGTGGTCTGAAGACCGCAGCATGCTGGCGCGTTAACGTGTGGGCCACTCCCGTAATTCTGAACGCTCAAACCGCAGGGTGACGCGCGGCTCGAGATGGGGCTCCCTTTCATCGCCACTCTCCCCAAAGCCTCTTATGTTGGATGCGTCAGTGGCAATTGATGCTCAAGGTCCACTCGTGTTGTGACTCACGGAGTGCACCTCGTGCCATTTTCTGCTAATGTTTAAATCAGTGGTGATTATCTCGTAAAATGTGAAAATTGTGTTTCCGGATTTTTTTTTATACGATTTAAGCGCAGATTTTTATTTTATTTTATTGTGATGAGGTTTTAATCTCTATCATGTGTGTTTTTTTAAGCTTTTCATTGATTTCATCTCAGTACTCTTTTATATATGGAGGTATCCCTTTTAAATGTATAGGGGGCACAATCTTAGATTATCAAGTGGGGCAAAGGAAGAAATACATCGATTGAACGGTTATTTCGTTTTTCAGATTACATATATGGAGAGATTAAAAAGTAAATGACAAAAAACTAAATATATAATTTCAGAGTTTTTTTAAAATGATCATTTGTGCCTGTGAACCACTGGCAACACAGCATCAAACAATAATATGTTTTATTTGAAATATGAAGTGGTCACGTACTAACAAAAAAAACCTTCACGGTATAAAATGACCTGGGGAAGTGAAGATGCTGACGACGTGATGGTTTGGCGAGTGGTTATGGTCACGAGGAGAGGAGCAGGTGGAGGCTCGGAAAAAGACAAACTTTGAAACATCACCGAAGTTTTAATAGCTGTAGACAATTGCGACTGATGTACATTCCATTGATATCCTCTAACGGTTAAAGGGATTACATTGGCCACACATCCTTGAGCCTACTCTTATAAACCATAAAAAATATCCTGAAAGTCTTTCGAATCTGTGCCCCCCAAGATGATGGCATGGAGGGTGATTTTTTCACTCATAGGACATCTCATCCACGGATAGCATCAGTCGCAAGTGACATCTGAACTGGTTCCAGCCCCCTCCCCTCACCACTCCCACTGACCAGCATGGTTAATAAAGTTTACTCAAATCATCACTAATGACATGGTGTGGGGAGGCATTGCTTCAACGGTGGATTGACAGAGGGATGCAAATGATTATTAGTTATTATTGTAATGAGTAACCACCAGCGAGATTGACTCCATGGGAGGCAATTACTTGGTTCACTGACGGTGACGCTCGTATATTTGCAAGTGTTTAGCACGAGACTTAAAGCATTACGGAACTTTTGGGTGACCCTAATATCGCAGGAAGGTCAGGCACGTGGTGAGCTGATGCCACCCCCCCCCAAGCTCTGCAGTCCTCTAGCTAGCAAAGTTTAATCGGCCAATTCACGTGAAAAGAAACCGGAGCATCCGGAGAAAAACCCACGCGTGCGAGGGGGCAACACTCGATCCCACACAGACGAAACAAGTGGATTCCACATCAGAATCAGAAAGGGTTTTATTCGCCATGAAAGTTCGCGCAGACAAGGAATTTACTTTGGCCGGAAGGTGCATACATTCAACATTTAGGAATCTTAAATCTTAAAAAAGTGGTTTACAAGTCTAACTATACTAAAGGTACAAGTCTAACTAATACTAAGGAGCTAAAGTATGTAAAAATTGAACACAATAACATCTAAAATATACAATAGCTATAATATACAATATAAAATTCCAAAAATGCAAATAGGGTAATTCTGACCTCACTGCCTTCCTTGTGTACGGCACTTTGATGCGCACGTGAAGGAGGGCCCAGGTGCACTCGCACGGCTGGGCATTACCACCGTCATCAGAATGCAAGACACGTTTTTTTGCCCGCTGAAGGCGGAACCGTAGGATTTTGAAGTCGGGACCCCCCCTCCATCCTCCCAGCATTCCCTCCCGTGGCTTTGGCTGCGGTTGCGGCGAGACGACATGTGAGCCACACCTCTCGGTGGTGAATCCTTTTGCATCGTCGACGGGCGCGTTACCAGCAGACCGGAGCCGGGAGAAGGCAGGGCGGGCCCACGAGTGCAAGAAACATCACGGATGACTTGCGACTGTCACCACTGAAATGCATTTTCAAGTGAAAATTGTGCGTGTTTATGGGCGGATGCGTGTTGACGGAAGCGCAATTTCTGAGTCATCCGCAAGTAAACCTGTACGGACTGTGAGACGCGCAGCTATATTAGATGTTGCATGGTCTTCTAATTCATAGCTTGGATTTCAAGTTTACATGGTTTTTCATAATCCAACATTCCATCGCTAACACTGCTCATTCTACTTCTAAATATATTCTCTTTGGTTCTCTCGGTAAAGTCACGTAGGTAGAAAAATAATAGATCACGACGTTTCGTTTGCAACACAAGCAATCGTCATCAGGTGGGACAACCACAGCAAGAAAAAACTGCTGAAATAGGCCAAAAAAAACTGCTGAAGTAGACTTTACCGAAAGAACCAAAACGCATGGATTCCTGCAGTCACGAAACCTTCAAATCAACATTCTAAATATGTTTTTTTTTTGTGAGACAGATAGGAGACCTATATTTAACTACATCGCATTTAGGACAATATCACTCGCTGAAGCTATATCGTTTCATCTTTCCCCAATGTTATTCCCGGTGCACGTTTGGCATGATGATGATGTGAGTAAAAAAACATCCATTTGGAAATGATTTACTTGATACAGCTGTCGTGGCTGTGACGGTTCCACCTGAAGACGGAAGCTTGTGTTGCCTCCGAAACGTCGTGATTTTTATTTTATTTTACTTTTATTAATTTTAATGTTTTACCTACGTGACTTTACCGAAAAAAACCTAAGAATATTAATCCTTGCAGTCACGAAAGCTTCAAATCTAGAATCCATCTGGAAACTTCGCCGAACACTGCGACCCCAATCGGTCCAAGAGAATGGGCCACGCGTGATATGTTTCACTTAATTTCTTCTCTACGTAAAAAAACACGCCTTCGAGTTGCCTTCATTCCTTTTACAAATACAGAAGCAGCACTTTCCCGCACGCTCCGCTATGCGATTGGCGTTTGTTCCACGTACGTACGTTGAACTTCTTTCGCACCGTACGCAGCCAACCGTGCTCATGGGAGGTGCAGCAACGCGACATTCCTCTCTGGTCGCTGCAGTCAGCCGGATCGTCGGGGCCGTCGCGATGGCGAGCTGGGGGACTGGGGGGTCTGGGAGGTTGACTCACGTCTAAGCCGAGTCCCGCAATGACATCCGCCGTGCGTCTTCCACGGGCACTGCAGCGAACGTCATCATTTTTGAGAAAAGGGAATTTCCCCCTCCGCCCCCCACCCCCTATTATTTTGTTGTTGTATGAAAACAAACCCCCCCCCCCTCCCAGAATTTGACTCCCAACAGCGCGTTTTGTGCGGTCGTTTTGTGACCCGAGCTAAGACGGTCGGAACTCGCCGACTCTGGAGAGACGGGATCAATGATTGACAGCTGGAAGCCAGGTTTCACACTCGGAGGATATCCATCAGTGGGGGCTCAGTGCTGTCGCCTCTCAGCCACTCGGCCACCTCCATCCAGGTGTCTCTCCATGATACAGGTGTTTTTTGGGGGGGTTAGATCGCGTAAATATATGAATGTGTCGTTAAACCCGCCACCACCCGACACGGCCAATGAGTAAGGTTTGTCACGTAAACAGAACGTGCCAATTCGTTACGAGTACAGCACTAGTGTGTAGTGTAGTGTATAGTGTAGTGTATAGTGTAGTATACTAGTACAGCACACCGGTGTGTTGGAGAGCAATGCCACGACAATTACAATCTGAGTACGACGTTTCGCCAGTTACTTTGCCAGTTATTACAACTAGCTTCATCAGAAGTCTCTCTTTAACCTTCTGTTCACCGCGTTCACTTCAGCAAACTCGGGGAGAGGGGGTTAGCAAACCATGCAACGGCAGGAAAGGGGCTTTTTTTCGAATTCCGTAAAAACACCCCTCTAAATATATCAAGAGCCGCAATGTTTGTGGTGAAGAATACGAGCTGGTGTGGTCCCCTAATACATGACGTCACGTAGCAGACCTTCCAGAGCCGCACGTGGCTACTGACCAGCAGGTTTGCCAATACCTGGGCGAGCTTCACTGATTTGAAGCTTTCGTGACTGCAGGATTCCATACTCTTTGGTTCTTTCGGTAAAGTCACGTGGGTATAAAATAAAGTAAATCACGACGTTTCATGCTTTCCCACCTGATGACGGAGGCTTGTGTTGTGCCCGAAACGTCTTGATTTATTTTATTTTATACCTACGTGACTTTACTGAGTCTCAGAACTCCTTTGCAGGAGGATCCTTCCTCTCTGGGATTTTTAGGCCAACATATTTTTTTACATTTGTACCATATATATGGAGACATTTTAATAATAATAATTTATTTTATTTGTCTAGAAGAGTTTCACTTGAGTCTTAAAGACTCCTTTTTTTAAGGAGAGTTCTGAATTGGGGGTGTTTGGCCAATTCCATTAATAAGTTGTGTGTGTGGAATCAGGAGTAGCTGGAGATAATCCACGCACATAGGGGCATAATAACAAAGCTTAGCTGGCAATGGGTACAATAATGTATTGCTGTGTTCACCATCACTCAATGCCAGAAATTTTACCATCTTACGATGAAGCAAACACTCCCCCCCCCCCCCCCCCACTTTGCATGCGGAGATCAAAAACGTGCACACTCCCATCATCGTCGGTTTGCTGCAAAGGTCATTCCAGGAACGGACGAAGGCCTTCCGATCTCATCATCTCAGAAGCTAAGCAGGTTTTTGGGTCTGGCCCCGTACTTGGATAGTGGGAGGCTCGGGGTTTTTCGGGTGTTGTTGGTGTGGGGATGGCAAGCTGGCCAGAAGATCTTAGAGCTGAGTGTGACTTCCATGGTGCTGTGGGTTTTCTCCGGGTTCTTTGGTTTCCTTGTAGTTGAAGCCACATACTTACCACATGGCACTCGCCAAACAACCCAATGCAGGATCCTTCTGACAAAGAGTCGTGAAATTCTATGAGATTTTCCTGGGTAAAAAAAAGTATACAGTATATATATTTGGGTGTGATTTTTTTAAAGTTAAATGCGATCGGAATATAAAAATGCTGTACTGTGTATCAATATATCATAGGCACTGCAATGTAGGTAACAGGTATCCATAGAGTGAAGGTATTTATGGTATGCGTGTAAGATAATGAAATATTAAATATATATAAAGATAACATTATTACCTTTAAAAAATGATCACTGACCCACCTCCCTTCTTTTCTGATCCTCTGGATTATTTAGCTGCTATAAACTTCCACATGATAAGCCACTTCGTTCAGATATTATTTGTGGCCAGCTTCTGAAAAAGAGCTAAAGAACTCAAAAGCCTTATCTGGTCAAATCAACATCGTATTTTTATTACGTGAATCTTATCCAGAATTTCCTATCCATTTTTCAATTTCCTCTTTGTTTCTCTGTCATCTCTTTATTTATGTCCCTGTGCCCCCCCCCCCCTTCCCCAAAATCCACGTGAGCTCTCTTATTTTCCCAGAACACGGTCGGGGAAAAACGTGGTTGATGTCAACTCATCGACCGATGTTTCCTTATCTGTGTGCCTTGGTCCTGTACTGTTGTCCAAAAGTGTAAATGTACGTTTGATTCATTATTATATCATTATTATGACCGACGAAGTTGTATTCCGAAAGTGTTTACCTGCATAAAGAGGGAAGGTTTCCCCATTTTCCAACTCGTAATTAAACACAGCCAGAGCTCGTGGGTTGTCACCCGCTCAACTAACAGTTCCATAAATCCATCATAGGCTGCTTTCTGGAATTCCTAGGCAGGGGGCGGGGGGGTGCAGTGCCGATGGGGTCCAGGGTGCTGTCTGCTTCCACGTGATGGATAAATGCCACCGGGCACCTTCGGCAGTGAACACGTTCGTCACGTGGCGCTGCTCGCTTGCGCACGAGCCACGCACACACGCGCACACACACGTACGTACAAAAAGATCAAGACAAAGATCACCCATATAGCCTTAACCAGATGTAGCAATCGGGTACCCGATACCCGTACCCTACCCGATACCCGGCTACCCGTACCCGGCCGGGTATCGTGTAGGGTACCCGTTTGCGACCCTGGTGCGGCCGGGTACGGGTAAGGAATCAAAACCCGTTTGCGACCTCTGGCCTTAACAGACGGTAGGGGCAAGTGCTGTTATCGAGCACCTATGAAGACCGGAACGGTACCACGAGGGGATGGGTGGCCAGCACCACGCCCGACCGCCTTTGTCTCCCCAGTGGCGATGTTTACACACTACACCAGGTACTAATTTGAGGCTGAGTCTACCTAGGGGAGGCTCGGGACCCCATTTTTGATTCGTCAGCGAAGGTAAAGGTGCAGCCCTGCAATCTCCGGAGGGAAGTTGTTTGTGTGTTTTTTCTTCCGGATGTGCAGTGTGCTATGCATGCTCTTACGAGGGGAGAAAACGAGTGCAATATGTGTAAGCGAACGATCCCTCCGTGTCAAACTCAAGTTCAGTCAATTAAAGACGATGGGGCAGGATTCACATGTTTATTAAACCGCCGAAATACATTGTTGTTGTTGTTGGAAATGGAAGCATCGGCACAATTTTGCCACAAAAACCCGATGTAAAAAATAAAATGTAACATTCGTCATCGTGTGAAATGAACCCAACGAGTGACGTTACGGAATGGCAGGAGGAGAGAACAAAACGGGGGACAATTGTCAAGGCGGCTGTGCCAAGATCACAAATGGAGGTGGCCACGGCGTTGTGGGAACAGAACAGCCTTGAGTCCATGAATCTGGGAGGTGTAAAGTTGGGTGACGGGGAGGAGACACCGTGTGGCTGTAACTCATCTCTAAGCGACCTCGCATGTTACATCACTCGCAACGGTGGTGGTGTGTTTTTTTCCTTCTTCTAGCCTGGCATCAGCGATATAACGAGATGGCCACTAATAAAAAGACAACACTCTCATGGCACGGCCACAGCTATGGTGACACAATAATAAGCAACACTAAATGGGTTCATAAATGCCAGTTGACTGGTAGATCATTTGCAATGATTTGATGGAACAAGCAATGAATAGCTAGCAATGTAAAGGACGGTGTACTAAGAGTTGAAACCACAAAATGTATGATGAAGAAATGGAGTGCTATGCAAAGGGATGAAAATGTACAGCCAAAGATAGAGCACAAAACGGAACTCTATAAAACTATTCGGTAGAGAATGAAAATATGAATGTAAAAACACAAGACAATTTTATATTTTGATTGCTATTTCCCAAACCTTCTTCTCCCCACAAAAAAGGCTGCTTTTCTGCAGCAAATATTTCGACAGAATAAGAATGGTGGCTGAGAAAGGAAATGCAAATGATAGCGATCATATACTACTATTTGTTTTCACCAGGTAAGGCCCACTGAGCTGTGTCGCTCTTTTTTCAGAAGCGACGTAGCCACAAACGATAGCTGAATGAAGTGGCTTATCACGTGGAAATTGATATCAGCCAAATACTCTATGGCCTGCGAAGGAAAATAAGTGGGTTTGAGCAGGACACACGTTGCTAGAAGAGATCATGATGATGGATGAAGTGGTGAGATCAGCTCGTGCGCAGGAAGAGGCAGGTTGTGGCATCGGCGTGAGGAACCCACCGTCCAGCGGTGGATAGTCCATGGCTGATGATGAGTGCAAATAACAGCGGTATATTACGACTCTCCGTTACTGTATTGGTAATTTAGTTGTTTGTAATGTATAGTTTAAATCACGTTACATCATTCGCCAATTAGTTTTTCAATGTTTTTGAAATATAATTAATTACTCGATCCTCTACTTCATGTGGCTGACAGTGCCGAATTATCCCAGTAGCACAAGTAGCTACATATGCTCTGGGCTATCAATTCCGGTTCAGTGATTCTGCAATTGCTCTATTACCTGACTGCCTTCAACTTTTTTGAACTACTGGGTGTTTAAGGTTAGCGATTTGTCGTATTATCTGGCCGTATAGCAAAAGAAAAAATCCAATAACTTCACAATGCAAGTAAAAAATGCGTGTTTTAATATTTACGTGTTTTTAGGGACCCTTTATAACATATGCTACAGGCCCCGCGCTAGCTTAATCAGGCACTGGGTGGCTTATGTAGGGCAATAACTGTAGTTTGACTTTGAGGTGGTTGAGCCGAGATCAATGTGTCAGGTGTAGCTGAGTGCATCATCGACGCTGCCATGATGCCTCCTCCTTCGTGTTTGTGAATGGGACATCGAGTCATTCATTATTCGTTCCGTGGGCTCTGCTCTGGGTGGTGACCACAGTCGCCCCAAATAGCCGGAGAGTTTTTATTTTAAATTTTCCATTTGTGCCATCAATTGCTAAATGAAGACAATTAAGTTGTGATGATTGCAGCTGCTTATGACTGCACAATGGCGCCACTAACAAAGGCTCTTTGTAACGCAGTAGAATGGGATATACAATTACTGTATGGTGACAATGCTGCCAACACTGGAAGGCATTCATACAAAATTTTACTGGGGAACACCTTTCATGATGTACAGAGTAAATTGAAGCACACAAAGCAATTGGTTCAGCTCATTAGTCTACGTCTTATCAATTTTCTCGTGACAATTTGTGAAAATCGTCCCGCATTATTTTAAAGGAATATATTTAATGTTGTTTCATGCGCAGCAGTTTGCACACTTTGTTTTGACGCCTGTGACCTGAGTTTGATTCTCTGCCACGGTTAACTTCGGAGGCCAGTGATAGCTGAACCTGCCCTATACCCCATCCTTGTCACCAACACACACTGAGCAGTGCGGTGAAGTATTGTCAAATCAGCCCCCCCCCCCCCCATGACCCACACAGTTCAGGCAAGGATTGAGTCAGTCGTGGAATGATGTAGGGATATTATAATTGAATGTGCCACATTACAATTATAGTTTGTTCCAGTGTAAGCATCTCTAGGGGAATGCTGATTTACTCTGGGATGACGGGGAGTGGTCAGTGCAACCAGACCTGAAATTCGGGTCATCTTGGGACATAGGCCCATATACCACGCTCTGTGTTCTGAGTTTCTACAACCTGCCCTATCTCTTCCCTTGTGTACAATCTTTGTGCAGTCTGCTTGGGAAATGAAGCCATGCTGGGCTCTCTGCGAAGGCAAGAGTTCGGCAAGGTTTTGGTCCAGCGTTTGGTTTCAATATTTAAAAAGTCAGAAGTGATGTCCAGCTCAATTAGGCCCTGAGAGGGTGCTCATCTCCTGTTTACAGCCCTGAACCGGTGGTATAAATTCCTCATTCCTATGGCGGGGGCGATTCTATCAATAGGACAATGACTCCATAATATTGTTTTTATTTTCTTAGAAAATATTGGTCGCGAAAGCCTACGTGTTAAAAGGACACTGACTGTTGACTTTCCCACAGGATTTAAAGCTTTCGTGACTGCAGGGATTCATATTCTTGGTTCTTTCGGTAAAGTCACGTAGAAGGGAAGTAATAAAATAATAAAAATAAAACATAATAAAATAAAATAATTCTCACGACGTTTCGGCTACTTGCGTTGTAGCCGAAACGTCGTGAGAATTATTTTATTTTATTATGTTTTATTTTTATTATTTTATTACTTCCCTTCTACGTGACTTTACCGAAAGAACCAAGAAGATATTCCCAACGGAGTGTCACTCGTTGCAATTAACTTTGGACGGTTAACGGGCTGCTGCCAACCACCGCCAGGTAGTTCCAGGTAGTTCAACTTAGTGGTTCGCCAGGTAGTGGAAGGGGTCTCGATGCTTTGTGCTACAGCTGTGGGTGCCCTGGGGAGTTGGGCGTTGTGACTGGCCCTCAGTGCAAATACATACATTGCGGTCACTGCGGTGTGACTGGTATTCGTGCAGAAGGGGCAGACGCGCAGCTTCTACAGCTGAAGGTGACTGAGAGTGCGTGAGCTGTGACTACCTCGGAGTCAAAATAAAACCCCACAGTGTTGCCGCTCTGGAGAATCGAAGTGCAAAGCTAAGGCGCAGGGGAGGAAGCTTACCGACAAACATGGATCCCCTTCACTACCTCTCTTGCAGTGGGCATTGCTTCTTAAGAGCATTCGTGAGGGCATTTAGGCACCCCCCTCCTTACCCCCCCCCCCTTCACTTACAGGGGCATCAGAGCTTAGGAAGACGCCAGGGGGTTGTGGAGTTCATTTAAACGGTTTATTGACAGGTTTCCATTGCACTATAATCCAGGGTGTGTGTGTTTGTGCTGTTATCGATCTCCTTTCATACCCCCCGTGTCGTTGTCGCCGAATCCTCTTGTTCACGGAATACTTTCGAAAAAGGAAAAACGGCGAAATTTTCCTCGTGCAGATGAAATTCGGCGCGGTGTGAGAGATTCCGTGGGGAGCACACGTGCCAATAGCGCCTGTCCTAGGCGGTGTTCGCAGTGCACGTGTGGGTCAGTACGATGTTGGTAACGAGCACACACAGACAGCCACGTAGCCTAGCTGTCAACCTTTGTTTTTGTTAATTTAAACGAATCGGCATCGACACTCTTGCCTTGAAGTCGTCGGGGTTTTATTTTCTCTGATAAAAAAAGAGTAGTTGCTACATTCTAGATTTGAAGCTTTCGTGACTGCAAGGATTCATATTCTTAGTTTTTTTCGGTAAAGTCACGTAGGTAAAAACATTAAAATTAATAAAAGTAAAATAAAAATATAAAAACGTCGTGATTTTTATTTTATTTTACTTTTATTCATTTTAATGTTTTTACCTACGTGACTTTACCGAAAAAACCTAAGAATAGTTGCTACATATTCTTTGGGTCTTTGGGTAAAGTTACGGAGATAGATTTCGTTTTAAAGCTTTCGTGACTGCAGGGATTCATATTCTTGGTTCTTTCGGTAAAGTCACGTAGAAGGGAAATAATAAAAATAAAACAATACAATTCTCACGACGTTTCAATTGCAACACAAGCAATCATCATCAGGTGTGAAACCCACGGTTCAAATATTTGAACCTATCTCCGTGACTTCACAGAAAGACCCCAAAAATACGAATTCCTGCAGTCACGAAAGCTTTCAGTCAAAGAAGTGATCGCTACAGTGACCGTGTTTCTCGCGAGAATCCATCGGGAGTGTTTGTCAGCTCGTTGCTGCCTCTGGCCAACATGCACATCTCGCCCGGGTGCAACAAAAAAAAATAAAGAGCCCGTTGAAGGAATTGCGAGTCAGACTTGCCTGACGACCAGACTTGCCGCACATTCTTTGTGGTCACCAGCGATGGAAGCCGTTTATGGGCTCACCCAGACGCAATAGAACAAGTACAGATAGATATTCGCATGCGTGGCTGTTGTTGACTTTAAGTGGGGGGGGGGGGGGTAACCAGCCTTACATTCTTAATGACCAAACACGTATCCCATAAAATAATTAAAATAAAACATAATAAAATAATTCTCACGACGTTTCGGCCACAACGCAAGCAGCCGTCTTCACCTGAGGACGGCTGCTTGCGTTGTGGCCGAAACGTCGTGAGAATTATTTTATTATGTTTAATTTTTATTATTTTATTACTTCCCTTCTACGTGACTTTACCGAAAGAACCAAGAAGATGAATCCCTGCAGTCACGAAAGCTTTAAATCGAAACGTATCCCCTATATATGTATTTCGATGAGCGCTCACTCACGTGCAAGTCTTGTATGTGTACCACGTAACCAAAGTAAACGTGTAACGTTGGTACAACGTTGGCATGTGGTTGGAACAGGTGGTCCAACGTCGAGCCAACGTTGGCCTGGCGTTCCAAGGTTACCGGGGTGCGTGTTGCCGATACAAACCCAACAATAAAGCCAAAGATCCGCCCACTTCAAACAGATATAACCTTTGGCTGCAGTAGTTCTCTCGCTACATTTCTTCCTGCCACAGCAGTCCACCTGCTGTATTTTCTTCACCTGAAGACGATTGCTTGTGTTGCGATCGAAACGTCGTGATTTTTTTAAATCATTTTTTCTATCTACGTTACTTTACCGAAAGACACGAAGAATATGAATTCCAGCAGTCACGAACACTTTAAGCAAAGATCCCTCGTTTGGCATTTTAAATTCACGGGAATTTGCCTGCTGTTTGGCCGGTGCCTATTTGGGGTCAGTGCCGAATTTGGGATATGGGATTGGCACGGCAGGAATCAAGGCTGAGAGCGAATCCCATGTTTGGATTCCTGATGAGTATCCAAACAATCTGTGGGAAGCCAGGCGAGATTCATGTGCGGAAAAACGCCCGCGGGTCACGGTTTTTGCCGAGCACAGTCCCATAGGCCCCCCCCCCCAATAAACACCACCAAGCGGCCAGCCACAAACAGCACTGTTGAAGGTATAATAGATGATAGTGAACGCGTTTGTAGTGCAGTGCGCACTTGCTACCCACTCTGCCACTGTTGGCTTGCACTTAATCACACGCACAACGACAAAGATCACCCGTATAGCCTTAACAGAGTGTAGGGGCAAGTGCTGTTAGCGAGCACCTATGAAGGCCGGAACGGTACACGAGGGGGTGGGTGGCCAGCATCCACGCCCGACCGCATTTGTCTCCCTAGTGGCAATGTTTACACACTACACCGGTACTCATTTGAGGCTGAGTCGACCTAGGGGAGGCCCGGAACCAGTTCAGATAATTGTCACTGGTGTTGACCGTCAGCGGGAATCGAACCCGTGTCGCCGGGTTCATAGCGCAGCGCGCTAACCGCTACACCACCGCTCCCCACACACACACACAGAGACACACACACACAGAGACACACACACACAGAGACACACACACACAGAGACACACACACACAGAGACACACACACGCGCACGCGCATCCGTGAACGCACCCACGCACATACCGTTAGTGCGACTAACAGACATCCTGTGTCCACACCCCTGTACCTGCCCTGTTTGTTCACCACCTGCCCCGCCCTCCGCGTGAGACATAATGCACACCGGGTCACACTTTGTACCGCACTGTTCGCCCTGCGGTAGCTCACTCTCGCAAACCCAAGCACAGCGGCTCCACGGAGTACACCGGAGCGAGCCATGGAAGAAATAATCTTTAAAGTGCAAGGTACCATTCTTTTTTTCTCTCGTAAACTTTCGCTTTTGTCGCTTGCTGTGAACCACGCGTGACATATGTGATTAGTGTGTGTACGTAGTAGCACAGCAGATACTGTTAGCAATGTAATCTGAGTCTTATATGAGACCAACGTCCTCTGTTCTCTATGTGGGTATGCGTATTTTGTAATGAAGTACTCGTTTGACAGAAAAGTTAAGAGGTTTTATCAACAGCGTACAACAAACGTGTACATTTGTATCCATTATTTTTCAACGCAATTACCTACAACGTCCTTGTCAAAAGTATAGTATATGCTCGGTACATTACCATGGGGCTTTAAAACAAGTTTAACATGAGGCTGGCAGGTTTTTTCCCCCCAATACTTTGTTCTTAAGGCATACATGACATTTACTGCTGACTATTCTTATAAATATATCTCTTCCGAAGTTCAAATCTATTGTATGTATGTTGAACTAAAATATTCATCTCGACCAACATTTCCATTCAGATGTAGCAAGCTGATGGTTTGACATACGGTGTAAGGCTATGGATCCATTGTCTCACGCTGAACAACGCTGGCAATGCGTCACGTCCGTAGTTCTTGTCCTAGTATGTCAAAGCTTGCAATAGCACTGCTGGTAAGCGCACCGTGTGTGTGTGTGTGTCGTGTTACGCCTGCCACGCTTGTAGAGGGAAAACAGGGCGGAACACGTCTGTGCGCAAACGTTGGCATGGCCGCGAAGCGCAAATGCACGCGTTGAACGAATGTCAGCGTCCCCGTGATTGCAGCTCACAGACACAGTGACATAGGTGGGCTATTCACGGCAGTGAGCTCCGCTGTTGGGTTACGTGACCTCTAACGCGTTGAGCGTAGACGTCAACTGAGTGTGCTTCACACGGAAGAAGTGTGATGCGGTGCCGATGGAGGAGTATTTAGTTTTGTAAAAAAAAAAATCCAAAGTGCCACCGCAGTGACTTTAGCCGCTGACGACAACCAGATCGGGACCCGCTTCAGCCTTTGTAGTTTTACCCTTTATTCTTAGAGAGAAGCGATTGACTCGTCCGGATTAACTGGATAACCGTGCAGTCGACAAACCAAAATCTATCAGGTGAGATACATCCGTTGCGAATATGCGACGTTCTGCCCCGTCTTTGCTAGAATTGCTAAGAGGGCCACTGTTTTTCTTTTACGCGGAAACATTGAAGGCAACCTCACCCCCCCCCCCCCATGGACTTCGGACAAACACGGGACAATTGCCCATTTGCCACGAGACGTATTTTGTTGTATTGCAGACGGCAGTAAATGTGCACCCATTGACCGAGCCTCAGGCCATGCCTCCCGAATGCCCTCACTTACTCTCCAGTCACTTTCCCCGGGTGTGCTGAGAAAAAAAAGCATCGGAGTACATCTGAGCGAGTAATTGGTAAAACAAATATATATATACTTTATAGCCAGATACAGACAAACAAAAAGAAGATCCCATCAATTGTATTATGAAAAGCCAAATCTGTGCCAGTAACCGTGTAATACGTGTGCTGGTGCAGTTGCATGAGACATGACGAATGCATGTTGAAAACTAAAATGATCGGTATTCATCTCTGTTTAATATCACTGTTACGAGCCTCTTGATCGTCACTTAGAAGTTGAAATGCACTTCGCGTGTGTGATCCATACTCACGTGAAACTGCACACGCATGCAAAGATCGTGGTACATTACTAATGCATTAATGCGATTCATAAAATGCACAGAAATACATTGAATCCGCATCCCGCATCTCCGGTTAGCACGATTGTCTACGTACGGTGTGGACGAAGTTCAACATTATGTCATAGGCTAAAAGGTCGGTGATGCCGTTTAATTCTTTAGCGTATGCTGAACAAGTTTTCACCACCATGTTAGCTTTTGTTTAGTTAAGTAAATCAGAATCAAGACAAATGACAAAGTACTCTATCGTGTACAGCACAGTTAGATGACCTGTAATCAGACGTCTGCCTCAGTAGCTTTCCCCCTCTTTTTTTCGTTGAACCTATCTACGTGACTTTACCGAAAGACCCAGAGAATATGTAATCAGACAGTTTCTTCAAATCTCTTCTTCTCAGCCTTCCTGCCGATGCCTTCACTCCACTCCAACAGACATAAAATGCCTCAGCCCGGATCATTCTTCACCTCCCCCACAATGCCCGCACTTCTGCTCCCCTTATTACCAACTCCACTGGCTTCCTGTCTAATACCGCTGTCTGTTTCCAAATCGTCACTCTCATCTTTAAATCTTTCCATGATCTTACCCCAACCCTAGCGTGCTTGCTTCTCTCATCTCTCACGACCAGGGCCGGATGAAGGCACGGGGGCTTTAGAGGTTGCAGCCCAGGGGCCTCTGCCAGCTGGAAGGGCCTTCAGAGATGAAGTGAAACGTTATTTCACTCGTGAATGTTGAATTGTATTTGTTGTTAGCCTTGTAGAAATACATTTTATTTTTCTTCAGCTTTGTTTTCATTTTGAAAATATTACTGGGGGGCGGGGGGGCTCACAGCATCCTGTAGCCCAGGGTGCCTACACAATCTTAATCCGGCCCTGCTCACTGCTCTGTTCCATTCCAGCTTCCTCTCCGTGCCTCCCTCGCCCCTGCGTCCACGCTTTTGTTCCTTTCCCCTTCGAGCTCCCCTTCACTGGAACCAACTCCCGCTGCACGTCAAACAATCATCTTCACTGTGGCCTGCTTCTGACCCTGCTTCAAAACGACCCTCGTACCTTTAACCGAGCCCACCCTTCTGTTACAGCCGCTCCCACCAACTGCTACGACCAGGTCTACCCCAACCCCTATCGTTACCACTACCACTATCGCTACCCCAACCCCTATCACTACCCCAGCCCCTATCGCTACCCCAACCCCTACCACTACCCCAACCCCTACCACTACCCAACCCCTATCACTACCCCAGCCCCTATCACTACCCAACCCCTATCACTACCCCAACCCCTATCACTACCCAACCCCTATCACTACCCCAACCCCTATCACTCACCTTACCCCTACCTACCTTTCCCCCCTTGCTCTCCCAACTATCACCATAACTCCACCACCACGTTAAATAACCCCAATTTTTCATCTTAACCACTCTCATCATATGCACCATTCTTTTTATATAATTACAGACTCGATACAAATTGTTATCATTCGTGCATTTGGTATTCGGGCCATTCTCATAGCTGAAGGCTATCGCGAAGGCATTGTGTTTCAAAGACAGGTGTTGTTGGCAGTAGTTTGTGTGTTGAACTTCTTTCGCACCATACATAGCTCACAGTCGGGGAATTTTTCCATGTGGCTTCAAGCAATTGGATCCGTCACGAATCATTTTCAAGTTTGACAAATGTTGAGCGCAACACCAGTGCAAGTGGCCGACTCTTTTTCGAATAACATCGCAGGGTCTGCATACGCCCGCAGTATTAACCAGGGCGCCCGTCGGGCTCGAATCGGGAACTTCTGCATCGAGCGGGTCAACACGCTGACGCTTCATCCTCTTAGTTTTTTCGGTAAAGTCACGTAGGTAAAAAATGAAATTAAAATTAATAAAAATAATAATAGAAATAAAATAATAAAAAAAATCACGACGTTTCGGAGGCAACACAAGTCTCCGTCACCAGGTGGGACCGTCACAACTAGATTTGCCAAGTTAAGGGGGAGGAGGGGGGGGGGAGCTTATCAGAATGTGGTAGCCAATGAATGGAACGTATTGGGAGGGGGGGGGGGGCTAAAATAGAGCACGACGTGTACGTGGACGTGTTTGTGCGCAAGCCCCTGTTGGTGCACATGATAGAAGAAAACGAAAATGCCCATACTTCGATTTAAAGCTTTCGTGAATGCAGGGATTCATCTTCTTGGTTCTTTCGGTAAAGTGACGTAGAAGGGAAATAATAAAATAATAAATGAATGCCATTCAGATGCTGTCTTCCCGACAGACCTGTTCTTCACCTGAGGACGGCTGTTTGCGTTGTGGCCGAAACGTCGTGAGAATTATTTTATTATGTTTTATTTTTATTATTTTATTATTTCCCTTCTACGTGACTTTACCGAAAGAACCAAGAAGATTAAAATGCCCATGTTGTTTTTACCAGTGTTGGCTGACAATCAAATACGAAAAAGGAGATTACTGTTCAACGCTTGGCCGCGTCATCGGCCCCAGTATGAGCAGACAGTGGCTGTGTCGTTTCACTTGCAGGACACGACCCTGGTGAGCACTGCACGTGGGCTCCAAAGGGGCACGTGCAATCAGCAGCCCGCATTGTTAGGGTGCCTTTATGCTGCACTTTAACTGCAGGCTGTCTGAACCGTGGGTACGAATACACTTTGGCAAGCAGTTACATATTATATGGAATCATCAAAGGTGATGCTGTTTGGCACGTGATTGTTTTTAAGCATTACCCTATGAGCAAATCGATAGAACTAAACATTTATTTTCACTTTCCCCCGCCCCCCTCCCCCAATTATATTCCAATTGTGGCACGAGACAAACATAATTTGAAATCCGCTACCGGTGACTGGATTGAGACCATCAACTCACGACACTTAGAACACCCAAGATGTATTGCAGGCGACTTGCACGGATTTTAACCCGGCATCTCGGTGGTGCTGTTCTTCGGGCCAATTCAATTGACAACAAAAGTATTGGAGCTACAAAGATGTAACACGACACGTGTACATGCTACTGAAGCATAACCATTACATTCCGATGGTATAACAGAAACAGACTATTGTACATTGCCAGTTTAACACGTAGGCTTTCGCGTGCAAAGCCACAATATTTATAATCTGAGTACGACTCAGGTTGTTAATGTAGTGACTCAGATTGTAAATGTTGTAAATGTTGTGGCTTTGCTCTCCAACACACCGGTGTGCTGTACTAGTAACGAATTGGCCACGTTCTGTTTACGTGACAAACCTTACTCATTGGTTGTGTCGGGTGGTGGCGGGTTTCATGACACATTCATATGTAGGTGATCTAACCCCAAAAACCTGTATTATGGATATTGTACGTTGCATTATTATATTTGTACATACACGTATGTATGCGTGCATGCGTTAACATATTGGCAGTGTTCATATGCTTACACTTATGTATGTGTATGAATTCACGGATGTAAGCTATTGAGCCATCGTACGCTTGGGGCGTCCATCTGCTGGACAATGAAGTGGCTGTAAGGGGCATTATAGCAGCGAGCAGTAGTGTGTGTGTTTAACCTTGGCGTGCAGAGTGGGAGCGTTTTCTCCTCGTCGTATGTGGCGTCTTCTCTTGGTGCTCCAGTTTCTTGCCACATGCAGAAATACTTGATATGTAACGGGGCCCACGTGCTCAGGCATGACTTTCCTGAAAAAAACGAACGTTGTTATTCTTTTATTATGTTGCTCTAAGTATGGATGCTGCCATGGTCTGATGGTTCCCACACTGGACTTGCAAAGCATGAGTTTGCCCATCCGATCCCTCGGTGCGGCAGTTAAAACAGAGCACGTTTTTATTTTAATATCTCCCCTACCTCTGGTTCCCCAGCAGTATAACTTTGTACACCGCTGTTGGCTGATTGGCAGGTTACGTATGTGTAGAGTTCTGGTACTCCCACTTCTTCTAATGCGTCGTGCCAGTGGTAAAGAGTCGGCCAGATGCCCTCTAAGAGATGCCCTCTAAGAGAGGGCGTCTCGAGCTCCCTAGAGGAGAGAGGTCCTGCCGCCAGTGGTGATGTGAACGTGCAATTGCTGACCTGCGGAAGATCGCTGAGTTTTGATCTTTCACGAAGCTCATGGTCCACCCTAAACCGCATCCATTGCGGTTTAGGATGCACAAATGGAAAATTAAAAAAAACCTCCAATGTTGCGACTGTGGTTATCCAGAACGATGCAATGCCCGATCCACAAATACGAGGGAGACATCACAGCGATACGCTCCGCTACTGCAGCTGACGCGTTTTTCTGGGCTTGACCACCTGGATGTGAAATTGTAGTCGTTGCTCTGCATCGACATCAGCAGCCCTACGAAAGGAGGAATCACGATTGCAGGGCCTGCACCTTTATCTCTCCCATTGTTGCAGGGGACTGCTGCGCCCAATGTACATCTGTTTGCCGTCAATTGGCCCCCCAAACGCGTACGTGAGCCACGGGGTTTTCATTCCGCCCGGGGGTGTATTTTCAACCTGTTCCCATATTGGACGGAGGGCGACAGACATTAGTGACCTTCGAGCAATGCGCCGGGACGGAAGGGACGCGGGTGCCCTTGTTGCACGTACAGTGGTGTTACGTTTCCATCAGAGGTGGAGACTGAGCGCTGAGCGAGTGCGCACTTGGGTCACCCGCGCAGAGAAAGGCTGCACAGCCGAGGGGAAGAGGCCGACGCACGGCTGGACAAAGGGAGAGAGAGAGAGACAGAAAAACAACTCCAAGAAAAAACTTATTTAGGAACGTGAAGACGTGAACACGCGCAAGCAGCGAAGGGCACGGCGATCGCGAGTGCAGACAGATGTTACCATACGGATGATTAATAGTCTCCATATTCTCAACGTATGGTCATTGAGTCGAGGAATTATTATAATTTGAATCCGATTACAAACGTGCAATATTTTATGTTAAACGTGTCCATGCAACAACAACAAAAAACCCGTCGATGTACGTATTGCATATAGATCATTCACATTTGCTGCAGCTTTAAAAGGGTGCATCTTGCAGCGCAGAAGTTAGTCATTCTTCTACAGGGGGCTGAAGAGCAATTGTACCAAGAAGCGCGATTTCATTTCATCGCAGAATGACACGCCCGGCGTAAACATTTTGCGTACGAGTGGATTGTCCTCTCGAGCGTGGTAACTTTCCCTTTTTTCTCCCCCCCCCCCCCAAACACAAAATAAATAATTAAGCCGAACGATTCAGAAATTTGGAAGAGGAAAGGCACGATATTGCCAACGACAACGGGAGTAGTGTAGTGCATCGTTTTGCAGCCGTCTGCCAAATCACTCGGAGGCTTTTTTTTATTATCAAGCAAAGCGAGTTCCTTTTGAACTAAATGTGGCAAGATGTGACTTCATCTGGCGCTACGGTGCTGGGGTTCGTGGCAGGGCACGTCATAGCCTTGTGGCTGTGCTGGAGATCTCGGAAGAGGCTGCAAGGTAAGTTTGGGCAATACTGGCGTCATACATAACTGGGTATGGAATTGATAACGCAATAAAAAAAATGAAATTTGATCATTTAAGTTGTGGTTGCTAATCGGGTATTATCCTCACAAAAAAACTAAAAGAATATGCAATTCGAATAATAACACGGTTAATCGAGAGCTATACATTAATGTGACACTCTTTTAATCTATATCTGTAAATGCCACGCTGAACAGGTAACATTTTAAGTAAGTTTGTTTAAAGCATTGGATGGGTTGCCCAATCACCAAATTATTTCTCAACGTGACATTAAAGTAACACAGCGCGAAACAGACAGATGCCTATAATAGTAGGGTTATTTCCCATTTTTTTCTGGCAACAAAACTGAAACCTTTTTACAAGGAATCATGTGTGCATTAACCACAATACTTGTGGTCAAAATGCAAACAAAAAACACACTCTGATAACATATGCATTGTCCTTTCAAGTATTGTGGTTAATGTACACATTATTCTTTGTAAAAAAGGTTTCAGTTTTGTTGCCAGAAAAAAGTGGAAAAACCATATTATTATATTTTGGTACTGGCAAAGGAGGTCTAATGAGACAGATGCCTTTTAAGCCATGGCGATGACATCATACGTCATGCTCACGCCTCTCCTCCCCGTGACATTGTTACATGACGTCATATCGCGACATCGCATGTCACGCGCCAATCACGTCATCTCGTTGTGTCTTGGAACGTGTGTGTCATTAATGCTAATTGAATATTTCCAAGCATAAAGGCGTGTTGGAAAACATTACAGGATCCATGCGGGTGTACGATTTTTATTCCTTGTGTTTAAAAAGTATATCTTGATTGGATTGGGTTGTCACACGATAAGCATTCCGTGAAGTTTGGTTCCATTTTCAACACTATTTACTGGAATTGATTATAATCGAGTCCGCGACTTTTTTTTACGATCAGGGGAGAGAGCAGAGGAGAAGGAGTGCCCTCCCATGGGGGCCACGTTTATATGTGGCTAAGAGGGGAGGCATTATCTCGTGAAGCAAAGGAGGTCAAGGCATTCGAGACGGAGAATGATTCAATATGAATAAGCAATAGACACCTTGCAATGAATGAGAGGATAAGAAGAAATGGATGGATGGTTGAAAGGGCATGCGAATGTAGTGTAGCAGTTAGCGCGCTGCGCTTCGAACCTGGCCAACCGAGTTCGATTCCCGCTCACGGCCAACACCAGTGACGATTATCTGAGCCGGTCCTGGGCCTTCCCTAGGTGTACTCAGCCTCAGATAAGTACCTGGTGCGGTGTGTAAACATCGCCACTGGGGAGACGAAGGTGGCCGGATGTGGTGCTGGCCACACACCCCCTCGCGTGCCATGCCGGCCTTCATAGGTGCTCGCTAACAGCACTTGCCCCGAAAGCATGTTAAAGCTATACGTGAGATCTTTGTAAGGAGCAGACAATACTAGGATGGCATGGAGCCTCCAGCTGCACAGACCAAGTGATAAGCCCAGGATGGGCAGAGTTTTTCCTGTCTGAAAGATAACAAGCGTCCCCTTTATCAGCACACATTTCAGTCTGCTTACTTTTGCTTTGTCCTTTTATTTAAGATTATGAGCTTTCCAGGAAACCAAATAAATAGGGACTTTTGTCCAGAAAAAAACTCCCAAGCAATTGATTCCGCACCAATGTTATTATTGCATTATGTCCATAAATTTGGTCCACAAACAAATCATCCGGTGATCCGGTGAATGTTTTTCATGTAAAAGTTTTTTGGATTAAGGTGAGTGTCTGCGAATCATGCCTCTGTCGCAAATTCTAGAACCTTTTTTCGTATGTAAAATTACGGATGATAAAGTACAAACATGTAATCAATAAGAATCATAGAAAGGCAGGCAAGTTAGATTTCTTGGACATGTAATGAGAAGACAGAGACTGAATATCAGATTTTTACTGGGAAAATTAAAGGTGCAAGAAGCCAGGAAAGAGTGAATTATGAACGTAAGCCGTTTAAACAATTGCATTCAACTGGGAGTATCTGTTGAAAAGTTATTGAGTAATATCATGGACATAACTGAATGGAAGGAAGGATGGCGATGATCGCTGATGTCTTTGAGAAAAGACGTGGCACATAGAACATTTTATATGAACATTGCCATTGCCTTATTGACATATCTATCCCTGCTTCTACAAAGACAATTTAGCATTGGTCTTCTAATATTGCTGTCATTTTAATGATTTGTATTTTTTTACGTAATGTATGCATGTCGAACTTTTTTTCGTACCGTACGAAGCCGACCGTGCGAATCAGAGGTCACTAATATGCTGTGCAATCTCGTGTACCAAATTGCTGTGAATCACAACTTACAGAAATTCTGCAATTAGCAAGGAACACGAAAGCACACTGAGCCCCTTTGGACATTAACGATCTTCTGATATTCTTTGGAACAACAGGCCTTAAGCATGTCGAAGCCAGGGCCACGTTAAATAAAGAACAATTACCAAGCAATAACCTTCATAACAAGAATAGCTCTGTGTACTGGAAATGTCTCGTCAATGCAATGCTGGATGAAGGCCTCTCCATGCTGTCGAGGGGGTTATTTGACCATACTTCACCACGCCGGTCAGTGCAGGTTGTAAGGTGGTGAGGTGTAAGCAGGGGAGGATCCAGGACCGTGTCAGATATCACTGATGTTAGCCGTGGGTGGGATTTGAACTCAGATCACTGGGTTCGTTACTATTATTCATAACCACTGTGTCACAGCTCCATCCCGATGTTTTGGCAGTCCTATTAAAATAATTATGCAAGTCAATAAAGTAACAATGTATCAAATTCCTTCATGTTAAAATGTCATTAATGTATTGGTAACCACATCTTTAGTAGTAATATGATGAAAGTATTTACAAAGATCAATGACCATACGCTGCATTATACCACTATGCAAAACTCTGAAATCACCCTACAGATGAAAATACATTCATTATATTAGTGTCACTTGCGAACATTCTTGTCTGTGCCCTTAATGAATAGCACAGCCTTTGTTTCTTCTATGAGCTCCATGCAGGCTCTACGTGACAGAGGGCATGTTTACAAGTGACTTAATTTATCGGTGCCTACAGCTGTCGCATTCTTGCACTGACAGGACACTTACAGGGAGGCATTATCCGCGCATTTTTGTTGTTTTTTCACGTACTTTTGTTTTCATTGTCGCTATCATCTCCGGCTCAGATAATCACTTCTGCGGTGGGTGGGGGGGGTCCAATTAAAGTCCATTAAAATCCCGCACTCAAAATACGACTTGGGTGTTGCGTATTAAACGTGACCCTGTTTAGCTCTGTTTATTTTACGGACAATATAACCTCCCCCATGTATGTGTAGATGACATCAGACCAACAGGTGAGGGTCCACCCTGCCGTTTGCATCGTGAAAATGAAAGCCAAATCTGGGTGACCCAGTGGTCAGAGTGCTTGCCTTTGGGGTCCTGTGTTCCCGACCTCCTGTCCACCTTGACTGGGCCGTTGGATGACACTTTATTTCTTGGACCTCTTTGTCTTTGCGAAGGGTCACACAGTACGGGTTTTGCGATAGGAGGCCATTGTGAACAAGTTACTGTGTCAGTGTCCAGTGAGCGACCTTAATCGGTAATGGTTCAGCCCTGCGATTGCTTGCTCACACCACAACAGGTGGCACCCCCCCCCAGTAGAGGCAGCAGTAGAGAGCCACACCTGAGGATATTTAGTCTTCATATTCTTGATTCTTTCGGTAAAGTCACGTAGATAGACAATAAAAAATAAAATTACATTAAAATTTAATTAAAATAAAAGCAAAAAACCCACGACGTTTCGATCCCAACACAAGCAGTCTTCATCAGGCGAGATAACATTTTTTAAATGTTCTATCTATGTGACTTTACCGAAAGAACCGAGAATGAATTCCTGCAGTCACGAAAGTTTTAAGTAAAAATATTTGTCCTTCTATTCCACACTGGCCAGGCATCATTTGACCTCACCGCGAGTCACCTGCCGATCGATGAACGATGTTTATTTTTGGGTGGACAAAGGCACATGAGATTGGCCCTTGCTTCAACTGCCTTGATGGAAGATCAACCTGTGGATTTCTCCCCCAGTGCGGTGACCATCAACTCCACGGCAGCATCCCTGTAAATATTTTTGAATCGGAAAAATCTCCTCCTTTTTGTTGCTGTTGTAAACGCTTGCCAGGGAGGGGCATCCTCGCACTGCATCGAGTGGAATCCGCCGTGCAAGAAATGCATTTACCTGTCATTGGTTTGATGCGTTGTCTTAAACAGTGCCCCCTAGCACTCTCTGAGTTGTTGTTGAATCCGATCGAGAGCTGTTGCGAGTCGGTTGTTTGCTACCAAGCAACAAATGTGGTCCTATTATCCACGGGCCTATCTGTGATTTGGCTCCATTTATCCGCGGGTAATGGCGGACAATAGGAGGAATAGGGCCCTCAGTAATTGAAGTTTTTTTTTCCCGCGGGACCATACTACTTCTGTGAATTATAGGAGTCCTGGGTAATAGGGTCGATGGATTAACCATAGCAAAGAGAGTTAAATGTGAATTACTAATACGAAACGACCATTTATTGCTTCTGCTTTTGTAAGCTGTGAAATAAATGCCACCATTGTAATGGCTGCAGAGCACACACATCACATTATACAAATGGATGTGACATTATTCAAAGGATTACGGTAAAACATCTTCATTCGCGGATGTTTTCTTTCCACTTCGATGGAGGAAGTGAGATCGAGAGTAAAAGTGAGGGGTTTAGCTCTGAACGTGGAGTTGTTGGATAGACTTTCTCGTGGTGACAGTACGTCTGTTGAACGTCATCATCACATCATTCGATATATATAAAACTTCCAAATGCACGGCATTATTTTTTTTGTATTGCCTTTATTCAAATTTATAGTATTATTTGTGTGGTTATCTATTTGTATTGCGCAATTTTAAGTACGCATATGGATGTTATTTATGTGTACAGGACAGGATGAATGTTATGAAAGATTTTACTGGTAGGAATCTCCTGGTTACACCAGCCCACAGGGGATTATTGTGTCCGTCCGTCGTGCATCCAAAAATAGGAGGGGTGGGGTTGGGTGGAGAGAGGAGGGGCTGGGTTGGGAGGGTGGGGAGGGGCTGGGTGGGGAGGGGCTGGGTGGGGCTGGGTGGGGGGTGGGAGGGGTGGGGCTGGGTGGGGCTGGGTGGGGAGGGGCTGGTCACCCCGTGGTGCCCTTATAAAACTCAACGTTTAACCTACTCACACCGGCTTGTGCTCGCCCTCACAGTCGGCCATATTTGCGGAATACACCACGCCGCCGTTGACCCTGGCCATTGACCGAGCAACCCAACGTTCCTACCAGCTCCCTCCGCAGGAATGTGTTCACATTCTCCCGTATACTTCGTCAAACCAGAGGAACCCAACTGCCCCTGTTCCCCAAATCTAAACGAAGTATCTACATTCGCGAATTCTACTTTCGCGCAGATATTTAAGAACCGAATCCTCGCGGATGTCGAGGCCTTACCGTATTACATTATGCAAAGGAGTACCACATGATGCAAATATGTTGCGCTCGCGGGGCAAAGTAAGATGAACCGAAAGTCCAAAGTTCGTTTTGAAATTTTAATAAATACCAGTGCCTCTGACATGCAGATGGGTCTACACTGCATAGCTTACCACCCTCTCGATAGGATGTTATGATGGTCTTCTTGGGGCGTCACTGTGGAGAAATGTTAACTCCCTTGCCTGGTATACAGGCGGTCGTGGGTTCGATGCCGACCCTGACGCCTGCTGCTGTATATTTCGAGTTTGCATGTCTCTCTCCCCATAATCGCGTGGATTTTTATCCAGGTCCTCCGGCTTTCCCCTCCACATTTAGAAACACACGTTTAGAGTGCTCGGCTTCTATAAATGTCCATATGATACGCCTCTTAATTCGACTATCATTTGTGGATATGTCGCTTCTGAAACATAGCTACGTAGCTCACTGGGCCTTACTTGGTAAAATAAAAAAAAAATAGGTTTAAATAGTCACTCTTTGGCTATTTTGGTAAAGTCACGTAGAAAGAAAATAAATTAAATAATGGAGTACGACGTTTCGATTGCAACACAAGCAACCGTCATCAGGTAGAACTACATTTGAGAGAGAGACAAAACACAGACATGGAGACACACAGACACACAAGCAGAGAGAGACAACACAAAGACACACAGAGAGAGAGAGACACAACATAGACACACAGAGAGACACACAAGCAGAGAGAGACACACAACATAGACACACAGAGAGAGACAACACAGATACACAGAGAGACACACAACATAGACACACAGAGAGACACACAAGCAGAGAGAGACACACAACATAGACACACAGAGAGAGACACACACAGACACACAACATAGACACACAGACAGACACACAAGCAGAGAGAGACACACACAGACACAGAGAGAGAGAGACACACAACATAGACACACAGAGAGACACACAACATAGACACACAGAGAGACACACAAGCAGAGAGAGACACACAACATAGACACACAGAGAGAGACAACACAGAGACACACAGAGAGAGACACATACAGACACACAACATAGACACACAGAGAGAGACACACAACATAGACACACAGACAGACACACAGAGAGAGACACACACAGACACACAGAGAGAGACACACAACATAGACACACAGAGATCCAATGCCTCTGTGTCGTGGCCTCTACCTGATGACGGTTGCTTGTGTTGCAATCGAAACGTCGTACTCTTATTTAATTTATTTTCTTTCTACGTGACTTTACCGAAAGAACCAAAGAGTAATTCCTGCAGTCACGAAAGCTTCAAATCAGGTTTAAATAGGTTTTGTCTACCTGTTGACCTTAGTACGTGAAGTAAACATCTCTCAAGGTTTGGCTGCTCTGACTATATTATCTTCTCCCATGTGCAACGAGGTGTAGTGCTTACATGTCCGTACGTTCTGTGAATACATAGACGCCTACTCGTATCCTTTCTGCATCCATACGGTTAAACTAATGTCCGCGTAACAAAAACTAAATGCGTTCGCTAGTCACACTGCTGCGCTGAAATGCTAAACGACACAACGAGCGATGTGTTCTGCAATGGTCCTTCGGGCGGTGTTGACAATTCTGGTGAGAGTATTTTTTTTCACCGTTGCCAACGGAGTATCACATCTTTTTAAATCCTTTATATTAAGTTCGCTTGCTTGCTTTGGACCGTGCAAATATTTCGGTCGTTTTTTAACCCACTTCCCGTGATCCAATCGAGCTGACATTTTGCACACAGACTCGTTCTGCGTGACAATGCATTTTCGTGAAATTTTTTTTCCAAAATTTGACACTGTTTAGGGAAATTTTTTTAAATATTTAATTACCAATTGTTTAATGCTGCCAGACAATCATCTGACCCATAGGTGGTAGCCATCTCAAGCCAGAGGACGAGAGTACTCTAGCCGCCTCGATGCCACGCATATAAAGGATTTATAGTGAAAAACTTAGTTTTTACGGGTTAATTTTTTTCGTTCTATACCCTCAGTGCCAAATGCGATAAAAAAAAATGTATTGCAAATTTCACACTGCGTGTTCGCTTTGAGGAAGTTCAACTTCACACCGGCCAATTTATTTGTCTCAAAGCTCTGCGTTGATGCTCCCCTTAGTTTGTGTTAAAATAAAATGTGCTTTTGTCTGGCACTGCACATTTTGCTGCATGTTATTCTAAAAGTGGACAGGAAGGCAATGTAGAGACATGAAAATGAAATTCAAAGGAAATCAGTTTTTTTTTTGCCCCACCTTCAACACTCATCCTGTTGTTTATTTTCCTTGCTCAGAAAAAAAGATCCACTTATTCTCGTTCTGTCCAGCGTATTTTTCAGTGTCATACACTGTCCACCGAAACGTGTTAGCCTTTGCCATCAATCAAAATGACTGCACACTGATCCCAGGGCACCAATTGTTTGAATTTTTCGGGTTGTTTTTTTGCTTCAAGGGCCGGCCCCAGGTAGGTGTGGCCAGTCCACCCCTAGTCAGAGTGAGAATGAGAGGAGAGAGGGGGGGGTCGAGGTTTCCTTGGCGGAAAGGGTGGGGGTACGCAGAGTGAGTGAAAAAAAAGGAAAACGCCTATAAAGATATTCTGCAGCAGCAGAACAACGAGACCCAAGCGTGGCCAAGAGAGAGAGAGAGAGCGAGTGCCCTTGGCAGCGAGCCCAAGTCGGCAGCACGGCAGCAGCAGCATCACAGCCCCTAACCCGTCCGAGCAGAATCCTAAAAAGAAGCCGTATCCGCCCGGAGGACTGCCGGACAAATGGCGTTCAGCAACTCCCCGGGATTTCTGGAAAACAACGTGTTCGAGGACTCCGTTTTTAGGGGCGCCACGGCCGACAGCTTTGTGGTGGTGTCGCAAACGCCCGAGAGACTGTCCGTGGCTTCCCCCTCCTCCGTCTCATCTTCATCCTCCTCGCTCTACAACAGAGAGTGGCGGGCGGCTGATCTGACCGGCGGCGGTAGCCTGGCGTCTCTGATGTGCTGTACCGGTGGGTTGGGGTACTCGGTGCCCTTCTCGCTTGGGTCTCGTGGTTTTTTGTTGTTTCCTGTGGCGCGTGTCAATGGTAGAGCAATAGCGGTCCAGCCAAAAGGAGGCTTACTTAACTCTTAATGGTAACAAATGGTAGCTTCTTGACTAAATGTTTGGGAGTTTGCATGTTCTCTCTCTCTCTCCCCCGTGGTCACGTGGATTTTTCTCCAGGTTCTCCGGTTTTTCTGTCCACATTTGCGTTGAGAGTTTTTTTGGGCTGCTATAAATGTCCACGCGATAAGCCACTTCGTTGACCTATAATTTGTGGCCAGGTCGCTTCTGAAAATAACTATTTAGCTCAATGCGCCTTACCTAGTAAAATAAAATTAGTTTTAGTTTAAATGTTGTTTTGTATCATCATGCATGTTCAGTTTACTGAAGCTCAAGTTACGTGAACATTGCCGCTTTAATATTGTTAGCTGTTGTCTGTGTGAGGTATGTGTGGCTGGTTGCCAGCACCACACACACCCTCCACAAACAGAAACCACATGTACCAGATGCACATCACACACACACACCCTGAAACTGCATTATCTTAATTGTTTATTATTTAACGCAGTTGTTTCCTGTAATAATTTGGAACACCCTTTGCTATCAGTGTGACGTACTGTCACATGATGTATTTAGTATGCATGTTTATTTTAACGTAAGTGCTTCAGTAAGTAATGTTATTCAGTACCACTCCACGTGTTTTGTTTTTTTCTGCCAGCTGCTACTCAGACACTGTTTTGTTTAAAAACACGTGGCCTTGTTTCCATAGCTCAGCAAAACAAGTTAACGTACAGCATTATACATCTTTTTTTTATTCCTTTCGAGATTAGTTAAAACTTTAACATATTAACATGTTAATATGTAACATATGTAAAACTATAGTTTAGTTTCGGAGGCTTTCTGGGTTCACGTTCTTACACGGTCTTATCATTCTCGCACAATTCCTGACATTAAATATTTATCTGCTGTCTTTTCACACACACACATAATGGACTCAAATTCCTTTGAGGGTGTGAACTGGAGATTCTTTTCTTACAGGTGTTTTTTGTTATCCTCCCTCTGTGTTTCAGTGCACACGAGAAATGGTCACTCCTTTACTATTTATTCTTTTCTAGTTTCAATAGGTGTCTTTATAATGGGAGTTCAATTAACTCGAAAGGCCAACCAAGTCTATTGAAACACTCTGCGTGGGTGAAAGTGACCTTTTTATTTAAATGTGCTAAATGGATCATAACTCGGTGTTATGAATGAATATAGCCACAGTAAGTCGGTGGGGTAAAGTGTGGGTATTCCCACCTGTTCTGTCTGGTCAGCGTGGTAGGATAGGACAAATCCCTTATTGGGCCCTCTCTCTGGCGCTCCCTCTAGTGGAGGGTCTTCCATCAGCAGTGGCTTGAGCAAGCACTTGCAAGGCTGCACCTTTACTTCATTCAACAAAGACATTATAATTAGATATACCATCTATAATTATTACAGGAGCATGTTACATCAAAAAGGTTGTGCCCTGTGTTACCCTGCGATGAAATGTTTAATAAAACATGAAGGATTGTCACGGATAAAAGGCACTAACCTGAAAGAATATAGATGAAATAAGATGTAATTCGTAATCTTATATAAAACACTCCTTAGAAGGAATTGGACAAGCGACCCAATGAGGAAATCTCGTGACAAAGTCTTGAGACTCAGTGGGGATTTTCAGGTTAAAAACATTATCATTTTTCGATTTAAAGCTTTCGTGACTGCAGGGATTCATCTTCTTGGTTCTTTCGGTAAAGTCACGTAGAATGGAAAGAATAAAATAATAAAATAATTCTCACGACGTTTCGGCCACAACGCAAGCAGCTGTCCTCAGGTGGAGAACAGGTCTGTCGAGGAGACAGAGTCTGAATGACACACCCCAGGCTTGGAGCGACTATTTAAGCTGGGATGGAGAGGCGAAGAGCGCCTTGACAAAATAATTTGCATATCAAGAGGAATTTAGCATATTTATGGGAAATGCAGATATGCGATTAGTACTACTTGTGAAATGCGTAGGAGGTTTGGTGAGGGCTTAAAGTCATTATGCCATCATTGCTGCTGCTGTATAGTCTCCATAAAGTGTCGTGTGCTCTGGGAAATCGAATACGTGAGGATCGCATTTCTTAAATATTGTGCGATGCGGGTATAACGCTTACCGATGCTAGGCTAGTCAAACGTTAACAGTACCGTACGTAGAAGCATGGCGATGCCGCCCGCATTCTTTAGAGGATTGCGAGGAGTTTAATGGGATTGTTTTGACATCCGTGAATGAAGATCACAGTGCCTTCAACACGCTTGGAAAGCGTCAACTGTGGCCGTCACTCCGGGTCGTAAGAGGTCACGTAGCTCAAACATCGAGAAGGAGCCTGCTTTAAAAGCAAATTCACAACCACAAGTACCTACAGCTATAATTATAGATGTGATAGATTATAATCTATCACGATTGTCAACGGTTATCTAAACTTACCAAAAGTTCCTACGTAAATTTGATGTACTCTTGAGATTCGGGAAAGTGAGATGTTTTTTTATTATTATTTTGGATAAAAAAAAGATATGTGTTGATAGTGCTTTGAAATTTTTTAAGACAGCGTGGTGAGGACATACCCCTGAGTGTAGATAACGCATTTTTGGGCGATTGGATATTCAAACATGAACCATATGACACAAAGAGGGAGGTTCCACACAAGGCTAACAACACAATCACCTGCATAGAAAATGATGACGCGTATCTATATCTCATATAAATGTGTTTGTTCTTTGGGGTAGGTCGCGTAAAAAAAATGTGTCGTGAACCCTCCTCCACCTGACATGGCCAATTGAATAAAAGTGCCACGCAAATCGAAACGTGGACAAATGTTTGACTGCTTCAGCAGCACCACCGGTGTTATTGTTGGAGAGCAGATCTCACAACTTGTACATGGGGGCACGGACGTTCTGCTGGCGATTCCATCCAGCTTCGTCAGGTTGCTAATAGGAACTCAGACCTAACCCTAAAAAATATAATGATGACTTATAATATTGATCCTGAAAGCCTACGTATAAAATTCACGCACCAATATGTATGTTGAGTGATTTTTTTGAGCAATTCCAGAATGGATTGTAAAATATACGCACAGGGGTCTGTTTCCCCATGAGATAATAAATAAAATACCATTGTAGTCCGTCAACCTATCAGCCTTCGGCACCAATGTTTTCCAGGTGAAAACAGACCCACGTCTGTGTTTTTTTTACTTTACAACCAACAATCCCCCCAGAATTGACAAAATATGCATATGTTGTCCAGAATAACATGACATTAAAGGAAATCAATACATTCACCACGCTGACCGATGCTGCTGGTTGGTGAAGGGGCGAACAGAGAGAGTTCAGTTTAACACGTAGTAGGCTTTCGTGACCAATATCCATAATAGAGGTTTTTGGGTTAGAGCGCGTAAATATATAAATGTGTCGTTAAAACCCGCCACCACCCGACTCAGCCAACTAGTAATGGTTGTCACGTAAACAGAACGTGCCAATTCGTCACTAGTACAGCACAAATCTGGCTGTCGCCTGATGAAGCTAGTTGTAATTACTGGCGAAACGTCGTACTCCGATTTTAAATGTCGTGGCTTGGCTCTCCAACACACCGGCGTGCTGTACTCGTGACGAATTGGCACGTTCTGTTTACGTGACAACCCTTATTAGTTGGCTGTGTCGGGTGGTGGCCGGTTTTAAAGACACATTTATATATTTACGCGATCTAACCCAAAAACCATTATCATATAGACAGTTCAGATGTCGCTCACCACTCATGTTAGCTACCCATGGCTAAGAACCGCATTCAGGTGACTGGGTTCATGGCAGCAATGCGCCAACTTTTCTGCCACCTCCCCAGCCCCCATTTGTCACAATCGATTTCATGAAATTAACTCCCAAAAAAGATATAACGGACTGCGATGGCAGTCACTGTTGAATTACCCCCCCCCTCCCAACAAATTTGTAGACACTTTATTGACCACAGAGAGATGATGGGTTGAGTCAACCCCCAACCAAGATTTGAGCTCGTAAACATTCGATTGCGAGCTGACTGCCACCAGGCAGTTTTTCGGTTTGGCAATGTTTGTTTGTTGTAGTACAGAGTCAGACTGATGGCCTTAATCTAAGTTGTCTTGTGGTTGTTATTGTTGTTTGACTTGCATCCCACTGGGATTTTTGCACACAGTGTTGGTGTACGGTGCTTTTTCTGCAATATGTTGCTGTCTTTTCTTGGATTTTCTGTTTGCACATAGTCAATTTAAGATGTTTTCTTGTTCATGTTTTTGTTTTTTTGTTTGTTGCGGTTGCACCCGATTCAAGAGCCGAATGGCTCACAAGTCTATACCTAATAAATTAAACTTGAAACTTGAAGGCTGGTTGTCATTAACACTGCCGAATAACAAAAAAGACGAGGCTGACGTTTCAGGAATTTATCCTACTCGGGCAGTGGCACTTATTCGGAGCTTTTAAGAAGGTTCATTGCCCAGAGCATGAACAATTATATTTTTTTCCATTATAAGGCTTTGTGAATAGTTGTTATTATTGCTTGTTGTGTTCTTTAATTGAGACAGGCAAATTGATAGATGTTGCAAATTTGCAGTCTTGTTGGCAGGCAACCCAAGGAATGTTGTGGGCTCATGTCTAATACTGTATACCCAGAGGCCCTTCATAGCCCCGTGCCTTCTGAACTACAGTAGTGTGTGGAAAGTTAATGATCTGCTCTCTAGAGCTGTCGAAGCACACGTGTGTGTTGGAGGCACAGGGCACCCAACATCTAAACTGCCTCGTGGAAATCATGATTCCCTCTAACATAAGGTGACCTTGCTGTTTTGCTGCCTGTCCTCAGTATTGAAAATTCGTCTATTTATGAAATTTGAACTTAGATTCTTCATCTATTTTACGTATTTATTTTTCGTGATTTGTTTACTTTTCTTATACTTGGCGCTCCTATCGTGTTTTTTTGTTGTTGCTTGATGTTGTAACTTTCTGACCCGCACCCTACTGGACATCTGTGAAAAAGAGCTTCATAGCTCGTCGGATTTCTCCAGGATAAATAAAGATTGTAATTCTGACCTTTATTATTATTACCACTACTGTGCTTGTTTAACAAGGAAAACCTCTCTGAATCTCATGACTATTTCAGCAGGGTCCTGCCAAATTTTTGCAGCACGGGGATGACGATTACTGGGTATATTCCTATTGAATAATTTTCGGGTCGTGTTCTTTTTGCAAATTTGAGAGCGAAAAAAATCGCACCCCAAAACTGTGGCTGTAAAAAAAAAGAAACGTGGCCTTATTTTGCTAAGTAGATGGACAAGATGATTCTGCACTCATTGTGCTTGTCAATGAAGGCTTGTTTATAGATCGAAACAAATTTGGAAACATCGTGGCAGGGATAAACCCACGATTACTGTATTATGAGCAACCATATTTTCCCATGCACGTACCGACATAAGAAACCAGTGTCCAAGTAATTGTTTGCCATTTTTACGGCACGATATTAAGTGTTGTTAGTATGACTAACTAGCACGCCGCTGTGGCTAAACATTTTTCATTAAGCCTGTCGAGATAAATATTTATTTACGTACAAATTTAATTCAGTATTTTAATCGTGACTTAAATAATTAAGTTACAAAATGTTGCCAACTGGCATTCATTACTTACATTGTTCTAAAAATATCACATATACGTGACATAAAAAATACACACCCAAAAAAACCCCATGTATTTTTATTATTTTATTATGTGACTTTACCGAAAGAACCAAGAATATGAATCCCTGCAGGCACGAAAGCTTTAAATCGAAATTTAACAGCACTACAAGTTATATTGTTTCGCATTTGCAAGAGCAATTGCCACATTGCTTGAGACGTAAATATTAAATTGTACATTACCACATTTTCCAGCTGTCCATTGCATGAGACATTCCGTTTCAATGGACTGTCACCTGATTGCCTGAGGCAAAGGTGCAGCCCTGCAATTGCTTGCTTACACTACGGCTTCTGGCGGAAGGGCCTCTCCTATAGCGAGCTCTCGAGAGGCCCTCTAGATGGTGTTTGGCCTACTCTTCCACCACATTTGACTTGCCGAGCACACAAACCGTGGTATATCGAGTTTTGCAGCTATCAACTGACATAAAACTAAGTGACCTTATGGATTAAACAAGGGTTTTATTTTCGAGGAATGTGTCAAAGCTTAAAATGTATACAGCAGGTACGAACTACTTTACAGATATATTTGAGCAAGCAGTCTCAGCTGCACGTGATTTTAGTCTGAGCGGATCGCGGGTTAACGTGTCTGGTAAACATTTTCTCGTGGATATTCTGAGGAGCGGAATACTGCATTTTCCAGCGATAAAAAGGTTTGTATCACTGCTTTTTTATTTGTGCAGAAGTCTGCACTATCCTAGTCGAGAATGGAACGGCAAATAAATGCCATACGTTGTTGGAACAACCCTTGTTTTTTTATTGTAATCGCTGGCTCGAGACATCCGTTATCCTGTAAATGCAGATCTCTTTAAGATCATTCCGTGTAAAGATGTCAAGTTCTCCTGCTGCTCTCTGGAAAAAAATGTGGCTTTCACAAATAAAGACCACTGGCTTACTCATTATTTCATTATTTTCCCCTATCGCCTGGTATTGTATTTACCTTGGTAAATAAAGGCCATGGGAAACTGCCGCTCACACCACATAAATACTGTGATGACACTTTATAGGGCTTAAGACCAATGCGTATTAACAAGCGCCCCTGATTGTGATGGTAAATGTGATAAATAAGTGCCATGGATTTGACATTTAAATGACATATCAAGAGATACATATAACCACTGAGAGGAAGTATTAACTCCTTGTTAAGGATTCCTTACAGTGACGATGTTCTTTGGAAAAGTCGAGTGCTCAAAAAAACATTTTTAAAATAGGCAAGGCATCATCGCGCAGTAAACAAAAAAAATGTGTCTTGGAACAGAGACTAAGCACGCACAGAACTTTGATCGTATTTCAATCATCTCATTGATTCCTTTTCGAGACGGCTTTGGAGGGGCAGTGTTTGTTCGTAGTGTTCTATATAACATTTTAATCGCAAGTATTGAAATGGCTTTTAACGAAATCAAACATTTACAAAAAAACGTGTAAATGGGGAGCAGGCCTCAAAACGGTCCATGCGCTGTGCTCAGAGCCGAGTGACCCGAGTTCAATTCCTGGCCGTCAGTGGTCAATGACATCCAAACTGGTTCAAACTAAACCCTCACGGGCAGCAGTGTCGGGGAGGTACCTTCATTCAGCAGGCGCCTCATGAATTGTCACCTAATTAGAAGCACTAAATTGAGCTGTCAATATAGCAACAGGAATACAACGGGGGGGGGGGCGGGGGGGGGTGCATTGGTGGGGCGGCTAAGCATTGTGTGTAGTATAGCGGGAAACAGAGTGACTGTGGTCAATAGTGCATTACAATATTGTCAACGCACGAGCGTCAATGGATGAGCCACTGACTCACATGCATTGACACTCTGCCTTCTGATGATGGATGCTTCTGACGAATGGAATGTATTTAATCCTCAGCCTTGAATGCATTGCGAATTCGCATACACGTAGGCATGTAGATATGCCTCGATTAAAATTGATGATTACACTCATGATGTGTACAGCAAAGCATTCATGTAAGAATCAATGATTTAATTTTTATTTGCGTGCGTTGTACGTCATGGGTTCACGCGCTCCTAGGCATGTGAAGATGCCTCGATTAACATAGATTCTTACACTCATGATGCGTGCATTGAAGCATTCGTGTGAGAATCAATATCTTTTTTAATTTGTGTACATTGTATACATCATGAGTTCACGCGATTCCCTGTGGAGACTCGAGGCGCTGCGTTGAGCACAATGCGAATATGAGAATCGGTTCTTGAATGGGCGAGTCCAAATTGTGAACTATTTTTTTTGGATTGGCAAGTCGGGTGAATTGGTTCAGGCCGTAAGCTACGTTGTACAGCAGCCAAATGGGGATGTTTAATGAGCTATTTGCTGCACAGTTTTGACAGTTCCAATTAAAGGAATCGCAAAGATGAATGCAATCTTAAATTAAGAGTGCTGTCGTATTTTAAATGTCATTCGCGTTGCGTTTCACTTATTGATTCGTTACGCTCCTCAAGAGGCGCTGCGCTACATTCCCGTAACGCAACGCACACGTGGACATCACGGCACAGCCAAGTCCCTTCGTGAGTTAGCGCTTTTTCACGTTTCTTCCCCGTAAATTTCTAACATTCGGTGCAACCAAAAGGGCCAAATGAAACGCGTTTCACTCGAACAGGCACGGACAAAGCCTTATTACGTAACAGCAGCAGCACATAAATGTATGCAAGCCACCACAAGGATCAACAAGTGGAGCTTGTTATTTTCTTTGAACCTACGTGATTTTACTGAAAGACCCAAAGAATATGGAGCTGATGGGTTATGGAATATTTCTCCCATCATTGTCTTCGAGTGCCCATCTGACCCTGGCTTCATCTTTGCTGCCCTCCCCCCCGTCCATCCCACGCTAAGGCGCCGGTCTGTGTAGCGGAGGTCAACGTGGTAAAAGAAAGTCACCCTCTGTGGGATCAACACGGGCATGGGAGAAGAAGGAAGGGCCCCTGATAATAACGCTCTTTAAAAACAAAAAAAACATGCGTGCGCACACACAAAGCAAAGATCCCACCGCCGATGTAGCCTTGCAGACGGTTGAGGCAAGGGCTGTTTGTGAACACGTATTAAGGCTGTAACGGAGCGCAAGACGGCGGTCTGGGCCACCATCACTTCATGACCGCCTTCGTCTCCCCAGTGCTGATGTTGACACAATGCACCAGGTAGTCACTGAAGGCGCAATAGACCCAGGAGAAGGCTATGGCTGCTTTGTATCACTCGCGTTATTGTGGCTGGGCTCGTAGCAGAGTCAGTGCTCTGTCCACGAAGCCACCACTGCCCGCCAAAGACAAAGATCCCCCATGTAGCTTTTAACAGACTGTTGGGGCAAGCGCTGTTAGCGAGTAGCAACTATGAATGCCAGCACGGCGCACGAGGGGATGGGTGGCCATCACCACGCTTGGCCGCCTTTGTTTCCACCGTGCTGATGTTTACACACTGCAACAGATACTCATTTAAGGCTGAGTCGACCTCGGGGAGGCCCAGGACCGGTTCGGATATCCGTTACTGGCGCTGGCCGCGAGAGGGATTCAAACTCGCGTCGCCGGGTTCGTTAGTGTAGTCTGCTAACCGCTCCCCATCACAAACATATGAACACACGTTTTGGACGCTGCAAAGTGTACAAAGATAAAGTGTGCACAGACTGGGCAAAGCTTGTATTGGACATAGATGTTTTATGCGGACGGCATATTCCACTGGAGTCCTTTGCGGGCGACATTTTCAAATTTGGCAAACTTGAGCTCCGACGCCATCGCACAATTGCCTTCCCACGCAAATGGCATCAGGGGCGTCGTGTTATTATGGTCACCACGCGCAGCAGTAATAACCAGGGCGTCCCACTGGATGCGAACCGTGAACCTCTGAACGCGCTACTGCTAGGCCATGTCAGCGAACTGAGCTACGCATTGGTATGGACCAGGTCACGAGTGGCGTGATGACTCTCTGTTATTTCGGTCTTCGATTAGCCAGCGCATACGCTCCTTCGCGCACGCTCCATTGCACAATGCTGGACACTGCGCGGACGATAGCTTTTCCGCTAATTGGATTACAAAAGTGAACCGTCACCGGGGAGACCCCGTGGGTTGCAGAGCCAAGTGGCAGAGTGCTCGGGCATGTCACAAGAGCAGCCAGGAATTTCCAATTTTCATTTACCGTGTGTTTAATGTGCTTGTCCATCTATCGGGCGCGACAGGGTTTCGGCTAAAAGCATCGTTGAGGTTTGTCCTCGGGTAATCTTAGCGTGGAGTGGTGGTGCAGAGGTTAGCGCACTGCGGTATGAACCCCGGACGACCAAATTCGATTCCTGTCCGTAGCTAACATCAGCGACGAGTGATAATCTGAACTGACTGACTCCTGGGCACCGCGTTCACTAACCCGAACTGACCATTGCGGTGAAGTTTGGTCAAACAACTCCTGTGACCAAATTCTTCGGTTTTTTCGGTAAAGTCACGTAGGTAAAAAAATTAAAATTAATAAAAGTAAAATAAAAATAAAATAAAAATCACGACGTTTCGGAGGCAACACAAGCTGTATCAAGTACAGCAAGCGTGCTGTGACGGTTCCACCTGAAGACGGAAGCTTGTGTTGCCTCCGAAACGTCGTGATTTTTATTTTATTTTTATTTTACTTTTATTAATTTTTATTTTTTCCCTACGTGACTTTACCGAAAAAACCGAAGAATATGAATCCTTGCAGTCACGAAAGCTTCAAATCTAGAATCCTGTGACCAACATGGGGGGGGGGGCCTTCATAAAGTAATAGATAAAATTATTATTTTTGTACTATTGTTAACAAGGTGGGACCTTTGTGATACTGTGTGGGTGTCATTGTCATCAGTAATACGTTACGATTAGCGCTTATAAACATCTAGCAGTTCACCAGGATTGGTTAAAGCATGTCTTGACTCTTTTTGAAACACTGAATGTTAAGCCGGTCCAGAGTTCGCTCGTGTTGAACAAATGCTGTTAAAATTGTGCACTCCCAGAAGGCGATTTGGCTGATGTGATGTGTAAAATAAATGCTTATTTTTTTCACGTGGAGTGAGAGATAAGGGAAGGCTACATATTGTCTTCTTGTTTAATTTAATTCTCCACAATGATACGAGTGATTATTTTGTATTAAGGTGCCCCATGTCTAGGTATTTCCATCTCTGCTATCTCCGTGCCTACCAACGACAATGGCTAACAGGCCATATAGTCTTCATAACTTTTGTGCAGACCGTGTATTTGAAAAAATGAACGTGACTTAAATCAGTTTCATAAAGTACTAATACAAATAGTTAAGACTAGTATTACTGTTTATATTCCTTTTCACAATAACATAGGGGCAAGCGGTTGTTTTGAACGTCCATTACCTTGTTAAAGCATTCCAACGAACAGCATTAAACCAGATTTTATTTGGCCTTTACCTGAAATGAAAGCCTCGGCGATACAAAAAAAAGCCGCGTAAGGCGTGGCATGCCTCGTACAAGCAGCCCGAGACTGTGGGATGTGCCAATGTTGAACCTCACTTTAAAGTCACCATGGGGGCAGCCAACTGAGGAACTGATTAAAGCCAGAAGTCGTTATTCACGTGTATGAGGCCTCCTGCGAGAGGCCGGGATGTGAAAGCGAGCAGCAGTAAATAACGTTCGCTCAACAAGTGGCTTCATGTCCGCACCACTGCGGTGTGAAAGCCGAGGGCTATAGGGTTCCTCGGAAGCATTCCAAACGCCGCCTAGAACGGAAAAGCTCGCACAACCAGCTGCTGTAAAGAGAATGTTACGAGAATATGTTAAAACGAACAGCCATTGTCGTGGAGAGATGTGGCGGAGCTGTGATTTTACAGGTTCAAGCAAGAGACTTACACACTGCAAGCACTCACACCATGATCTGCATACAACGTACGCCGTTCAATACCAATGCATTTTGATACAACTGTTTATCTCAAATATGCATGATAAGGATAGTGGTTACCTGCATAGCATGCAAATGGGTAATATGGCCAGTAGCATGCATGGCTGCTTTGGGTCTCCACAATGCTGATGTTTATACATTGTACAAGCTGCTAATTTAAGGCTGAGATGACCCCAGGAGAGACCCTAGGTCAGGTTCAGACACCATTCACCGCTGATGTTATTTACGGATGGGAATTCAACTCTGATCATCAAGTTCATAGAACATTGCACAAAACACTGCAACCACTCTTCCGCAAATACAAAGATCCCCCATGTAACCTCAACAAATTGCTGGGGCAAGTGCGGTTATCGAGTAGCACCTATGAAGGCCGGCACAGCACACGGGGGGGGGGGGGGTCGCGTGGGTGGTCAACACCATGCCCGGTCGCCTTTGTTTCCATCGAAGCTGATGTTTACACATTGCATCAGGTACTCATTTAAGGCTGAGTCAACCTCGGGGAGGCTCAGGACCCGTTTAGATAATCGTCACTGTTGTTGATCACGAGCGGGGATCGAACTCGGGCCGGCGGGTTCCTAGCGCAGCGCGCTAACCAATGCACCGCCGGTCTGCGTTTGTGTGCGCGCCTATTCAGACGAGGTGGCACTATCTGCTGTTGAGTCTTGAGTAACCCCCGTTCGGAATCCACAAGAGGAATGTAATGACCCAATGTTGCCTCTTCTTCTTCTCCTTCTCATCGCAGACGAGCGTGATCGTGTTCAGAAGAAAACCTTCACGAAATGGGTGAACAAGCACCTGATGAAGGTACGGAGAGAACATTGGGGCATCGCTCACACGTTTGTGCTCACACGTTTGTGCTCACACGTGCGCATTCGCATGCACGCAGCACGTGGCGTGCATGCGTACGCCACGCTGGCCGGAGTGTTGAGGTCGCGAGCTGCGTTGGCAGCGCCAGAGCGTTCTGGTTTGATGTTTTCAAGTTTCAAGTTTCATTTATTAGGTGTAGCCCTGTGAGCCATGCGGCTCTTAAGTCGGGTGTAACCGCAACAAACAAAATATGAACACAGAACATCTTATAGCGTGGGTCACTCGCAAAACGCCGCGGTGGCTAGGAGATGTTGACTACCACGATCGCTACGCAGGAGATCGTCGGTTCGATCCCGATCCCGACGCCTGCTGCTCTATATTTGCGTTCCTCTCACTCTCTCCCCGTGGTCGCGTGGATGATAACCAGGTGAAGGGATACGTTCGTGTTGAGTTCGCTTGTCCGACTGTATCTGCTTCTTCTCACAGCTGCTTGCGTTGGGGGAAATTGTGGGTAACCCTCACATCTTCAGGGCAATCGGGCCAGTTGTAATAATCAATGTTGGCCACAGTTATTCTTCATCATAGGAGGCTTCTGTTACAGAAATTCATTCGTGAGAATCTTACTGTACTTTATTTAAACGTATGTATGTCGAACTTCTTTTTCACCGTATGTAGACAACTTCTAATCAGAGGTGCGGTACTGTATTTAATTAGTTTTTATAATCATCATTTGCATCGCTTTATCAACCCACTGCTTGATGAAGGCATCCCAACACCATGTCAGTTGTGGGAGTCTGTTGGACTGTACTTCATCGTGCTAGGAAGTGGGGGGTGGGGGGGGGATCGGTGAGGAGAGGACACAAGAAAGGTTCAGATATCAATCTCCGTGCATGTTCGCCATGATTGGGAATGGAACCCATGTTGGTGTGTTTATAGTGCTAACCGCTGCACCGCCTCTGCCCACAAACTACACGTCGAATTTTAAAATGGCTACGCGCATTTAAACAAAAATGTTATTGGATGAGCAATTGAATGTTCCAACACAACCTGCCATGCGTTTCACAAGTACTGATCAAACACATCTTACCCATAATGCATTGCTTTAAGGTTCACAAGTTCTATTCATGTCTTCCCGTGTGACTTTTTAAACCCAAAACATGAAAGGTGCCATTGATTTCTTTTTTTAAATTCTGCACCGGGTTTTGCACCTCCCCATGACTCCAGTTAAAAGTTTCCAATTCATTTAGGGCGTGAGTTTGAAAGCAGAGCCCTATATTGAAACGCAATCAACAATCCATAACACAGGTGGTTTGGGTTAGATCAAGTAAATATATAAATGTGTCGTTCAAGTTCAAGTTAAACCCGCCACCACCCGACACAGCCAACTAATAAGGTTTGTCACATAAACAGCACGTGCCAATTCGTCACTAGTGCAGTACACCATTGGCTTTGCTCTCCAACACACAACCGGTGGTGCTGTACTAGTAACGAATTGGCACGTTCTGTTCATGTGACAAACTTTACCAATTGGCTGTGTCGGGTGGTGGCGGGTTTAACGACACAATTATATATTTACACGATCTAACCCAAAAAAAACCTGTATTTTGGATATTGTACATTGCATTATTATATTGGTCTGTATGTATGCGTGCATGCGTTAACATATTGGCTGTATTATGGATGATATTGGTCGCGAAAGCCTACATATTAAAGCAATCCACAATGCTCCCGTTTTTAAGCCTGAGAAAACCGTAACGCTCATTTTAGCCTCTATAAAGGTACTCCTTTGTACGGCGTTGGGGAGCATTTTTATTATTATTATTTCCTTGGCAATTTTACGAGCGCCATAAAATTAGGGTGACTTGAGAAGGATTACATCCTTGGGTTCTTTATGTGAATGCGATTTATGCGGTGTATGGGCACTGAGCCTCAAAAGACACACACCGAAAACACTTTTGTAATTTATTTCACCTTCTTAATTCAGCGCGTGCCAACAACATCTCCTTGGCCAAAAGGTATAAATTTCGAGGGTGCCCAATTCTGTAGAATCCCACCCCCTATCATTCCGGAGCACGCATTCGGATTTAGGCTGCTCGACATGAATTTTACCTCCAGTGCATTAAGCCGCTCACTCGTATATCCCGAACCCTCTTTGTTGTGGAACAAGTACACCGCTAAAATATCTCTGGACATCCGGGTCAACTTTTTTGCTGAATGTGACGAGTTGTACATCGTAGATTGATTGGTTGCCCTAGTGATACAGGTTTGTTTTGGCACCATGTCCCATGTTGTCATTATCAGCAGCTTCCGCATGATGTCCCCCAGTGCTGTGATTGTTAGGCGTGGTTAACATCAGTGGCAGGTGATGTCTGAAGCAGTCCTGGGCCTTTTCCCTCCAAGCGCTGATGATACGTGGGGAAGTATGGACCAACAATCTTGATGACCACACAGCCAGGGGAGGCCCTCATCCAGCAGTAGATTGACAAATGGCCATACGATATTATTAAACATCATCGCCATCACCATCATCATCATCTTCTTTGATCTGTTGTTAAGGACGATATTGTGTTACCATTGTATAAAACACCTTTGTTCAGTGGAATGCCCATTGAGTTTGACATTTACAGCAGTAACGGCGAAATGTCTCCTCTTGTTTTAATGCATTCAGCCACTGTGCGAATGATTTTATGCCAATCCCGGTCTGTGCATTTCTGTTTGTCCCCTAACTAAACCTGACTCGAATAAGCCTGGTTTCGAAGGTTAATTCTTGAATGATTCTGTTATTTTGTCAGGACGATGGGACCCTGGCACTAACAGTATTTTAAATGTGTTCACACAAAAGAAACGTAATCCTGCCACTTAACAGGCAGGGAACAAGCACAACATAGATTCCATGAAGTGTGTGTTTTAGCAGCAGTTTCGAGATCCATACAGTGCATTGGTAGCTGAGGATTTCTAAGCATGAAGGCTATGTTGATCTACTTCAATCGATTACTGAATGTGGCATGAGTTCTACTGTAGTTGCTGATCAATTGCTTTTGCAGGGTATCCTAATTATATCTCTTCATGTAACAGAAAACAATGCTTAACAAATTATAAGCTTTACCATTTTTATATAAGTATTTGTACATCATTCATTGTATCCGCTTCATATTACGTGCAACGTAATACACAATACGAGCAACTGTTTACCCATGGTGCACCACGTCAAGTTACAAGGACAAAACATATATTATCATAGTGTCTTTTTTGTTTGCAATTAACTGCAGGTATTGTGGTTAATGCTGACATGAATCCTCATAAAAAGGTTTCAGTTTTGTTGCCAGAACAAAAGGGAAAAACCCTATTATTAGAGTCAAGGATGTAATTAATAAAAATATAAAAGAGGAATGGGGAAGGGAAGAGAGAAGAGAAAAATGGGAAATAAGAGTAAGAGGATGGAAAAGGAATTGAAAATGGGAGCGAAGGGGTCAGGAATGATGATGGTAGGGAGAAAGAAGCTCCACGTAAAGGGGCCGCGACGCTGCTGCACAGAGAAGCATCTGTTTTCATAGGGGGCGGCGAGAAGGGAGGGATTTAGAGTGGGGGTGGCCACACAGAAGTCACGTGATTTACGGGACGCTTGAGCCAATTTAGATAGACGTGCTGTCGATGGCCAAACCACCCAATATGTGCCTAATTCGTCAGATCTTAGAAGCCAAGCTGGAGCTTGAACCTGCTTAGATGGGTGACTGCCATGTATACAGGAGGTGGTGTTATAGGCTGCAAATTGTACTGCACTTGTATGCTTCTATGTCTATGCTCCCTGCCTTCACCTACCCACATTGATAAATGTGGTGTGGAGCAAGGTCAAACAGCCACCACAACTAATTTGCTACGTGGGGAAGCCCTCGTCTATACCCGACTGAAGAAGGTGGGGCTCTTAGAGACGAACATTGGGACCATTGCAGAGCGAGAAAAATACGAGTGGAAATGTGATTTTTGGATCAAATGCAGGAATTTAGCGGCCAGAAGTTGTTATTCCTCAACATGAGCTCTCCGGTAGATCTTACGGGAACTCGGGAGTTAAAAATATTGAATCAAGCACAGAGATGTTAAGAAACGTACCATCAGAAATATTTCACGGGCAAATAAAACACAGATCTTAGTGGCTTCAGGCCAGGGCATGAACACATCTGCTCCCGAAATATGTGGCCATGCAGTGCAATTGCCACTGGAAAAATCACTTTTTCCATTGCCGTGAACTAAAGGTGTAATTTCTGGCTGCAGTGTAAGTCACTTAAAAGTTTACAACAACCATGCAATTGTCATTTATATGCGAAGATTTGAGATACAATAACTGTTTTGTATGTTTTTTTTACGATTTTATTTTAACCATTCAAACGGTATGCATCAGCAAATTGTGTAGATTTCTTCAGTTCCAGGGTATGTTGCAGACGTAAATTAGATAGCCAATGTTATTTCCGATTTTTAAAAAATGTCCCCTTTGACTTCATCTGCAGTGGGTTGTCTCATCAATCCATCGTGAACGTAAACAGCCTTTGTGTAAATTCACTGCTGGATGAGGGCCTCTCCTCCACATTGTGCACATAGTGGGGGGGGGGGGGGGTTTACTCGACCATGCCTCACCACACTGCTTCTGTATAGTTTGGCGAAAGTGAAAAGCATTGACGCGGGAGCGTAGAAGTACGGTACAGCAATGGGTGTTGCTGTATTGAAAACATACGTCGCATTTCAGGAAATGGCCATTCTTCAACGAACATCACCCGAAATTACACCTCTTATGTATATTTTACCTTTCAAGGCCACAATGTTAATGACACAATATGTTGAGTTATTTTTTTGTCATTTCGATTGTAATGTAGCGTGTGCTCAAGAGCACACCGCCCCAGCACACACTCGAGTGCATGCGCATAGCAACTCGCACACACGCACGCGCGCACGCACAAGGCTGTCTTGTCTTTGCCTTCCTCTCTCGTGGGTGCGATGTTGATTCACAGCCCAGTGGCTCTCTTGCGGTCCCATATCCATCACCCACTCCATTCAGCAGGACGCACCCTTCCCACAGTCATAGGGCAAGGCAGGGCTTACATGAGGACCGTCAAGAGCCATATAACACCGCCTCATGCATATGCATTCATGTGTTCGCTGGCCGCGATGCTTCAATGCATCGCTGGCTCGAAGAACACTGTGCCAACACGTGTGAATCTATTACCGCTTTCCCCCCGTTAATTTATACATTTTAGTCAGCGGTGAAAGGTAAACCGCGCTCGTGTCAAAATCTTTGCCCAAAGCGCATTGCGGTAAGTTGATATTGGCTGTCATTTTAATAGCACACTTTTTCAGATTCCGAAATAAATCAATCGGTCAAAATAATACTGATATTTGTTGACTCAGTACAGCCTCACTGAGTCGTTTTCAGAAGGAGCCTGCTGCATTGTGATGTTTGGCGAATTCGATTTAATCAGTGTTTGGCTTCATGGGGTTGGAAACCGGAGAACATGGAAAAAACACTACCACAAGTAGCATAGCATGATTCTTCACAGCGCACGCCTACAACACCTGGCAAGCCTTAGTGGTGGTCAGCCCATCCACCTGCTAACCAGGCTCAACGTTGCTTAGCTTCCGAGATCCGACAGGAGTGTGTGCATTGATGGTGATTTTGTCACAATTGTAGGTAAAATACTTAATATTTAACACATATTTGTTCATTGGAGACAAATAATGACTACGCAAATGTCGTGTATATAATGCTATTTATAAAGATTCATAATGTTTACTATCAATGGTTCTCAAACTCTCATTTTAATGAAACATTGATCAATCTCAATTCAATGTCCAGTTATTAAAACACAAACTATTGCCTTATAAGCACATATGCTTGTGAACATGAAAGTGTACCACAATTACTTGTACATATTTAGCGTAACAATGCATCGATGTATCGTTTAGTATCGAATTGTGGGCTCACGAAACTCGCGTCAAATTGCGCGTGTGTCTGAACTCTTATTGTTCAGCAAAGTGGGTTCATGTGACTCATCCAGTCATTTGAGGACGCTAATTTTGCCGCAGTAAACTACATATATGTAGATTTAAAATAAATCAATTCTTGATAATAGGGTTTTCCCCTTTTTTCTGGCAACAAAACAGGTGTTAAGTTGATACAACACCAAACTGAAACCTTTTACAAGGAATCATGTCTGCATTAACCACAATACTTGTGGTCAGAATGCAAACAAAAAACATACTCTGATAATATATGCATTGTCTTTGAAACTGATTGGTCAACACCAGAGACAGCTTTCTTCGTTATAGACCTGAGGACGCCAAAAAGCGTACTTGTAAAAGGTGTCAGTTTGGTGTTTTAACATCTTAACACCTGTTTTGTTCTTAATTTTGGAGTTTTCGCGACTGCAGGAATTATTCTTTGGTTCTTTCGGTAAAGTCACGTATAAAGATAAAATAATAAATTAAATAATAGCATACGACGTTTCGATTGCCAGAAAAAAGGGAAAAAAACTATTATCATATTTGGTACTGGCAAAGGAGGTCCCATGATGTAGAAAATCAATTATTGCATCAAATCGTGACACTAAATCATGACAATTTATCAAATCACGAGGGGTGGGGACAGTGGGGGGTAGGGATGGAAGTGGGTTGGTGGGGGGGGGTTCATCACAACTTTAATTGATTTGACATTATTGAAACACTCATGGGAAACGTTATTATTATTTTGTTTACGAACAATATATTTTTTAAAATCTAATATGATGGATGTGCTACAACACGTGTGTAAGTGCCCCGAGATAGTGCTTGCTAGCTTACTCGTGCTGGGCTGCTATGGGCTCGGTATTCCATGGGTATATTTCAAAGGCTTTCTTCAGTCTTGGCAAAGCTCCCACGTTAATCATTGCCAGTGCTGGAAAAAATGTGAATCCCATTCCACTGGTGGATAATGGTGCCCTGTGCTCCACAGCGTGGACGGGACATGCAGCTTATTTCCACATGGGCTGGCTGCTGTTTGAAAGTAATTTAGTGCAGTCTCTCCGTCTATAGTCATTGTTACCAACTGCCACTACCGCCGACACTACGATTTGCAAATATTTTGCATCTTTGCAAGTCTCTAATTTTTTGAGTGCAACAACACGTTCGCAAATAACGAATTAGTATATTAAAAATAATTAATCTGAATCTTGCGAATTTGACCGCCGTCTTGGTAAACAATGACCAAACTTTTTTTTTCATGATTCCTTTTAAAAGCCCAAGTCACTCTTGCAGATTAGACTCATCCTCGTCTCGTGAGTTCTCAACTTGTTAAAGCAAAGTGGACTTGAACTTCAAACTTGAAATGGCATACATCCTAGTCGGTTGTGATAATCACGGTAATAATTGCAATAAACAACACACTCGCTCACTCATCTACCCACTCACCTACTTAGTTGTTCTTATAACTCATCTCATTGACTACCCTGCAGCAGGTTATGGTGGACTAGTTGAGATGACGTGGGAATTTCAGGTGTTTTGAGTTGCCGATGCATTTGAGCGAGTGCCACTGTGCATGAACATTTCTTATCATGATTATTAAACAACGCAGTTGATTTATCTAGGAGAGTCTCACTCATAATCAACACTCATTTGCCATGAGGGTGTTATTTTTATATCGCTGCCGAATTATATATTTTTTCAAAGTATTTTTTACATGAAGGAGAAAAGCTACGATTTCCGAAGAAAATACGTTCATACGTGAAGCGAACACTCAAGAGGGCCTGCACAGATGTGCGACTTTATTCACTGTGCTGCCATCTCCTGGCCACTCCACAGCCCAGCGAGTTCCAGAGTTCCGCGTATCCGTGTGATCCACCAACGCTGACTTTCCATACAAAGTACCGCATTGCAGGGGTGTCGCCAGACGACACGCGCATTTGCCTAGGCCTTCCGCGACACTACAAATCTTGAAATCTCGACTAAAAAACGTATATAGGTTAAAATGGCTTTTTCTCGTTAGTTATTTTCAAACGTCTTTCTCACTTCGTCTTTCCTTGTTTGATGTTAAACTCGTTTCGCCTTTCCATGCATAGCGTCCCGAGAACGATAGTTTAAGGGTGCTTTATAAATGTAAATTATTATTATTGCCCTCGGTATGTTAAAAGACAATTAACCAATAGGTCCCTTGATTCCTCCGCCCATGTTGAGGACTCACTCTTCCAGACTGACGTTTGATCTCACCCACGCCGCGTTCAACCACCACCACACTGCGGCTCACAACACTCCACTTGCTGTTCCTCCCCTCGCTCTGCTCCACTTTGGAATCACCTCCCATCAACTAATCCCCCAACTTATTCAAATAACAACCTTGCTCAATTCATCAATTGTAACTTTAACGGTGATGTTTGTTTTTGGCCCACTTGGCTTCTTTGGGCCTTTTCGGCCTGTGTTCTGCAATCGTGATATAACTAAATAATAGTTTCCCGTGCGTGACACCTTGCCGTCAGTAGCAGCAGAACCTGATTGGTCCCGTTCCAAGTTAAGCGTGATCGATGGGGTCGCGTTCGCACGTGTCCTCGCCACCGCACTGGCTGTGCTTGAGCTCTCGGTGAGGCAGCCAGCAATGTCCCTCTAAAATTAGCGGCAGAGGTGTGCGTGTGGGGGATTTTGGAAGGGGACATCGCGCATGGGTTCCGGCCCTGGAAAATGAGCTCTGGCTTAGCCCCCCGTGGTCGGGGATTTGCCCTGGCAGCAAGGCGGTAATTCATGGCATGCTCGGAAGGGCAAACTTCCGGGATGTTATTTTAGGCAGAGGCTTCCATCTCGACGACAACAAATCAATGAAAGCCAGATTTATTGTCACGGCTGTTTAGCTGCAATTTGGCCTACGGAGTTTATGTACAAGTAAAATGCTGGTTTAAAAATCACGAACAAAGTTCAGATGAACAGGCCTGAACCTTCTTGTCAATCCGCTGCTGGATGAAGGCTTCCCCTCGCCACGTTGGTCGTGGAGGTTGTTTGTTCATACTTCACCGTGCCAGTCAGTGCGGGTTGGTTACGGGGATGGGTTTCCCAGGACCGGTTCAGATATTACTAACGACTGATGTTAACCGTGAACAGGAATCAAACTGGTCGCCAGATTAGTCGTGTAGAGCGCTAACCACTGTGCCACCGCTCCACCTACGTTTCATATACACATGTCATTTTTTTAATGTAATGTACGTGTTACATTTTTTGTAACATATTTTTAGGTTTATTTTGTATTGTAGCACTGTATGGATATCCACCCACTGGTATAAACAGAGTAGAATAAAAAATAAACAATATCGGGGCCAATGTGACTTATCCAGAATTTACAACAAATCGTCCATCATTAATAAAGGCGGACAAATTAAATTCAAGAGGCAAAGTTGCATCTTGACAAATAGCGAAAACCCATCGCCTTCAAAATCTGCCCATGGTTGATTAAAAAAAACACTTCCATACACTTTCACCAAAAAAACCGGACAAAAAACGGCATTCACCAACCCATGAATGAGGCAATTGACTCCAACTTTATTAGGATACCTTACCATACACTGCAGAAAATATAAATAATACATTCAACGTACTGTACGGTGGTTTCAATGGTACGCTTTGCCTCGAAAGTCGAGTTGCTGAATTCATTTCCTGAAGAAGCTCCCCAGCACGTGGAGCGAAACGTCGGACACAACAAAACGCGGGGGCGGGACACGACGACCCCCCCAAGCGCATCGGAGAGCCGTGTAGCGCAACCGCACGAAACCAATGCGGCTTTGCTAGGACCCCTTTTACCACTTCACCCTGTTACCTGTGCTCCACTCGGCTTGCGTATAAAACACCGTGCTCCCGTGCAGCGGGCTATTCACCGCGACCCACGAAGTGAAACTGCACACCCCCCCCTCCCCCCCAAACGTCCATCCCCTTTGAAGGTAGCAGTGGGGCCTTTGTGCGCTTGTAAAAAGAGATGCTGATAATTATAGATGACCTCTTACCAGTCGTATTCAGCACTTTATAAGACGATGCTTTTGTATCATGTGCTCCGATGGCCTGATGCAGCATATTCTCAATAGAGAACTCCAACTATATATGTAATTGTATTCAATCTGGTTTTAAAATCTAATTTTCTAAAGTGATAATAATTATTGAAGCCAGATTTGAGTCTTTCTTCATTTCTCCCTCTTTCTCTCTCTCTCCCGCGCCATGTGCTCATGGTGCGGTTGTTGTTGTTGTTCTTGTCACAACTCCTCCAATGGCGTCCCCTCCTTAGTGATCCGTGTTCAATTCTAATATTCGGCTTCAATATTCACAAAACATTATTGCTTAAATTTTGGCCAAATATCAATCCCTCCCAAAAAAACAGCTGACCATTTGGCCAGATTTGAAGGCAAACCAAAATATGTTTTAGTACACCCCTAAACATTGTGGAATAAATAAAGTGTGTGTGGGTGTGTGTGCAATCAGCTGTAACATGTGAGATGCTTTTCACGGATGAAACCACGACAAAGAAGGCCCGTGGTGAGCTTATTTGAAAGACAGGAATTCCAGTTTCCATAAAGCGGCGTCACCGATTGGCTCAGGCCTCATTACTTTCTCACCCTCGCATGGAGTGCCCGCTGCCTGCTGGGGTGGCACGCTTTCAAGCCGTGCTACATGTTGGGCTCGGTCAAGAGGTATTTTAGTCGACGTTAACCCCACGGTGTTTCCGGTGTTCCACTCGGTGTCCTGCCACATACCGTTGTCACAGCGGGAGGCACGAAGAGCCACTAAGGTCGCCGAGTCAGTCCACTGTTGTTCGCACTACGCCTGACGAATTTCTCGCGTCAGACGTCAATTCTGACAGGTGGCCCGAGGGCTAGATTTGCTCGTGCGTTGAGGTCCACAGATCTCTCTAATGATGGCCAGGGTGAGCTTTCCTTGTCCAGGCCTATACTAACTGACACCTCTGCGGGAACTTTGTCCTCCACCGTGCTGTTCTCTGGCACACATTTTGTAAATGCTGCTTTCTTGCGGTCAAGAGTTTGACAAAAATCCACTTGAGCATTTGGCTGAGTGCGCTGTTTGTGGGTTCGGATTTGGTAGCCGATATTGCGGGGAGCGGTGGCGCAGCCATCGATTTACGCTCACAGCCAACACCGGTGACAATTATCTGAACGGGTCCTGGGCCTCCCCTAGGTCGACTCAGCCTCAAATGAGTACCTGGTGCGTTGTTTAAACATCACCGATGGGGAGACAAAGGCGGTCGGGAGTGGTGCTGGCCACCAACCCCATCGTGTACCGTGCCTACCTTCGAAGGTGCTCGCTAACAGCACTTGCCCCAAGTATGTTCAGGCTATCGGGGGGGAATCTTTGTCTTTGATGGCTGATTGGATGATCATCATGCGTGTATGAACTGCAACAGTCCATATTGTCTCGTTTGCACGACATACGATTGCGTTTATGAACACTTGATGTTTTTGCTATCGTGATATAATATGTCCATTGACAGAGGTCTTTTTTTATTATAGATGTTCTGTAAATCATTAAAATTTCCTGCATTATAATTTACAGGAAATACACACAAACATTGCAGAAAATAGAAAGTTTGCCGACTGAGTGCAAATAAATACGAAAACATGATTTGCATATTGTGTTTAATCTGGCGTGTAGTCTGCAATATACGAACATTTGTACTCCGTGTTGTTTTGGCTGATGTGAAAACAAACACCGGCGAGCATTACAACATTGACAAACAGTGTTCCTACAAACGCTCATTGAATGATATGAAAATGCTCTAATTTCCACGAGTGAAGTACCTGGAATTTTTTTTTGTCATTGTTCAGCATTTAGTAGTTTTTTTTAATTTATTTCAAACACAAATCTTCTTTACCTGATACTTCACTAAAAATATATATTTTTTCCGTCTTCATTAACTTCCTCTGAATGTTTACTCTGGTGTCATGCTGTCTCTAAAATGCCGCTTATAAATGTGTTTTACCTTTCAATTGCTTTCAGCTTAAGACCTGGAATAATATTCGTCATTGTTTAGCATTTACGAGTTTTTTTCATTCATTTCAAACACAAATCATCTTTACCTTATACTTCGCTAAAAAAAATAGACTTTTCCTGCCTTCATTAACTTCCTCCGAATTGTTCACTCTTTTGTCATGCCGTCTCTACTTGTAAATGTGTTCTAACTTTCCCTTGGCTTCTCTTTTCCTTGCTTTCATGCCCCACATTTCCTCTCCGCCCTCCTACACGACCGTAGCACTGGAAAAAAGAGGTAAGGCCGCACTGAATGCAACCGATCCCTAACGCGTGGCAATGAAACCATTCATTTTCTTTCCGCACATTCTTTAGAAACCCCCCCAAAAAAGCACAACAGTAATTAATCGTGGGTTCGTTTTTTAGAAACTAAATGAAACGACTACTTTTAACAATAATTTACCACCCATTGTCAACGCACTTGCTGGATGCAGGTCACATCGTGACATCGGTTACATGGATTGTTTTACCATACTTCACGACACCGGTTGATGTGGGTTTTACTGAAGGGGGTGGGGGAGATAGCTGTGGCTTTGAATCAAACTCAGATCTCTGGGTTCATAGCACTGGTGCGCTAACCACTGCGCCACCACTCTCTTCCCTACCCCTCTGTATTATTTAAGTACATTTAAAGTACGGTGTAGGGTATAAGGTGTAACAATCTCCTTGATTCTAAACGTCCGTGTATTTTACGTAAAATACACGCAATGCCATTGTGTTTAATATTTATTTAAATTCACTACTTTATTCCTTTCTTTAAATCCTGGGGAATGCCATCTCTGAGCATGCTGACAGAGAATGCCGGCTTATTCAGAGGCTTTCGGAAGAATGACACAAAAAAGGCGTGACATATTTGAGACGACAGGGCCCTGCACGTTGAGGGAATGCTGCTTAAGCACCACCTGTCGTCTGTTCGAATTCCTTTGAATGTGCACGCCATCGCACGCACCTCCCCTGCACGGACAATGCTGCACACAGGCCGGGCACATATGGTATTGTGGTACGGTCAGTGTTGAGTGCAAATTTTACGAGGCTCGTGCGGCCTTTGAAGAGCAACTTGCATAAATGCGAGCGAGGCTTTCGTATCAGAGTACGAGGGGTGATCGATATACGTCTTTGGCAAGATAACAGAGAGCGAATGTCCAAACTTCATATTTCAACTTTATTCGTACGTATGTTGAACTTCTTTCGCACCGTACGTAGCCAACTGCGCGACTAGGAGGTGCGGGGTGAAGGACAAAAAACTAAACACAAAAGCAGTTCTAAAGAAATTAGTTTTCAATCTCGACTTGAGAACGCAAAGCTTCAGTGACTTCCTAATTGCGGAGAGAGGAGCGCTCCAGACGGCCGCAGAAGCTCACCTGAAAGCGCGTGATGCAGTGGCCGTCTGTTTTTCGATGGCTAGCCAAAGAAGAATAAGTGAGGGGTGCGCCTGTAAATGCTCGCAGATTTGCGAATCTGTTTGCAACCGGCTTTGCTATAAACGAGACGGCGTGTGGAGGAGCAACGGCAGCATCCAACCTGCAGCAGTGGCACGATGCACAGAAACAGCAGCAGCAGCAACAGTTGTGGTTCATGAAGCCTTATCTGGAAGCAGATTCTCCTGATATGCTTCAAGCTTCTTCAAACCCAGTGGGGCTTAGTGACACCCAGTCATACCCGAGTGAAGTTGAACTATCTTAAGCAGGGCGTCGGAAAACTGTCATCTAAGTAAATGTCCAGTTCAAAGTGGACTCCCATTACCATAGTGATAGGGGTAGTGATAGGGGTTGGGGTAGTGATTGTGGTAGTGATAGGGGTTGAGGTAGGGGTTGGGGTAGTGATAGGGGTAGTTATAGGGGTAGTGATAGTGGTAAGGGTAGTGATAGGGGTCGTGATAGGGGTCGTGATAGGGGTTGGGGTAGTGGTAGGGGTTGGGGTAGTGGTTGGGGTTGGGGTAGTGGTAGGGGTTGGGGTAGTGATCGTGGTTGGGGTAGTGGCAAGTGTTGGGGTAGTGATAGGGATTGGGGTAGTGATAGGGGTTGTTTTAAGGGAGGAACGAAAGCAGGTTAGTGAAGATGATTGTTTCATGTGCTCCCACAATGAAAATGATGACTGTTACTCTTCAAATAACTAACTTGTGTGCCCTGGCATGTCACCCTCCCAAGCTACACTTGTGTTTTTGTTGTAACTCCTAGTTTCCGAGCCCCTAAAAATATCAATGACCCAGTACCGCTCATACAAACATAGCCTCAATTAATTGCGTCACAACCATTTGATTTTATTATGGCAACAGCTTAGTCCAGAAAGATCGTGTGAGTAGCATTTGATACGAGTGTTGAATGCACAAGCAGCTGAATACAAAGACCACATTTCTGGATGGCAGGGTCATTCGGAGTTAATTTGCTCCTTTAATTTACAAGTTCTGTGCTGCAACAACATCCTGTTTTTTAGCCAGGAGGATGCTGATTTATTTAATCCGAACAGATACTTTGAGTTCACTTCGCTTCCAAGGCAAAAAAATAACAGTTAAAACGTAATTAGCATTTCTCCTTGCATACTGTCTTTACATATTATCAAAAGTAATACTAGTCCAATGACTAGTAAGTGGATATTTTATGTAAGTATGTATGTTGAGTTCTTTCGCACCGTACATAGCTAACCGTGCTAATCGTAGGTGCAATTTTAAGAGCCAAATTAATCTTCTTGGTTCTTTCGGTAAAGTCACGTAGAAGGGAAATAATAAAATAATAAAATAAAACATAATAAAATACAATTCTCATGACGTTTCGGCCACAACGCAAGCAGCCGTCCTCAGGTGAAGAACAGGTTTGTCGGAAAGACAAACCTGTTTGTCTTTCCGTCTGAATGAACACCACCAAGCTTGGAAAGAACCAAGAAGATGAATGCCTGCAGTCACGAAAGCTTTGAAGAGAGCCAAATTAACTTAGAATCAAACGTCTTGCTTTTGCGAAATTCTGGCGATTAGGTGGAAATTGCCGAAGTGGACGAGTCGTCGTTTGTATGCACCTCTGACTTATTTTTGCACCGTCCATAGCCAACCGTGTTGACATCGGGCAACGCACAGGCTGCTAGCCCACTGTGAGTGATTGAGAAGACGTCGGCAAAGGTGGTGACGATGAGCCGGTTAATCAAACGATTCTAGATTTGAAGCTTTCGTGACTGCAAGGATTCATATTCTTAGGTTTTTTCGGTAACGTCCGTCTTCAGGTGGAACCGTCACAGCACGATAGCTGTATCACTTGATACAGCTATCGCACACTTGATACAGCTATCGTGCTGTGACGGTTCCACCTGAAGACGGAGGCTTGTGTTCCCACCGAAACGTCGTGATTTTAATTTTATTTTTATTTTACTTTTATAAATTTTAATTTTAATTTTTTTACCTACGTGACTTTAATCGAACGATGCTTGCTTTTCCTCCCTTGGGCTGCAGGTGCGGAAGCACGTGAACGACATGTACGAAGACCTCCGGGACGGTCACAACCTCATCTCTCTGCTGGAAGTGCTGTCAGGAGAGAAGCTGGTATGCACGCGAAGGGTGTTACCTCTTTACACTCGCCCTATCGCGCCTCGCCGTTGGTCAGGCCCCGATTTGGCGGGGGGGGGGGGGGGCAATCCGAGGAGGGAAAACACGATGAAGTCGAAAATTTTAGCAAAAAACTCGACACATTCGTCAACAACACATTGTGGTCTTAAGAGAGAGGGGTAAAACATATTTAAAAAATCGGCGACGTTTTGGGCAATGGGCCTCCTTCATAGCACACCGATTATATGTTGTTTCTTCTTTTGACACGTGATGGAAAAAAACACACCACTTGCGTTTAACCCGCATGCCCCACTGCAATGTTGATGCTCGGGAAGAACGGTGAATCCGATTCAGCATGCGCTCAATGCGGATAAACCGCACTCACCAAACCGCCGTGAGAATCATTGCATATTCGTCCTCCTTGAGCTGTGTTGGCTGCACACCCAGCCTGCCATGGGCTGAGATCCTTCCGCCTTCTTGCACACTCCTATGCTGACTGATATAAACGTTGTGCCTTCCTGTATGTAGTACATTGACTCTGATGTAAGAGTTGCACCCTCCTGTATGGCATACATTGACTCTGATGTACGTTGCACCATCCTGTATGTGGTGCACTTGCTCTGACATGCATGCTTGATGAATGGACTTTTTATGCATTAATTGTTTATCCATTAACACTCGCAAACTGTGGCTTCAGGCTTCTGCTGCAGTAACATTTCCTTGAAACCCGCCACTCTTTATAACAATCCTTTAATTGGAATACCACGCAATCGCTTGCTGCATACAGCGCAGAGACATTGCAGGCTTCACCACCGTTGTGAGAAATCGCTTTGCATTCATTCAGCACTCGGAACAAATGCCGTAAAAAGAAATGAGAGTCGTGACACAGTTATACATTGGTATACAAACCCGGTTGTTATAAAGAGATGTTTCTGTAATTTTCTTTAGAATCTTTTTTTTTTCACTTTAATGTTCACAGTGTGTTTCTCTTGCTTGCCTGGCCTTTGCCCTGTGACCCTTTTGTACTCTGCCTCTGGCTGCTACTATCGCCCTTTGACCTTTGCCGCTGCTACCTGATGCAGCCAAGGGAACGTGATATTTTCAAGCAATTGCGGCTGGTAAGTCCCTCGGATGGGGAAATAAAACAAAACATCGATTGCTGTGAAATCATACAACGACGAACAGTGACATATCCAGGTATGAAAAAATAAGAATAGGTTTGACCTTAAATGGCAATAAAGCAGGTGTTAAGATGTTCAAACACCAAATAGAAACCTTATGCAAGGAATCCAGTCTTGTAGTGAACATGCATGTCTGCATGTCTACATGTTCACCATAGGCACGTGTGGTTAATGCAGACTTGATTCCTTGCAAAATCTTTCTGTTTGGCGTTTGAACATCTTAACAGCTGTTTTATTGCCAGAAAGGGTAAAAAGCGTTTTTTTATATTTTGATACTGGCAAACAGGTCCCATTTTGTAGTGACATATAAAGGTTACGGTACGTTCAAATCACCAAAATATGGCAAGGAATTATGTTTTTAATTCAAACAGGCAAGACATCACATTATGTGTTTGAATTTGACTTTTCGGGGCAAAATGCACACCTTGGCAAAATGTTTAAAAGAAGTCAACGAGGCAATCTTCTGGCCACACTTCATAATTACTCACAGGTCTAATGACTATAATCATTATGACATCTTCTTCAGTAATTCACCTTCAAGGCTTCCATGATGAGCCGAGACTCGTGCATTGGTTGTCAATCCAAACGAGGTGTTCTCTACAGAAGCTTGTTTTATTTTAATATTTTAATACCATAGGAAAGTGCAGTAAACACTCTAGTGTATTATATGCAGCAAGTCATATACAATATGTTAACCGAAGGAGGCGAGTGTAAATGAAAATAATAAAAAAATAGTATAAGTTTATATTGTTTTAAGCACTATCTGGTTATTAGAATTGTAGTTTTGTTCATGAACAGTTGAAGCTCTTATTTAACAGATTCCTCAGATGATGTCTGTTTGATAACAAAAAAAGCAAATAAGCATGACATGAAGTATCCAAACAAAAGTAGATCTATACTCCATGTACACATTAATTAAAATACGTCAATTCATCAGCCGATGGGCATCCCGGACTAATGTTTTATCGACAAATTTGTTTCCGTAGGAAAATTTCTGAACCGATTGTGACATTCCAAGTTTCAACAGCAGAGTCAGGCGAATTGAACGATTGATGATGCTTAGTTGTGAGATGTTATAGGCAAGGGCGCTGCACCAGACGTTAACTTGTGAGGTCTCATTTCTGCCGTTTTGAAGTCATGTTCCAAAATGAAATACGAAAGAGACATGCGCATTTAGCTGATCACATTTATTTGCCCCGACATTATTACGAAGGCCATTAACATTTTGTTGTTCAATTGTGTTTTCACAAACAGCCCCTTTGTAACCCACGCATCCTGTGACCTCACCCAATTTGTTTACGGTGACAGCGCTGTCACGACACTGTGTTTCACCACATGCGTTTCATCTCCCCATCACCTTCACATAAATCCTCAACTGCCTCACCCAAGCACAGCCAATGTCGTACGTGTTTCCATTCGCGGCGGGCTCCTAATTGCCATGGTAACATTACACCATCCCCTGCGTTGTGCGTGCCGAGTGGATCCCCTTTATCGAGTTAGGGTGGTACAGATTTAATTGGAACGGAACTGAGGATTAGTACAGTGCCGTAATTAGCGTGCGTGACCACTCTAACAGTGATCTAATGGGAGGCCTAATCTAAAAGAGTTCCCTGCCCTGCCGCGTGGATATGTCACACAGCATGCCAGAACCGTGGGTGTTTTATGGATTTTAATTGTTTTCCTTCCAAGTCATTGGATTCCCAGCCGCTGTTGCGAGCTTCTTACAATTCCCATCGCTTCACTTGTCTGTGCTGCCCATTGCGCCATCCGCTCATGCACTTTGGGACACAATTTCATGGCACCCCGCTCATTAACTAGCTCGCCTAGTATACAGGAGGTCGTTGGTTCGACCCCGACCCTAACGCCTGCTGTATATGTGGTTGTGTGGATTTTTCTGCGGGTCCTCCGGTGTTTTCCCCTCCACATTTAGAATCGACGTCATCACGCGTTTCCGAGTAGTTGCTTGCTGCTGTAAATTTCCACGTGACGACGGGCCAACTTCGTTGAGCGATCATTTGTGACGGCCAGGTCGCTTCTGAGAAAGAGCTACGCAGCTCAGCGTGGGCCTTACCTGGTGAAATAAAGAAGAATAAAGAGAGCCCTCATTCTGTGCCACCACCTTCATTTACCACGATGGTGGGAGGGCGGGCGGGCGCAGTGAGACTGGTCCTGTGTTCCATGGATTTTGGCAGGTTCGGGGCGACAGCGCGAGGCGGTGGCGGCGGCGGTAAATTAATGCATCGCGAACTCTTTTTTAGAGGACCCTGGGAGTGCTTGGGTGGAGAACGTTCAACGATTTTTAACAGGCAAAAAATGGCGCCCACCCCCTACCTCACCCCCCGCCTTCCTTTCAAGTGGAGCCAGGCATCTCTTGAATTGACCTACAAGAACATTCAGAAGCGGTGCACTGCATCATTGCCCCATTGCGAGGCCCGCTGAGAGGGACATTGCCTTGCATTTCGGGGGTCGTTGGGCTGTTTTATAATTGCCCACTGGTAATTATGGCTACACAAAGCACACCATTTACGTGTCCCATTGGCAGCGGTGTGCTTGGCTTAATCATCAGCTTCTCACATCTGCTGAAACGTGTTCGTATGAAGTACAGCATTGTATTTTGCAGTAGTGCTACATCCACGTGAATTGTTAACGGAAGAGCTGCATCTGAATGTTGTATTGGATGTAATTCGAAAGTTCTGGAGTTGTAAGCGTCGACACTTCAACCAGTTCGTGTTTTTTTTATTTTCATTCGAGCCGCAATGACAGCGAATAATAACCACAGTTTGCCTCGGGTCTACTCGTCTCAGCCGATAACATTGTTCGGCGCGAATTTATAATTGGAACACGAAGGCCACGTGTGATGATGATGCTGCACCAGCGCTGGGCTCCACCAGACCAGTTCTCCGGGGACGCTGCTGCATGCGTCCGTCTGGTAGGGACGGAGCTCGTACGGTGAAGCTGCTGCCAGCAGCATTCCGGCTTCTCAATTAGTTCACGTGCGAGCAAGTCACCTAAGGCTGGAACAACAAGCATGAGATGGAATCTGTTGCCTCCCTCCCTCGACCTGAAGGCACGAACTGCCACCACCTGCTCCGGGTGCATTGTGCGAGCTTTCGTGAATGCAGCAGCAGCAGTGGCAGCAAGTGTCGTTTTAGTCCGGCATTGAATGTGCTTTCTTCTCCAGCACGTGCAAAGCTAATCCAAGTAACGGCACTGTTTAAAGCCCGCCTCGAGACGCATTTATTTTCTCTTGCTTTAGGTTTCCTGAATCGTCATCTCTACCTCTTAGGTTTTTTTTCCCTTCCTTTGGCGGACGATTTCCTTATTTGAGATGTACAGCGCCTTGAGTACCTTGCAGAAAGGCGTTTTACAAATGTAATTTAGTATTGTTATTGTTATATACAGTCCTTGTCCAGGTGCAGCATTGTGGTAATGATGTGAACATTCACGAACTGAAATTTACTTTATTATGTTGCATCGGATGGTGCGTGTCACAATCGATTCTTTCCGTTTACACCATTTAAAAGTGATGGCTCACGTCCACACGCAGAACACCATTCGCGGTGCACCACGATGGAAAACAAAGGCTATTTATTATAATTGAGGTGAGCTGCTAACAAATGCATCTCTTTGCAAAATGTATCAACAATTACAGTAAAGCGAACATACAATGCAAGATTCGCAATTGATTGATGAGGTCGGATCGCGTAGGTGCGTAAGTAAAAATGTGTGTCGCAAAACCCTCTTCCACCCGACAGCCGATTCAAAGTTGTCACGTGACAAACGTCTCGATACATTTTTGCGTCAGCAGCACCGCCAGTAGTTTTTGGAGCACCGCATTAGAGCGATAAAATCGTACACCCCACAAAATCACCCATCAGAGGTTTGCCCATATTTTGTCATTGCGGATTGTTAACCGAGATTTAATTGTATAGATTCTGCTCATTCGATCCATAATAAACAAACATAAAAAATACCCGGCTAATAATCATTTGTGGGTTAATCTCCGTGTCGATTAATTGTTAAATCCATCCATGGATCGAGTAATGATGTAACACGCCCCCTTCATTTGATTGGCTAATATCAGCAAGATCGGTGATTCCATTGCAGTCAACTTTGATTGTGACCACAGTGCCCTTCAGAACTTTATTTTAACAACTTGGCACCACGATTCGCTGGCAGATATACAGCCAGCATCATCCGGCAGTTGCCAGAAACTATTTCTGGAAACTGCCTGACAGCTTTATTCATTGGCTTGTGTTGGATGGAGGAGGGATTACGATGCACATTTTACTGACACAATCTGACCCAGCAATCGATTGTGAAACGTAATATTGGTTGACAAAACCCTGCACGTGTTAAATATGCATGCATGTTTACATAGGTGTGCATATAATATACTGTATAGCGCCTCCGATTAGCACGGTTGGCCACGTACGGTGCGAAAGAAGTTCAACGTACATACGCGCAATGGCACACTGGCTAATCACAGTGTTACTATTGCGACGAATCGAGTATGATGTTATCGTCACAATGCCTTTGGCAATTGATACGTGCCCCCAACGAGGTAAGCTCGGCATGAAACGGTTACCTGGTACGGTGAAAATCAGCAATGGCAACCAGCCGTGTGTGACGTTGGCCACACCACATCATAGTGCGGCGCGTTAGTGTTTAATAGATGTTTGCAGATACGGTATTGTTCGAAGTATGTGGATCTGCGTGTAATTGTAACAGATGCCATGCTCTAACATGCTAAGTGTGGTGGTTGCGCTGCTGCTTTCAGCCTCGTGAGAAAGGCCGCATGAGGTTCCATCGTCTCCACAACGTCCAGATAGCCCTCGACTTCCTGCGTCTTCGCCAGGTGATTCCGCTGCGCAGAGCCAATGTACACGTACTCGTAGCGACACACGAACGCCCGGCTCTGGAGTCACGATGTCTCATGAATTACACTGGTCAACACACTTTTTCTGGCATAAGGTATTCCAACGGTTTTAAGGTAATTTTGGGGTGCTGATTCCAAATCTGTCTATCACATCAGGTTTTTGAGATATCAAATATTGCATTTTCAATACAAACTGCAGAAGAAAAATATTAAATAAATGTGGATATCTACATAAAATGATATTATAAACACACTATCCTAAAAATGCAGCACCATATTTTAACACTAAAACAGTCACTGACTCGCAACAACTTGCAATCATAAGTGACAGAGTTAATTTAGGGTAAAATCAATGAAAATGGGGTATGCCGATAGCATAAAAATGAGATGTGATATAGAAAATCTGAGATCAGATTTGGAATCAGCACCCTGAAATTAGTCTAAAACAGCTGCAAAAGTCCAGGCCAGAAATTTTTTTTTTTGTTGACCAGTGTTATCTTAAGAGCTTGTGTGTAAGGTCTCATTTAACAACTGAGATAGCATCCGTGCTGCAAACTCATTGCGCAGGCTCAAGTTCAAGCTCATGACCTTCTCCTCTGCCTTTGACTATCCCATCTCTTATCAGAATCAGAATGTTTATTTTGTCCTAGAGAAATCCGATGAGCTATGAAGCTCTTTTTCGCAGATGTCCAGTAGGGGCGTGTCACAAAGTTACAACAACAAACAATACGATAAAAAGCGTTAGGGAGTGCAAAGTATAGGTAAAGGTAAGCAATTCACTAAAGATATATGGAAAATATATTACTTAAATATATATAGTACACATACAGGATATATTATCTTCATGCTCATCAGCTGTGATCATCTATGGAATGCTGGATACACATTGCCATCACAATCCATCTTCCTGGCATGCATAAGCTCTTCTCATCACTGCGTCTGGAGATGCGGTGGTACTGTGGCCCTCTATAAGTCCAGTCTGTAATTGTAACCACGCAGATCAAGCTGGTGAACATCCGGAGCGATGACATCGCAGACGGAAACCCCAAGCTCACCCTGGGGCTCATCTGGACCATCATCCTTCACTTCCAGGTCAGAGGGCAACACGTGGAATGTTCAATATTGATGATGGCTTGCTTTCTCACCTGCGAATTCTGTTACCTCTTTAGACTAGTTGTCTTCAGATCGAATACTTAATTGATTTGTCTTTTTCATGTGTATTGATTTGGAGGTCATTTCATGCTGTTTGAATTGCAAAATATATTGGGTGTGGCGGCCTTAAATAAACATTCATTGCGTCACATGGGATTTGTTTTGAATGTTTATTTTTGTTACAAATAATTTTTTTAACCCTTTGTTAACAATTTCAATGACGTTGGGCTCAATTGCCTTTAAATCGAACAATGACATTTCTTTTTACTTTTTCTTGTGCATATTTAGAATACACAACAGTAAAATATTTTGTATCGCAGGCACCGCTATTATCATCACTGCTCTGTCATTCACAACTCCGATGAGCACGGTTGTTTACGTATGGTGCGAAAGAAGTCCAACATACATGCATGCAGCTCTATCAACCCACCTAGCCTCTGTGGGGGAAAAAAATGTTAACTGCTTTGTTAAAAAAGAGAGGGATGCCTTTTTTCCCAACTATTGCCTGAATATCATTAGACCTCCTTTGCCAGTACCAAAATATAATAATAGAGTTTTCCCCCTTCTTTTCTGGCAACAAGACTGAAACCTTTTTACGAGGAATCATGTCTGCATTAACCACAATACTTGTGGTCAAAATTAAAACAAAAAAACATACTCTGATAACATATGCATTGTCTTTGAAACTGATTGGTCCACACCAGAGACGGCTTTGTGTGTTTTTTGTTTGCATTTTGACCGCACGTATTGTGGTTAATGCACACATGATTCCTTGTAAACAGGTTTCAGTTTTGTTGCCACAAAAAAGGGGAAAAACCCGATTATTATATTTTGGTACTGGCAAAGGAGGTCTAATGATGTAGATATTTACCCTGAGCCCTCATTACTTTGATAGTGCATTGCCTTTGAGCTGTACGCCTTTTGGCGTCCTCTTGTCTAGCACCAATTGAGACGAAGCTCAAAAGAAATCTGTCTCTGGTGTGGACCAATCTGTTTCAAGGACAATGCATATATTATCAGAGTGTGTTTTTTTTGCACTTTAACCACAAGCATTGTAGTTAATGCACACATGATTCCTTGTAAAAAGGTTTCAGTTTTGTTGCCAGAAAAAAGGGGAAAACCCATATGATTATATTTAATGAATACTTCACTTCGGTCTCGAATGCATCGTCGTTATCACGGACCACTTTCCAACGCGCAAATACTCGGAACGGTTTCGACGAGCGAGAACACTTTACGCGAGGAGGCGCGACATCGACTGTTAACTCTCAACGTTCTTGCCGGAGAGATGGCAACGTGCGAGGAGCGCACACAAGCAATGGAAATTGTGTCAAAGGGGGGAGGTGAAATAACAGACAATGAAGGAGGCTTCTCACCCCCGGGGTGGGTTCCAGCAGAGTCATTACTGGCAACAGGAATTCCGCTGCGGGCAGAACACAAGACAGATCTTGCCTCGGCGGTAGCGTTCACTCTGCCAGGACAAGGGGAGTCATCCTTCGTCTTTATTGGAACGTATTTTTGGCGGGAGAGGAAAAAGGCCTATTTTAGCTGTTGTGACAAAAAAATAAACCGGAGGTTTGCTTTAACGCATGTATTCATGCATTTGGCGAGTGGAACTTCATCCTGGCTCATGGGTATGTATGCAGCCAGATAAATATGTCTGGAACGTACATGTAATGTGAAAATGCCGTGCTTTGAACAACTATAAAACAAAGACAAAGATCCCCCGTGTAGCCTTTTAACAGACTGTTGGGGCAAGTGCTGTTATTGAGGACCTGTGAGAGCTGGCACGGCGCACGAAGGAGTGGCTGGCCTGCATCACGCCCGCCCGCCTTTGTTTCTAAAGTGGTGATGTTTACACACCACACCTGTAACTCATTTAAGGCTGCGTCGACGTAAGCGAGGCCCGGCACCAGTTCATACATTCACCAAGGCTATCGGTCGTGAGCGGGAACTGAACTCGGGTCGCCGGGTTCGTAGCGCAGTGCCCTAACCACATATGCACCGACAGTAATTGCCCACACGTAGGCCTCAAGCTAACGGACTGAGCCATTTTGTCGAAACCTGAATGGTTCATCTTGGTTCTTTCAGTAAAGTCACGTAGAATGGAAATAATAAAATAATAAAAATAAAACATAATAAAATAATTCTCACGACGTTTCGGCCACAACGCAAGCAGCCGTCCTCAGGTGGAGAACAGGTCTGTCTTCCCGAAACGTCGTGAGAATTATTTTATTATGTTTTATTTTTATTATTTTATTATTTCCCTTCTACGTGACTTTACCGAAAGAACCAAGAAGATGAATCGCTGCAGTCACGAAAGCTTTAAATCGAAACCTAAATGGTTGTCTGAGAACTGTGCAACACCTGATGACGGACGCTTGTGTTGCGCCCGAAACGTCGTCATTTATTTTATTTTATACCTACGTGACTTTACCGAAAGAACCAAAGAGTAAGGCCATATTCGGTGCCACTTAATCTTGATTGCATTCAGCTATGCATGCCCCTTCGAAGATGTCACATTACAATTGTTGCATGTCTGAACACTCACATGGCCATTCGAACGATTTTAGCATCTATCATCCGAAATACTGTTGCCCTCTAATATTTAGGGTCCCCATACCTGGACATATATCTCACTCAGTCAGCACTTGGCCTATCAAGACAGTGAAGGCTCACTGGAGTAAAGTTCAACAGCATACCGGTGCCAGATCTCAGTACAAACCAATTCCTGCCACACCCGAACATAGCATGCCAATTCTCGGATTGTCTGGGTCAAACCCAGATAGGTGGCAACTCAAACTGTACAATGCCACTGATCATATCAGCCTCAAAAGTACCATACGGTGAATGCATGGTTACCGGTGAAGTGGTTTGAACCCGGAATGTAATTTGCAATGTACATTAAAGAGGGTTTGTTGCAGCATAACTCCTCGTCGATGTTTTGCACAACTCCCTCCTGCTAGTGGTCACATTTCTGTGGTCAGAACATAAAATGGGCGGGTGGACAAAAAAGGAGCTTAGACGTGTGTGTGTGAATTCCAGCCGGGCGTTTTCTAACAGGAAATAAATAACAAATACGTGCACGCATTGAGATAATGCTACCTTTCAAACTGCGACTTGCTCTCGGCCACAAGCTGAAAGCAAAACAATTGGAGCATGAGGGCGATGTGGTCCCCCGTTTCTACCGAGCGAAGCGTGATTAACCGGAACAGTGGAGGCAAGCGGATCGACTCCTGACACTGAAACATCGTACGGTGGTGAGCACCGAGCGAAAGTTACTCCGAGGGGAAAACAAGAAGGATAAACCCAGACATCGCGCTGATGTGACTTTATTTCCTGCTCTGTGTGATTACATTAGTCCCCTTTGTCCCCCTCATCCTTCCCTTACCCGTTAATCTGCTTCTCCCGTACGTAAGTATGCACGTTGAATTTATTTCGCGTCGTACGTAGCCAACCGTGCTAATCGGAGGTGCGGGGGGAAGGACAACAAACTAAAGTCAGTTCTAAAGAAATTAGTTTTTAATCTAGATTTTAAAGTGCACAGTTCCAGTGGCTTCCTAATATCGGTAGGAAGAGCGTTCCAGACGGCCGCAGAAGTAAATCTTAAAGCGTGCAATACGGTTGCGGTCTTTGTTCGATGGTTAGCCAAACGCCACTGCCCCTACTGCGGTAAGGCAGTTTAACACGTAGGAGGCTTTCGCGACCAATACCATCCATGATACAGGTTTTTTTGGAGTTTTAACTCGTAAACATATAAATGTGTCGATAAACCCGCCACCACCCGACACAGCCAATTAGTACGTTTTGTCACGTAAACAGAACGTGCCAATTCGTTACTCGTACAGCACTAACCGGTGAGTTGGAGAGCAACGCCACAACATTTACAATCAGAGTACGATGTCTCGCCAGTAATTACAACGGGCTTCATCAGGCGACCGCCACATTTGTGGAGAAATCCTCCCGTTTCGTTCCTTAAATAGAGGGGCAGGTGTGATGACGTCACTTGTGGTAGGGCAGTGACCCCAAGTGCCTCCAAGTGGGGCCCCCAATTTTGAGTGTGCATTGTTTCCGGGGTTTGTCACGTGTTCGTGATGTCCGTGCTCTGGGTTTCAATTTATAACATAGATACCATAGGTCGACAAGCTTCGAGACATCTGTGGGCGGGAGGGGGGGAGAGCGTCTACTCTCGAGCGTTTTGGTGAGAGCATCACAATCATGTCGTTGGTACGTTCCTCGATTAGTCTGTTCGTCGTTTGCGCGGTCGTGTTCGACCCACAACTTTTGCACTTCAGCGAAGTAATCCGTAACTAAGTACATTCTCGCATGAACGATTGCCACGCATGCATTTTGTCTACATTTCTCTTTGTTTCACGACATACATGCCTCTTGTTTATATATCTGTAGCGCCCTACTTGTCCAGGGGTAGGAGGCATTGCTGGTAGAGGCAGTAGAGCTAAAGAGATTAAATAAATGAAGACATTTAAATACAAAATCAAATAACTTCCAACCCTGCCCTCACAATATCTGTGCTGCCATCTGGTTGGATCTCATCAGTAGCCCCCCTGAAGATGACGTCTGCTTAGGGCCCCATTTGACGTGCACCATCCACCAATGCAATCTACAAGGTAAAAGTATAAAGCATTGGAAATTAGAATTGTTGTTTGGGGTCGTCCATAAATGACGTCACGCACCTGGGGGGGGGGGGGGTTAGACATTTGTGACGATGTGTGACGAGGGGGGGGGGGTGAGAAATGTGACGTCCCATCAAAATGTTCAACTTTAAATAAATATAGACAACACGTTCTACTTAATTAAATAGACTTTTTAAGAAATGTTTTATCCTACAACATCAGAGTGCAGCGCCACATTAAATACGCACTACAATGACAATAATTTAAAGCGATTTGAAGCATGTTTTTTTTTGGGGGGGGGGGGAGCAGAGCTTTGTGACGTCATATTTGAGGGGGGGGGTCTGACTTTTTGTGACGTCGTGTGACGAATTGGGGTGGGGGGAGGGGGTAAAAAATCGCGTGACGTCATTTATGGACGGTCCTTTTTGCAATAACCCAAATGTGGAACATTTCCACCATATTCTCCACAGTATCAGAGGTGGCATTCAATCATTCTTGTGTATTTTCGTCGCAGCTCTTTAAGATATTATAAGGAACATGGGGCTCTCCAATTGGGTCATACGCACAGTGACATAGTTTGAGAGGTCTACTTTCAATCAATTGGCTTTTTCGCTATTTGAATACCCCTTGTAGACACGGACGCACAACACAACCTGGCAAAATCATGGATAATAACGGGCACAATACCTGGCCATATTAGTTTACTCGTTAGTTTTGCAACTTGGTTTGATGAGGCCCACCTATTAAATTACCTTTATAAAGTGACATAGATTTGACATTGCTATTAAAAGCTCCAAGACTGTAAAGATTGCATTTGTACAAAGCACGCCGCGAAAACAGTAATAATGCAATGCAAGGTTTCTAAAATAAGAGCCTTGGATTAGTGATGACCTCGTAGTGGCCTTACGCACCACTCCCCTCCATTCTATACAAACTAGCAAATGGTCCGATGTCGTAAAGATTTTACAACGTCTCTGGGAAATCTTTAGGGAAACCTATATCATAGTCACAACATTGGGGTTATAGAGTTTCCATTGAATGTTTGTGAGGTCTCACATTTCCCCACTCAACGCACCCTTCAAACATATTTCTAACGTTATCTCCTCCTCCCTTTGGCCTTGCACTCACTTCACAAAAACGCCTCCCCGACTTGCAAACATTCAGCAAAAGAAGCACAGGTACACACACACACATTCTGTTGCCACTTGTTAATGTGCCCGGCAAAGTATGTGGGTGGAGCTGTTTTTTTTAAAGATTAATCGGTGCCTAAGCCGTAAGGAATGAAGCACTCAAACGTATACTAACCACAGCAGATTACACAACATATTCAAATCTTGTGAAATAATCAACGGGCATCTATCTTGCATCAAAAATTACGAACACCGCGCTCTATTTTTCTCTTTGGTAATAAAAATGAAACAGTGGAAGCGATTTCTGCCTCAAATGATCACTGAGGTGGTGCCCATCTCCTGCTTACAGCCCAGAGCCAGTGGTGGACATTCCACATTCCTCTGGTGGGGTCAGGCTCTCCAGAGCACAACCACTGCTCAATTCCCCCACAAATATGGTACTAATTTTATCGACCCCGGAGGGATTATGGGGCCGAGTTAACCCCCAATCAGGGTCTGATTGGGAACACAATTATGCATGCGTTATGCGGAAGGTCTTTAACGCTGCTTGTTATATACCGCGCATAGTTCGTCATGATGTCCAACGTTTCGCTGCACGTACTGGGTGCTTCTTCAGGAGCTACATGCGATTACTGGGTGAGAACTCCCAGGAGCAAGGTCGTCGGAAATTCAATTTCCGCATTTTTTTTTTGTCGGGCGAGCGTGGTGGGATGATGCCAACCGATGAGTGAAATGAGATGGTGCGGGGGAGAACGGGCGTTGTGGGCGGGCGAGATGGGAGTAAAATTAACTGCAATCGAATTAAGGGCCGCGGAATTTTGGGGATTTAGGAGCGAAAGACAGAATGGGCGTGGCTGGCTGTATCCGAGGCTCCTGCGGGAGCATTCTTCGAGCACGGACACACCTTGGCTGGGGGAACAAGAGGCGTGTCCCGCGCGGTTGGAGCTTGTACACACGGGGCTGTCGGAGGCGGGGGAGGCAGTCAGCGTGACAACGGTGCAGTTTCGCGAGAGGCGTGACCGCACCGGGCACTCGTCCGAGGGCTGCACGCTGCCAACGAAAAAAAAACCCACCACACACGAAGGGGGTGTCTTGTTTTGGTAGCTAAAATGCGAGGGGGGGGGGAGGGCATCCACTGCTGGATTATTTTTTCCCGCCCGAGGACGACCGCTTTGTGTTGCGATCGAAACGTCGTGATATATTATTTTTCTTTTGTTTTATTTTTCTACCTACGTGACTTTACCGAAAGAACCCAAGAGTATGGATTCCTGCAGTCACGAAAGCATCAAATCAAAATTTAACCTATTACATTTTTTTTTATTTTAACCGGCTAACGCTTGAGCTGTATAGCTTAGAGCAAGTATTTACTACTATTTCAACTGTTTGTTCATTTTACTAGGTCAAGCCTGAGCTGTATAGCTCTTTCTTTTTTAGAAGCAAACCTAGCCGCAAATGGTAGTAGCCCTTAGATGTTGGCTATCGTGTGGAAATTTACAGCAGCCAAATACTCTAAAAGCGTGTTTCTAAATGTGGAGGGCAAAACCGGAGGACCCGGAGAAAAATCCACGCGACCACGGGGAGAGAGACACGCAAACTCCACATATACAACACGTGTCAGGGTGGCGATGCAATAAATGACCTCCTGCATACCAGGCGAGATAGTTGACATCTCGCCACGGAGCCAGATTCGCGTTGGTCACAGCGTCCTGTTGTTGCAGTCGCATTTACAACAACACTCGCTTCGGGATGCCGCACCCGGGTGAAAATGTTATAGCCGTGTCCTCGTTCGCACAGCGCTGGGATGCCTGCCGCCATGGTGTGATGGGATAGGACACTGGACCTTAATCCAGATGTCCCAACAGTTGAAACGGTGGGTATTGTTTTGTTTTTAAATCCCCCTCCGACTTCTGTCCACACTGTCAAGTTGGGGGGGGGGGGGTGGTACTCCCCCCCACGTCTTCAAAGATATATTTGCCAGCGTTGAGGAGTTATTGAGCTCCCTCTAGTGGATGGCCCTCCCACCAGCAATTGCATGAGCAAAAACATTGCAAAGCTGCACGTTTACCTGACGCGTAGTACTCTGTGGCAGCAGGACACTGGCTAGTGCAGCGGACTATTATTTTAAACGTTCGTACTTGTAATGAAGCTGCTTGTCTACGTGCCTCTTCTCTGTCAGTGACCTTACGGGTCGTGGATGAGAGGCGGAACGACCTTTGCATTCTTTGAAATCCTTCCCTGCAGCTCCTGAGATGCTACTCCACGGCCATCGCAAGCTGCGCCAAATACTCACGCTCGCTTAACCCCATCAACATACCTCTCCCAGTCCTAATTCAGAAGAGGGTGACTTCTTCGAAAGCCTCTCATCCAGCTCAACTTTCTAACAGGGCTGTCATCTTCATTTGAGGAGTCGGCCAGGACATCGGCCTCCCCACTTTCCCACAGAGCCACATTGTCCAGTAATTAAGATCCGTAAACTTCGAGAAAACCCATCGTAACAGAAATATGAGTGCAGGCCGGAAATCAAATAGTTTCCCGTAACACACGACATTGTGACCTGAATGTACAACAGCTCCCGGGCCTCATGAATTTTGCGAAAACCACGAGTTGCTGAAGAACTGCATTGTGGTCATCTTGGCTTTAAGGCACAATTAATACATTGAGCAAATGTGACAAAATTGGCAAGATTTGTCGGTAGTGAGCATTGAAAACTGTACTGTACTGATGAGGCATTTGTCTTACTGCTGCTTGTTGGTATTATTAATGAATGTGTCAACATGTCATGGAAGGAGATATCACATAACTATTTCTGAGATCCCTTCAAGTGACTTATCAACATTAGGTGCGCTGAAATTTTCACACGTGCCTTGCGTTAGAGTAAAATCCATTTCTTATCATTGAAATGTAATGATGTATTTTTCAGGTAGAATATCAGTCAAACTCAGTGATAAAACCGAACTCAAGATATGTTTTGTGCACCCACTGGTGACTAGGCTAAGACCATCAACTCACTACACTTTAGAACCTGATTTAACCACGGGTGGTTACCTGGATTCGAACCCAGGATCTCAGCAGGGCCAGCCCTCTGCTGTGACACCTCAACCACCCAGCCACCTCATTGTTTTTTTTTATTTTTAGACAGAAAAGTCTGTCTCATTTTCTTTCTCTCCTGTACATTCCCACGGGAGGTTGAAACCTATAGGTTAATTGATCAAATGTGGCTGGGTGAACTCACCAACAGTGCATTATGTCTGAGAGACTCCCAAGCACATCGAATAATAGGTCTTAAATCAACTGTGACAATGTCTATGTGCGAGGATAAAAACAAAAACGACTACAGTACGAAGTAAAGGCTGGTGCAATGTATTCAAACTAAACGATAAACCATTTTTTTAATTTAACCAGGTAAGGCTCACTAAGCTCTAGAGCGCTTTTTCAGAAGCGACCTGGCCACAAATGATAGCTCAACGAAGTGGCTTATCAAGTGAAAATGTATAGCAACCAAATACTATAAACGCATGTCCCTAAATGTGGAGGGAAAAAACCGGATGACCCGGAGAAAAATCTATGCGACCACTGGGAGGAGCAATAACTCAAAATTAACCCGTAAAAAAAAAGTTTTTCACTATAAATCCTTTATATGCGTGGCGGCTAGAGTCCTCTCGTCCTCTGGCTTGAGATGGCTGCCACCTATGGGTCAGATGATTGCCTGCCACCATTAAGCAATTGGTAATTAAATATAATAATTTTTTTTTTCCTAAAAAGTGTAAAGTTATGGACATTTTTTTTCACGAAAATAAAATGTCACGCATAACGAGTCTGTGTGCAAAATGTCAGCTCGATTGGATCACGGGAAGTGGGTTAAAAAACGACCGAAAGATTTGCACGGTCGTAAGCGCGCAAGCAAGCAAGCGAACTTAATATAAAGGATTTAAAAATATACAGGCATTGTCAGGGTCGAGATCAAACTCACGACCTCCTGTATGCTTGGCGAGGTAGTTGACATCTCACCACCGTGCCTCCTCTCCCCCACCATTGTCGATCATGCGACAATGTGCTCAAAGCACGGAGCCAGATTCGCGTTGGCCACAGCGTCCAGTTACAGTCGTCTGACAACAACGTTCGCTTCAAGATGCTGCACTCTGTTAAAATGTTATAGCCGTGGCCTCGTTTGCACAGCGAAGGGATGCAATCATGGTGTGATGGGCTAGTACACTGGACCTTAATCCAGATTTCCCAACAGTTGAAACGGTGGGGATTGTTTAAAAAAAAAAATCCCCTTCGACCTCTGCCAATACAGCAGGTTGGGTGTGGTGGGGTAAAGTGTTGAGAAGATATCTGGCCAGCGTTGAAGGAGCTCCCGTCCGAAGGTAGCAGGTCTGATTCTTCTGCCAAGTGAAGGTTGTGACCTTGGGAAAGTATTTACCCAAAGTTTGCTTCTTCACCCAGCGAATAGATTTCCTGCGCGGTTAAAGTGTGAGCCCTCTGTGCGCATTGATGTTGAGGGTTCGAGTCAATTTCAAACGGGCACGGTTGATCCCTGCAAGTACGGTGAGCGGCGGAGACCAAAATAGTAACCATTTCATAAGGCCTGCTTGGAGCACAACTTTAACTAGCTCTTATATACGACAGTCGTTCTTCCTACTGTTAAATAAACAAGGTATTCCTTTACCTATCTAATAGTCACAACTGTACCTGTGAAATCGTACACGCTTGGCTCAAGACACGCCCAGCCATAATGTCCTAATGCAGGACGGTATGAAGGCTTTTACTGCCACCTATTGAGATTTAAATAAAGTTGGCTAGACCGTTGCATGTAGCTGATGTCTAACTAATTTTCATGGTTCCAGTGTTTAATTATTATTTTTTGGGAAAAATTGGCTACTATGATGTCATCATAATTGTCCAATTAGTCGTATTATTTTACACTAGCTTTACTAACCGGCTTCGCTTTTGTAAGAATCGATGTTTCCAAATCCTGTCATATGTAATGAGTGCACGTGACTTCGTCCAGCCACTAGAGGCGCTAAAGTCACAATATTGCACGGATTGTTTCCATATACCCAAATGTTAATGGACATACACAATCCCCACCAATTTCGCTCCTCTTATACATCAACTGATTATGATGGCATCATGGTAGCTGCAGTGAAAGCCTGAACAACATCCCCATGCAGTCTGAGGTGCTTAATTTATCACGTCTTAAACTAAAATAATTTTTTTTACATTCTTAGTTTTTTTCGATCAAGTCACGTAGATAGAAAAAATATAATAAAAATGAAGTGAATATAAATAATAATAAAAAACATAATAAAAAAAAACATTAATGTAGACTGTAGCCTGGTTATTAAGTTTTTTTATTTTATTTTACAAGGTAAGGCCCACTGAGCTACATATCTCTTTTTTAGAAGCGACCTGGCCACAAATGATAGCTCAACGAAGTAGCTTATTACATGGAAATGTATAGCAGCCAAATACTCTAAACGCACATTTCTAAATGTGGAGGGGAAAATCGTAGGACGCGGAGAAAAATCGACACGACCACCGGGAGAGAAACACAAACTCCAAATATGCAGGCGTCAGTGTTAGGATCGAACCCACGACCTCCTGTATATCAGATAAGGCAGTTAACATCCCGCCAAAGCGTCTCTGTGTACTTTGCAAGACTATGCACCAAACAATCCTCTTCCCCATGATCTCATAATACGGGCGATTTTAGGTATTGTCATCCTCAGATGCTTTGTAAATTCAAACTTTATTATCAACCAATGTTGTGTTGCATTGTATTTAAGACCATAACAAGCCCCAGATCGGGCCAATAAGTTGCTTCATTTCTGTCCAGATGAAAAAAACCCGCTGCTTTTCATTGTTTCTTTCTTGTTCATTGTGTGCGTCTACGTGCGCACGCAAACAAGTTGTATTGAGCCTGCGGGCAAAGCATTGGGTGTCTGTGGTGAAACAGGAATGGCAAATAAATAAATAACCACACTTTCATCCCCACCACCACCCCACCCTCTCTTTGGGAAGGTGGCATTTTCACTCCTAAGCCAGAAGGCAAAAACAAATGTAACATGGCCCAGGATGTGGCCATTCAACAAACACATAAAACTTAGTCTTCCAGTCTACACACACGTGGCACGGGACCCCATTATTACTGCCACCTGTCTTGCACAAAGATGTTTGAACTACTCGCCATCGTCTAAAGCGTCCCTTTGGCTTCGTATAGTTCCACGAAAGGTAACTACTTTTTACTCTCGGTCTCAGTTTGCGTTGCCACTATCGTGCAGGATTTCACAATTTACTGAGCACCGATTAGGTTACCCACACTGATTAAGTTACTCAGCTACGCTGCGTGCGTACGTGTGTGTCGAGAGCTAATTCTCACATACAGTAAAGAAAAGCAACACATTCGTCAATAACACTGTGGCCTTAAAAAACACAAATATTTAAAATATGGGACGTTTCTGGCAACAGCCCTTCCTCACGAGTATTTAAGTTATTTGTGCTTGTGCACGACTGCTGACGCAGCATAAAAAAATCAAACAACGTATGGTCCATTGCAGATATAGTGAAGAATCAAGTCAGCCTTTTTTCTGTGCCAACTTCTCTACATGATTACGAACGCGGTTTGCTCACTTTAGCATTTCCCCGCGCACACACAAGTCTGGGCCACAAATATACAGAACTGTTTCTGGGAGAGAGATGATGACAAGGCAGGGCAAAACGTGCGAGTTTCAACCGGCACGGAACCTGTCCGTGGGACTTGTGCCGTGCCGTGGTGTCTGATTTTTTACAACGGCTTGTCACCCGTAACCCGTTATTTATTTTATTGAGGCCGATAGGTGGGCGGGCACTCGCAGGTCTGTTTGTCCATGCAGTCGGGCTTTTTCAGAGGAGAGGGGAGCGTCAGGGACGAGTGTTTTTAATTGCCCGTCTGTGCCAACGGCCAATCCTGTGCCGGGGTCAAGCGTTGCTATTGCGGCGGCGTTAATCTCAGCCGGGCCATCGGCAAAAATTCCAAAAGTACAAAGATGGCTGAACCCGCCAGGGAGGGGTGCGGAGTGTGTCCTCGCGTTATTTTGGCTACGCCAGGTTGATTAGCAGTCGGAGCAGACGGCCCGAGAGTGAGCGTCAAGAGCTGACTAAAGAAAGCGGTGATGTCCGTCGACATTCCGGCATTATGCAACCGGTTGGCTCGTTGGTAAATCAATTAGAGTTTTTATCACTCTTCTGGCTGGGTTGTTTTTTTTGTTTGTTTGTTGTTTTGTTATTTTCTTTGTATAAAGGGAGGCAGACAAAAAAAAAGATTTTTTACAGGGCACTGTATCCACGAGCGAATTTACAACTAAGGGCAGAATCGTGGAGGACGTGTGGCAACGCCGGGGCGAGTGGCAGCTGCCGCTCACGAAGTAAAACCTGCGCAAGAGATGGGCAATGCGTGTGGCTGCGTGCGGGAGGGTGCCGGCGTGGGGGAACGGCGTGCCACCGGGCTGCCTTTGGTCCCTTCAGGACCTCACCGTAAGGGGGCCGTGTGCCTCCTTCACTGGCCTGCCTCCCCAGACCTCAGCCTGTGCTCTCCAGGATTCTGCTCTTCGCCCAAACTTGAGCTGCGCAGAATGAGGATGAAGACTCGCAGGGGGGGCAATCTGTCTGCCGGGCTCAGAAGGGGTTCTCCAGATGGAGGGCCATCGTTTGAAGCGCTGCCTTCGCTCGGCGACAGCTCGCAGTGCATGCCGGGAAGGATGCTGGCGGCGACAGAAGCCGTGGCGTGCCGTCGGAGCAGCACGGGCGGATCCTCCTCCACCCTCCCACCGTCCTCCCTGGCGTGCTCCTCGATCTCCTCCCTACTCCACTGGGGGGAGGGTGACGTGGAATCGATGGCAGACTCGGCGAAGGAGGAAGGACAACCGTGGGGACACAAGGCGCACGGCTTGAGTTCGAGTCCACCCGCTGCCCAGCAGAGCAAGGCTAAGGTCAAGAAGAAGAGGAAAAAGAAGAGCTCTCTAGAGCAGGGACATGCGGCGGATGCTCCTGATGGAACCGCGGCTCGTAATCCTACGTGGCCGATGCCACGCGCGCGGGACCTGCCCGCGTACAGCTCGGACGACGTGGCCTCTTTTCTGTCCGAGTGCATCGAGTTCGCGAACGCAAGCGAGAGGCGCGCTCTGCCCAAGTTTCCCGCGCTGGACGAGCAACTCCACTGGTGTCATTTTTCACCGATAGCACAAGCGGCCCCCTCGGAGATGTCCCACAGGTCGACGGGAGACTTTGGGAGCCTCGCGTTTGGCGACGCAGGAAGCGAGAGCGACAAAGATATTAAAACGACTCGATTCGCGGCGGCCGCAATGTCGTCCCTTGCGGAGCTCAGTCGAGGGAACAGTGCTCACTGCTCACAGAGAGACAGATCGTTCTGCAGACAGGTGTGCTCATTCACACACCTGTACCGTTAGGTGGCAGCAGCGTTATGCCTGTTGCGTCTACGTAGTAATGTTGAACTTATTTCGCAACGTACGTAGCCAACCGTGCTAATTGGAGGTGCGGGGCAAGAACAACAAACTAAGCACAAAAGCAGTTCTTAAGAAATTCGTTTTCAATCTAGATTTAAAAGTGCATAGCGCCAGTGGTTTACTAATATCGGAAGGAAGAGCGTTTGAAAGCGCGGAATGCGGTGACCGTCTTTGTTCAATGGTTAGCCAAAAGCCGTTGCGAGGATGACCGGAGTTCGCGTGATGGTTTGTGCTCCTCGTGTGCAATGAGTGCGACCTTGCGTGGGATTGTCGAGTGCATTCTGGACCACCGCGGCCCGGCTTTGCACGTCGCACCGGCCTGTAGGTCAGAGGTCGTCGGCGTTGCGCTTTCATCCAAACATGATGACCACTGGACCTCAGCGGTAGCCGTGTCTGTATGGAAAGAAGCGTGAAAGATACCGTTTGAGAACCGTTTCGTTAATTTTTTATCTCGGATTATAATTTTTCTCCCAAAATTACCGCTTCAAACCGAATGTCTCTTTTTGTTGAATCTGACATCTTAGACCATTTGAGTCAACCAGAACATCTCCAAAACGATCAGCAATTGAAAACAAAACGAGTAGCATCAATGATTCCGCGAAATAGAATCCAGCCTAAAATGTAACCAAACGTTTTCGTTAGCAAATAAACTACGCGTGTGTACGCGCACGTAACACCATTCACCGTCCGTCACGAAATGACGTTCTGACGGCGGGCGCCTGCGTCGCGTTTGCCCGCTCGCAGATCGCGGACATCCAGGTGTCGGGCCAGTCCGAGGACATGACCGCCAAGGACCGGCTGCTGCTGTGGTCTCAGCGCATGGTGGAGGGCTACCCGGGCATCCGCTGCGACAACTTCACGACGTCGTGGCGCGACGGCCGACTCTTCAACGCCATCATCCACCGCCACCGGTGAGACCGCAGTTCCAGCAGGGGGTGGGGGCGGAGGCGCTCGGGGCGGTAGGTGGGGGGGTGGCATTGAAAGGTAAAGGTGCAGCCCAGCAATTCCTTGCTCGCGTCACCGCTGGCGGAAGGTGTTCCCACGCTCTGGGTAGAGAGCCCCTTGGGAGGGTGTTTTTTTGGCCTCATCTTCCACGCTGGCTCAGACATCTTGGAAGAGGTGAGAGTGCCCACACTTTGCCCCACCACGGGTGAACTGCCGAACGACCCGGGAACGGTTCAGATAATCGTCACTCGTATTTCCCATGAGAGGGAATCGAACTTGGGTGGCCACTTGTCGTAGCTAACCGCCGCGATGCTGCTCCCCGCTATGCGGCAGTACGTATATACACAGTAACGTCGTATGATTGGGTGCTTGGAGTGGTGTGATAGATTTTTTTCACAATCGATTTCTTTAAGCGTTTTGTTAGTTTGAATGTGACATTTACCTTCAAATATCATAAGTGTGGTGAACATGCCCATGCAGTAGTTATTTAATTCCCGCATGCTTTAACACGTTTTCAGACGGATGATTTTCTATCCATGTTACCACCCCACCCACCCAAAAAAAACCACACTTGCCTTCCTTGAGCATTACTGTGTTCTGGCTTGGGGGAACATGATCCACACTTGTGGTCGTAGATCAATTTAAACCATTTCAACTACTGGCAAAATACATGTCGGAGCGTTATGAATCACACCAAACGGAATGTAAAGAAAGGGCTTTGCAAATATCAGTCTCCTTAGTCAACCCTCCAAACAGTTCTTGTAATGGTTTTAAATCTCATACCAGTTTCCACCCTCTGACTATGTTATAACCAACATCGGTTTGTATACATTACAGATTTAACATATTTATAACAACGCTTCCTGTACGCTCACCACTCAGCATATGTTTCATGAACCCGCACTGACCCACATGGTGAAGTACGAAACAAACGACTTAAGTGGATAGACACTTACTGGGAAACACAGCAGACGTGTCACTCAAGGGAGACTTGGGATCAAAATGATTAAATGAAGAGGTAGAGTAGAGCATGTTAGAGTGCGTTTGGAAATCAAGTTGATAATGAATAGCAGCATACTATTGTGCTAAAAAGAACATTCTCTATCGGTGCATATCACCCGCTCTGACGTACGGATCGGAAACGTGGACATTCAGGAATACATTTAGGATAAAATTTGAAAAATTTGCAGAGAAACTTTGTAGATCTTGGCTGATGATAAAAAATAATATTGACACAGTAGATGTTGACACTGCTACCGACGATTGGCTGCTGGCCGAGTTTCCCTTAAAAAAAGAGCTGAAAATCTCAGTGAGCTTCACTCTGGAAAACAACTTCTGAATTCCCGACTTAAGATTGCAGTATGTGGAACCTACACAGGTATGTGATGTAGTCTACTTGTGATATAGGTGTGGTTAACAGACCCATGTAGTCATTCAACTCACGCAAGTCTTTGCACGTTTCCAACGGGACAGGTAACCCGCGATGGTGTATCGTGCATATAAAATATTATTTCAGCGAATTAAAATGTTGCTGGAGTTCAGGCCATGTTCAGTCGCTATTACATACTCTCTATATCTCTGTGCCTCTAAAACATTACGTAAGCTAATTATACTGTTACTTGAGATAAGGCCAATTACAGCTTAGATGTTAATAGTAAGTGATGTCTACTTGTGCCAAGTATTTTTCCACTTGCGAGCACTGCCCTAGGATTTTATAAAGACAAAGATCCCCTGTATAGCCTTAACAGACTGTTGGGGCAAGTGCTGTTAGCGAGCACCTATTAAGGCCTGCACGGCACATGCGGGGAGGGGGGGTGTCCAACACGAAACCTGACCGCCTTTGTCTTCCTAGTGGCGATCACTTTACACACCATACCAGGTACTCATTTGAGGCTGAGTCGACCTATGAGAGGCCCGGAACCAGTTCAAATATTCGTCACTGGTGTTGGCCATGAGCAGGAATTGAACTCGGATCGGCGGGTTCGTAGCGCAGCACGCTAACCGCTATACTACCGCTCTCCATAGGGGATTGTATATCTATCCACACACATGTAAAAACATTCGCGGCTGAAGTGCACGCGTGCAAGTGCCTGTCTTGGGGCATACTTTTGAATTTCTGTGGACAAAATAGTTGGCAGCGCTAGGCTGGCACGATCTCCCAGTGCAAGTGAAGGGGTGGGGGATGGATTTGAATTTGGTGCACATCTGCAGAAAGGATCGCAGTGTTCCCGCTCAGTGCAACACTCACACCGTTATGTCCTCCGTGTTGCTAAGTAGAACGGAGTTTTCTTTTTTCTTTTTTTTCCAGTGACGCTGTCGTTCCTTATAAAACGTTCGCTAGCTGCGGCCGCGCGCACCTTCAGCGGAACCAGCGTCGGGATGTTTGCGACCCGCGGCGCTTTTAAAGTGAAACTTTAGTTTTCCTTTACAGACGTGTTTGTCGACCACTTCGAACAGTTTTTATTTTTTGTTGGTTTCTTCACGATAGTTTGATTTATTTCTCAGCAATTCATTCTCATTTCGAATATTTAATATTCAGAGAACAATGAAACGACATGCAGGGAGGCTTAGGCGGGGGGAGAGAGAGACGGCGGATATATACATGGAGTGCTACAACTACGCAAGCTTGCCCCGTACGAACAGAGCCGCGCAGTCTAGGATGGAGGCGGGATTGACACCTGGAATGAGTTCAAGCAGGTGAGGTTTCGCTTGTGAATCCGTTCTTGCACTCTTTAACCACAATCACGAAAGCTCTAATTGTGGGTAAACAGTACAAATGTCTCTTTAAAAGTCAGCACGTTCACTGTTTGTGCTTGTTTACCTATGCGCAGTTATCGAGAACTCAAATTCATAAGAATAGTTTTTTTTACCCTTTTATCCGGCAACAAAACTGACGACCTGCGGTCGAAATGCAAACAAAAAAGACAACTCTGATCATGTATGCACTGTTCTTGAAATTGAAAAAAAGGTGTCAGTTTTGTTGCCAGATAAATAAAAGGGTAAAAAAAACAATTATGATATTTTGCTACTGGCAAAGGAGGTTCCAATGGTGAACTCAAATTCACTTCTCGTTATGCTTGGGAACGGGTTGACAATACAATGTCAAACTCAACGTACCTGAGTCACTGTATCGTGCCTTTTTCAACGAAAAAAATCTAAAACATCACGAACGATAATGCCGACCACATGTGAAATGTGTTGCTGATCACATATCAAACCCACGTGTCAAATGGGTGCAGTGAGCAACGCGTGCATCTAACCAGGTGAACGTGGAACGATGAACCATCTGTCGGCCGTGAAGGTGAATGGCTCTCGAAGCGAATTGTTGGTTCCGTCTTGTGTGACATCCAGCGTAGGGGACTGAAGGCAAGCCGATTGATTGTATTTGTTCTACGCGGGCAAGAAACATCGAGCCTCGAGCTCTTTCACGAGAATGACGAGCGCTGGGCAGTGCCGCGTCAGCTATAGCTGTGTGCCGAGGTGTGTACGTACGTATGTTGAACTTCTTTCGCACCGTACGTCGCCAAGCCGTGCTAATCGGAGGTGCGGCGGCGGGGGGTGTGGGGGGGGAAGGACAACAAACGCTAACCCGCAAAAAAAGGTTGACACACTTTCTGCCGTTGTCGTAACTCCAGACCGGAACTGATTGACATGAAGCGAGTGGCCGTTCGGGCCAACCGAGAAAACCTGGAGCAGGCCTTCACGGTGGCGGAGCACGACATGGGCGTCACGCGGCTGCTGGATCCCGAAGGTGAGAGGAAGACGAGGGAGGTTGTGCGACGTCGCACGGCGGCTCGGAGATTCGCACGTTAAGAGTGGAATGCAGGGCAACGCGAGGCGGCTCTGAGGCGAGGTCAGTGTTAGTTTTATTACCGACGCTGACCCGAGCCGGTGGCACCGTAATCAGGATCGAATTGTAAGCACACTTACTTAGAGAAAACGAAACTAAACTAACTAATATTCTGCTTGGTTCTTTCGGTAAAGTCACGTAGAAGGGAAATAATAAAATAATGAAAATCAAACATTATGTTTTATTTTCATTATTTTATTATTTATTATTTCCCTTCTACGTGACTTTACCGAAAGAACCAAGAAGATGAATCCCTGCAGTCACGAAAGCTTCAAATCGAAAAATAAACTAACTAAACTATGGAACAAAACGAAACTTTTTTATTTTACCAGGTGAGGCCCACTGAGCTATATAGCTCTTTTTTTTATTGGAAGCAACCTTGCAATGACAAGTGATAGCTCAACGAAGTGGCTTATCACGTGGAAATTTATTGTGGCCAAATAGTCTAAACGCACGTTGATTCGAATTGTGGAGGGAAAAACCGGAGGGACGCAGGGAAAAATCGACGCAATCATGGGGAGAACATGCACACTCCAAAATATACAGGCGTCAGAATACGTTTCAACGCAAACCCATCTTTAAAATGTCGACTGCCTATTTGTTGTAGCGGCGAGACTTACAAGCATTGAAGGCGTGGCTAATCACGGTGCGATCTCGTAGATTTACACAGCTAGATTGCACATCTTGACGAAGCAGTCAAAACACATCATTCATCGCCCTGGCAATTTGCCCAGTCGTCCGTTAGAGTTGAACGGGTGTGTTTTTGGCCAAACATTAAAGATGGAGGAACATTTGCCAACAAAGATTAATCATCCCCCTAGACCAGTGGTTCTTAACCTTTGCTGCAGCCTTGCACCTCTTTGGTTCTCAATCGTAAAAGCATTTATAACGTTAATGAATACGCGGGTTTTATGAAACAAAGTAGTTGCACTTACGTGCCCGTGCTCTATTTGTTTTTCAATGATTTACCTCCTAAAAAAACCTGGCCTCGTCTCGCACCGCCAGAAAGGGCATCTCGCAACGCCAGGGTGGTGCGTGCACCCCAGGTTAAGAACCGCTGCCCGAGACTGATTTGACTGAGCGAAACCAATATATGCTGTCCCCACGTCCTGTTCCCCAGATGTGGACGTGCCATCCCCGGATGAGAAATCCATCATCACCTACGTGTCGTCCCTCTACGACGTCATCCCCAGGATGCCGGAGGTCAACTCTGGACTGAATGCAAATGTAACAATGCGCATGTTTGTCTTCGCATCTCATTTACGTTCTCCACAGAAGGGGCGGCCGGGTGGCTGGCAAAGCGCTGAGCTGGCACCGATGAGACCCTCGATTAAAATCCACGCAGCCACCTGTGTATGGTCACAACATTCTCACGAAATAACAAATAACACGGACCGAAAAAAAAACCACTTTGGTCGACAAAATTCCAACTCTGATAATAATTGGACATTTCAGTTCGATTGCAATGCACTGAACGTCTCTGTAGCAGGGTGCGTGAAAAGGGGATTTCTGTTATCGTGCTAACCTCGAAATTAGCACGGTCGGCTACGTATGGCGTGAAAGAAGCTCAACATACATACACACACACAGAACTCCTTCTAACGGAGGCCGCTCCACCAGCGGTGACATCAGCAATACATTGCAGGGCTGTGCCTTCTATCACCTTTACTCTGCCTCACCTTCTACACAGGACTGCGATGTCAACAAACACGTGCTTTGTTATTCCTCTGCGTGGCCACAAGGAGGTGGAGTTGCGCTGGACAGAGTACCAGGAAATCGTGGTGATCATCATGCAGTGGATCCGCCAGTACATCATCATGTTCCAGACTCGGGCCAACTCTGCCAACCCCACAGACCTCAGGGTACGGATGCTTGGGTCTTGACCGACGCAGAGAGCCGTCAATGCTGCTTCACGGTCGACGTTAATGATCCCCTGACATCAGCTGGGGTTTGGATCGCAGTCATCGCCCCCTACTGGCTGGCTAATGACCCGGGTTACTCTCGCAAATGAGACTCATCCTGGTGTCTTGAGTTCTCATTTGGTTTGAGCAAAATGTACTTCAGCTTAATTTGACACGCGAGCTTTCGCGACCAATGTTATTCATGATAACATTTTCAAGGGTTATGCTGCGTAGATGTAACTGTGTCGTACACCCACCGCCACCCGACACAGTACTCAATTGTTATCATGAGTAACTTGAACTAGAAACTTGATATAAAGAATGGTAATAAATGGAAAGCTATACCCTAGATGGTGGCAGAAACATCATAGGATGGGAATGGAATACATCAGCATTTACACAAGCAGTAGGCATGTAATTATTACTGGTTTCATCAATTAAAGTGTATTCTTACATTCATTATACATGCATTGAGTCGTGAGAATATATTTCTTTTGATTCATTTGTTTTATGTGATCGAGTCGCGTAAAGCAAATCATGCAGGCGCTAGATTATCCGGGCATCACAACAGCAAGCAAATAATTCATTATGTGCTAGATGCCTAAACACATTGAAAAAAAATCTGTGTTATTGGGTAAAACGTATAGCGCCGGAGTAAAGTGTGACTTTGCCACGTACAGTAGGTTTTTCCAGCCAATCGTAATCCAAGTTTGATTGTTCAGTGTTAAGCTTTTGCCACGCACTAATGTGGGTATCTTCAACAGTAGTGCGTGGCGAAAGCTGGTACTGAACATATGCTCAACATGTAGCTTAAACCAGGGAGACTTCATCCAGGAATATTTGCGAATCGACGGCTGTGCGGTATACTGCAAACACTTAAATACTGAATGCGTAGCTGTGGTGCAGCTGATTAATAAAAGAACAATAGCAGAACTCATGCCGCTCGAGTCAGCGATCTCCGCTGCCCGCTCATTGTCTTAAGATCTGGATTGCCATCGTGGGCGCAGAGCCGCTGACGCTGGTATCCCACCGAACGTGCTGCCCGAACACTGTCCCGCACCACCTCGCCTCTTCCCATTCGGTCGCGGGACTCCTGGAGCCCGCTCCCGGCGACCGCCACGGCGGCCGGGCCTGCCGTGTCACGCACCTGTGCCCCTCAAATCACGCGCCGCGCTCTCTCGCCGTTCTCGCCTCGCGCTCTGCCAGACCCAGTACAGCCAGCTGGTGCACTTCCGCGAGGTCGAGCTGCCGGCCAAGGAGGCGGAGCGTCTGCGCATGAAGAGCCTCTTCATGATGATGGAGGTAACGACGACGCCCGGCACCCGCTGCCCTTCTTGCAGCGCCGTCACGTGGTCCCTGTGCATGTGCGATGGGGACGGTGGGGGGGGAGTAGCCACACAACGACTCAGGCCTAACACGCAAAAACTTGTATTATGGATGATATTGGTCACGAAAGCCTACATGTGAAACTGACAGAGTCAATCTCAGAAAAACTTTACACGAGTGTTAGACTCTGAACGGAACGAGTAAGGACACGATCTGCTTCTAAATATCGTGCATTCAGCTCGCTGCTGCGGGCGTTGTGGCGTGGATACTGTGCAGGAGAAAATATAGTGCACGGTGAAAAGGCCACCCCCTAATCCAAGAATCCCTGGTCGCCGTGGTGGTGGGATGTTAACTACCTCGCCTCGTATACAGGAGGTTGTGGGTTCGATCCCGATCCCGACCCTGACGCCTGTATAATTGAAGTTTTCATGTTCTCCCCGTGGTGTTCTCCGGTTTTCCCCTCCACGTTAAGAAACATACGTTTAGAGTATTTGGCTGCTCTACATTTCCACGCGATAAGCCACTTTGTTGAGTTATCATTTGTGGCCAGGTTGCTTCTGAAAAAAGAGCCACGTAGCTTCTTGGGCCATACTTGATGAAGTAGAAATAGTTAGTTAGTACTCTGCACAAGCCTTGTCCCTTACCTGTGGAACCTTTGTACTTGACAAGCATTCCGTCTCTTGCCCGTGGATCCCAACTTTTACCTCGAGGTACTCACCATGTAGCTGACCTAATTCAAGGATGGAGTGTCACGGTGCTTCCATCTTCCTAACCAAAATCCAATTACTTCCACGAGGACCACATTTGGCCCACTTGCTGCTTGTAATCTTACGTCTATTGCTTCGTATATGTTATGAAAATACAAAAAAGCAAGATCAAAAAAAGTTGATATGAAAATATGACCGAAACCACTGCGTGATTTTGCATGCAGAGAACTGGCGATATAGTCCCTACATTGTTCATGTGTGTAAATTTGTTTTAATTTAGCCGTGCTTAATCTAAAGTCCCAACCGTTCACAGGGACTATAAAGACTCGATAGGACATATTACTAAATTTCGATTTCAAGCTTCCGTGACTGCATGGATTCATGTTCTTGCTTCTTTCGGTAAAGTCACGTAGATATTACTAATTCGACACGGCCATTGCTAGGTGGCTATGAAATTGAAGCAATCAGCATATTCCGAATAAGAATATTCCGAATAAGAAAAAATGTCGTCTTCATTTTGAATATATAATTCATTCTTATATAATGTCATTAGAATAAAAATGCCCCAATAATAATTATAAGGAATTAATGCTAAGTCAAAATAAGTCTGACTGACAGTGTTTTACCGTTTAACACCGTCTGTAAGCCTCGAACCCCCACCTTCCACCGTTAACACGGACAATCTAACCCTGGCTCACAGAACTTGATCCAGTCTGGCCACATCAAGATGCCTGTTGGCTACCACCCCAGCGACATGGACAAGGAGTGGAACAAGATGCTGCTCACGATGTCCGAGCGGGAGAGGGAAATGAAGATTGAGATCGACAGGTGAGCGTCAATTTTTTTCTTCCTCCAAACGGAGTCCGTTTTTATCAACAAAAAGAAGCAGCATTAATGTTCATCACAGGGGCCGATATTCTGACGCAACTCTGATTAGCACGGTTGGCTGTGTATGGTGCGAAAAAAGTTCAACGGCCATACACTAAACTCCGTGCCCAGCAGAGGGTTAGAAGACTACTTAACTGATAACGAAAACATCTTCAACAATTTTTTCCCCGCAGAAGAAAAATGACTCTTACAGTGATTGGCAAATCCCTGAAAGAGTCATGTTTCCCTGTACGAGTCCTATTTCTTCCTCCAAAAACGGAATGTGTTTTTTAGCGCGCCTTTTATCGGCCTAAACAAAAACGAGCAGGGGGGGGGGGGGGATTTAAACCTTAAGCACTTGGGGCTGCAGATGTTCTGCCACTGCTCAGCAGAGGGCTGGAAATTTACTGTGCTGATTTAAAAAAAATCTTAAATATTTTTTTCGGGCTTATGAAAACGTAACTCTTGTAGGATGGAAGAGGTCTGTATTTGGCAATTCAAATTCTGAGGCTGAGATCAGATGTTTCTCCATGCTTTTGTTGGCTAACATCACGGTATATTCTGCTCCATTTGATAAGTCCTGACTCGCCGTGAGCCTTGACATCGCATTTGAGAACTTGACTTTCCTTGCACGGTGTTTTGATCTTGCGTTGGCACACATTTCATTGGCCTCGGCGCTCTGTTTGAAGTTTCTCTTTCTATTTATGAAGGGTCCCTCTTGAGACAGGGCACCGTCATACATTGTTATACGCCTTTGGCTTGGTTTGTATGTGCACAGATTCCAGCTTTAACTTTTAGTGTCCTCGGTGACAAAGGTGCCGCGGTTAAATAAACCCTTGAGACCTCTTGTGGCACATGCATAATGCTGTGCCCTTTCACACATCAACATGAGATTGGTGAGAAAGAAACCGTTTCTCACCAACGTGTGACATTTAGTAGCACTGACACCGCAACTTGCCGTGACGAAGATTACATTACATCGAGGGCCTTTTACATAATGGTGTTTATTCGGAAGAATACAAGCTGTACTCTCGTTTTTTTGCTTCTTGTGCAACTACAAACCAATGTGTCCTGAGCCGTCAGTCTGAATGCAATTTGTGATGACGTCGGAGCTGGATATGAGAACACCTTACATGAATACACATGCGTACACTACACCGGTGGGTGAAAGGCCGAGGTAAAACCCTGAAACAAGCAAACCTCGGGAGTCTGTGCTTATATCCAGCCTCTATTGGATATAAGAAACGGCAATAAATGCTGCATGTTTTGATTACCCTTTACATTTGAGAGTCCTCTTTGCAGTTGTGACCTTATATGGCTTCTGCTTGCTATGAAGATCACATGGTTGGAGGCCAAGCAGTTGAGAACCAGTTGCCAACCTAACACATTCACACTCTCAAAATGGAATTTGATTTGGCACTCCATCCGATGTCGAGGCAAGTTTCTAAGCCGAACCATCCGTCAATCATGGTTGGAGGCCAAGCAGTTGAGAACCAGTTGCCAACCTAACACATTCACACTCTCAAGATGGAATTTGATATGGCACTCCATCCGATGTCGAGGCAAGTTTCTAAGCCGAACCATCCGTCAATCGAAAAGATATCAGCGTGACTTTGGATTCGCTCTGGAATTGAGCGTGCCTGCAGCCATACGTGCGCTGAAGGAAATTCAAATAAATAATAATTTCATCCAATCACACGCCGCCCTGATGTCCACAGGGCGAATACTTTGCGTGGCTGCAGATAGCGTCTCTTCTGAGCCCCAAGCATGCTTTCGCCCAGGAGACTTGAGTGGGACGCGACAGATGAGATCTGGCCTTCAGAGGAGAGACAGCTTCATCCCAAGGCTCCGAAAGCCAAAGCGCGAGACACCGCTCCATTTTGTCGTAATTTTTATTTTTTACATCTTAGTCGTTTGCGTCTTGTTGTTGTCGTTTGGATTATTATTGTTATTATATAACATTCGATTTTTCATCGGTACTATTTTATCGCCCAAGAAGATGAAGAAATGCCTATGCGTGAGAGGCATTAGGTGAACCATTTAAGCGGTCGCGCTTATTGGCTGGGGTTTTTATTTGTATTACTTTTCTCCTTCTTCAAAGTCGCCTCTCGGCCTACTCTTGCCCATCAGCATGATGAACCACCAGGCGGTTTTTCAGAATTCGGCGCCGCTGTGTCCCCGTGGACACGTCAGGGTGATGCACCAGCCCAGTTCCGACGCCTTTCAGGCTGTCTATGACGCGGATCGACAGCGCCAGTTTTCCTCCGGCTCCCTCAGCAACTCCGGCATTGCCACGATGCGGACCCCGAGCTACAGCTCCGGCTCAGCGGCCTTTGCCGGCGGCAGGAGGGCAGGTGGCGGAGCGGCTGTTGATGGCTTCAGTGCAGGTGGTGGTGGCGGTTTCGGTGGCGGTGGCGGCAGCGGTGTTGCTGGAGGAGGTGGTGGTAGCTCAGCAGTCTTCTTCCCTAGCGGTGGCACTAGCGTCGCCACGGAGGGTGGCTCCTTTGACACGCACGAGCGAATGGTGAGCCCGGACCAGCGGGCAGCCTCACCGTCATTCTTCACGGCGGAGGCCGGATCCAGGGCTGTCCCTGGTGCGCATCATGCGATGGCAGTGCGCAGGGCCGGAGCAGCGGCGCTCCAGAGCTTCAATGACAATGATCTCTATCCAGGCCAAGCCTACCTTGGCATGGCTTCACCGATGCCAGATTGTGCTTCCCTGAGTAGCACAGCAGCCATGGGTTTGTCCGGATTTTCTGCACAGAATGGAACAGACTACAGGTACGGTAATGTTGCACGTCGTTTCACCGTGGATGTTTTTTTTCAGAAGAATTACATTAATGAACACCACGTTCTTCTGGTGCGGGCAATGATCTTGTTTCTGTGTAAGCGCTGTAGAATGTGCAAACAATGATTTTAGCATGTGTTAGTTAATCACTTAGCGTGAGGAGCCAATATCAGAAAAGTATTACAAAAATATCTTAATAATGGATTTATACTTTTATGGAAATTACTGCAATACTTTCTTTCAGCAAAATGCAAATTTTAGAAACTTGCAATTCACTTGGAAACTCTTAACGATAAACTTAAGTGTCATTCAGATTTCTAATAAACAGTACGTTTATATATTGCACACACTACACATGTCCAGCCGATCATATATTGCTTATTTACTTTAATATACATGGGCACTAACAAACTGTCGACGCATTCTAATGAGCAGTACATGCTTCTTTTTTTAAATACATGTTTATTAACATAGCATGACTGAGTATCAATGTGCACACTGTGAGTGGTATAACAGTCACAACTCAGAGATATTTTTTAACGGGACACATTCACGTGACCGTCACAAACTGCAATTGTGCTGGAGAAGTATTTGCTGTCTGTGTTTACTCTTAAAACGCTTGTCCAAATGCTGAGGTGGAGACATTCATATTTAGCCACGAAGCCTAAGTATATGGTTGGGTCATACTTTTGTTAGTGAGCACATATTAAGGCCAGCTTGGCACACAAGCAATTGGTGTGGCCATCAGAACAACTGGCTGCCATTATTTTTCTCCCTCATGCTGATCTTTACACAGAGCCCCAGGCACTTATTTAAGGCTGACTCAACCCAGCGGAGGCCCATGATGGCTTCAAAAGTCCACCGCCACTGTTATTGTTCGTGGACGGGAATCAAACTCGGGTCACCAGGTCTGGAGCGCAGCGTGCTAACCACTGCCCCACCGCTTGCCACATGTATACACAAACACCTTCAGGTAGCCAAGTACTCATTCCCCAAGCTGTTATATGGAATCTTAAAATGAGGAGGCTCTGCATATGCACATTGCACAGTGGCGCAGCAGTTCACTGTTTTTGTTACATTTCTTTTGTGCGCTGGTGCTGGTTTTATGTCAGTTGGTGTTCGAACACGTCAGGGCAAATGTTGGTTCTGCCCGGTATGCAGGTAATGCAGGGGATGGAATTTTGCCTTGTGCGAGATCAAATGTGGCATGTGTTGCAACACGACCTCTCACTGCCAAAGTGGCTTCATACTTATTTGAGGGAATACATGGAGCAAATGTGTTAAAAGCGCGTACGAAACTAAGACTTTTAGAAACACCATAAATCATTTATTGTAATTTTTTGGTAAATTCACAACAGTCCTTAACATGGTCAACGATACATTTTGTCATTGACAATAACGTGTCTTCATTGATTATTAATAAGAGAACAATGTCAAGCCTAGCCAAAGCCTCCATGTGCGTTTAAGCAGAAGCAACAACAATAACCCCCTAGCCTCTGCACCAATTATATTGTTTTAGAAGACGCTCAGCACATTCGTCAAGAACACTGACTTAAAATAGAAACATATAATGGGAACTGTATGGGACCTTTTTTTATTGCCAGAAAGGGTAAAACCTATTATTATTTGTTCATGATAAGCACCGTTTTAGGCAATGATTCAACTTAATAGCACTTTTTATTTACCTTTAAGGTCACAGTGTTGTTGACGAATGTGCTGAGCGTTTTGATCATTCTCCTCGTGCACAACTGCCAATGCATCGTCACCAAATATAATTTTGTATCCGCTTTCACCAAGGTGTTGCGTGCAATTGTGAAACAAAAAAAATGAAGTTAAAGAAACCGTGAGCTGTTCGTCGTCACCTTAACTTCGTGAGGGGCAAGGCTGAACGTTGCACATTTGCCGCCCCCGCAGAAAAGCTAGGCCAAAGCCACACGAGACAGCCATGTCTGGCCTCTCACACAAAGCAACGTTCACACATACAGTGGTACCCCGGAGATCGAACTTAATTCGTTCCAGAAGGCCATTCGAACACCGATTTGTTCGAGTTCTGGTGCGTTCGATCTCCGAGGTTCTACTGTGCTCGATATGGTGCTACGTGGTTCATGAAGTCAATGATGGGGATTCTTTACGTGCGTGCGCTCGTGATTATCGGCACTTGTGGGGCGGTGCGGTAGTGTAGCGGTTAGCGCGCTGCGCTGTGAAGCCGGCTACCCGGGGTTCGATTCCCGCTCATGGACAACACCAGTGACGGTTGTCTTAACCGGTTCTGGGCCTGCCATAGGTGAACTCAGCCTCAAACGCGTACCTAGTGCGGTGTGTAAACATCGCCACTAGGGAGACAAAGGCGGCCGGGCATGGTGCCATACCGGTCTTCATAGGTGCTCGCTAAAAACAGCACTTGCTCCTACAGTCTGTTAAGGCTACACGGTGGATCTTTGTTGTTTTCAACACTGAACGCAGGCTGGACATGCTGCAGAGAGTCGCCGGCAAGATACAGAAGGACGCCTTGGTCTGTGAAGATCGCCTCAATCAGTCCAGCAGCATGCTTCAAATGGTACATCACAACATATTCGCTTGCACGTGTTACAAATTATCCTTGTAGCATGGCATTTTAACAAACTTTCAATTTAACACAAATTAACACAACGTAACATGGCTTTCTTTTATGGGCCGAGGTCAAAGGTTATCGGTGTTTACATAGGTCATTATAAATAATAACACCGTCTCCTTGATTATACTCACGATAATGAGCCCTTACTCAGCTCTGTACAATGCCGATTATTTCTCACATTTTCCTGCCGGAGTATCTTTTTCATTTGATAATTGCCACATTTGTAAACTTTGTTCATGCATGTGTTGTGACCGAAATATTATGACTGATGCACTTATCCAGTCATCGTCGTTATGTTAATTTTGTTGGAGATGTTCGTTGCTGTGAGATATTCAAACGGATTGTTGCAAAATTCCGATTCGCACAGCGTCCTTTTATGTTTCCATTTGTTTACACACGGCACCTCGGAAACCTCCAAGATCATCGCTCACACATTTCTGGGACATTACACGTGGGTGCGATTGCACGCGTGTGTACACACGTGCAGAGAAGGGAAGTGCGGCGGTTAGCGCGCCTCGCTACGAACCCGACGGCCCGAGTTCGATTCCCCGCTCACGGCCAACCCCAGTGACGGTTATCTGAATCGATCACGGGCTTCCCCAAGGTTGACTTAGTTTAAAAGTGAGTACCTGCTACAATGTGTAAACATTGCCAAAGGCGGGGCCCACGTGGTACTGGCCACCCAAGTCCACCTGTGCCGTGTCGGTCTTCATAGGTGCTCGCGAACAGCACTAGTCCCAAGAGTTTAAGGCTAAAGGAGGGGATATTCGTATTGTTTAGAGAGTGTCGGTGCAGTGGTTAGCACATCGCGCTACAACCACAGTTAACTGCTTTCGATCACTGGCCACGAAAGTAGTTGGAATACGAGTCTGGACCTCCACTGGGTAAACTTGGCCTAAAACGAGTAAATGGGGTAGTGCATTCTAGATTTGAAGCTTTCGTGACTGCAATGATTCATACTCTTAGTTCTTTCGGTAAAGTCACGTAGGTAAAAAATGAAATTAAAATTAATAAAAAATAAAAACAATAAAATCACGACGTTTCGGAGGCAACACAAGCTTCCGTCTTTAGGTGAAACTGTCACAGCAAAAAAATTTAATTTCATTTATTACCTACGTGACTTTACCGAAAGAACTAAGAGTATGGGGTAGTGCAGTCAACATCAACAGTGGGACAAAGTCCCCACGGTGTTCACTGCACCACCCTCTCCTGTGCCATGCCGCCCTTAATGTGTTCGCTCACCAACGGTACTTCCTTAACGGCCTGTAAGGAATGCTCGTTTTTTTTGTCGTTGATTATGCAGTAAATGGTAATTGCTGTGGAGACCATTAAACTGCCTACAAATGGAAATACGGCAGTGATAGTTCACTTGTTTACCCTCGGGCTCAAATAGAGACTCAAAGAGTTACGACCCGGGTGTCCCCGGCACATCGGACTGAACTAAAGAGCCACCTTTGTTCGCGTGTTTTTTATGCAATCCCTGACTTTTGGCACTCGCACAAGGGCACATTTAGGAGTCAGCACATAGCACACTGGCACTAGCACACGATGCAGGCACAACAGTTGAACAAATCTGGCATTGTGCGATTACGTTCGCACAAATACTCGAGTAACAATTGTCGGATTCACGTTGTTGTTCCGAGTGATTTTGGGCTCACTTTCACAGCGAAAGCTATTCGACACCGCAGACATGATCATCAGTGGTGGATATCTTAACACTTTCCCGTTTCGAGACGTCTGCAACTTGAAGGGTGGAGGGTCCCGTTCACTGCCGAATCTCGGAACGTGCAAGCGGTTAGCGTGAACTTTATTTAGATAGGCGTAGCGCGGCTGTTTTTAAAGACATTGTACTCCCCACAGAGAACTGTAGCGACACGACCACACTCTACGATAGCTGGCGCCACACTGTGCCACACGCCCTTCCGCATGGCCTTTTACTTACGATTCCCTCCACAGAAAGGAATCGGAATAAAAACTGACGCCGTACTCGTAGGCCGTCAAGTACTCGTACGTCATCAGAATAGGAAAGGGTTAACAGGTCCTGAGTCTCACCATTGGTACCTTATTTGCCAGTAAAAAATATGATAATTGTTTTTTTACCCTTTAATCTGGCAACAAAACTGACACCTTTTTTTTTATCAGAGTTATGTTTTTTGTTTGCATTATGACTGCAGGTATTATGGTCTATGCAAACATGACTCCTCGTAAAAAAGGTGTCAGTTTTGTTGCCAGATTAAAGGGTAAAAAAACTATTATCAGGTCCTGAGTCTCTTCCCTAAGTTGACACAACCTTTAATGGACATACTCTTTGGTTCTTTCGGGTAAAGTCACATAGATAGAAAATGAATAGATCACGACGTTTCGATCGCAACACAAGCAACCGTCATCAGGTGAAACAAACACAGCAGGAGAACTGCTGACGTAGGAGAAAGAGCTGCTGCAACAGCAGTCACGGAAGCTTCAAATCTTTAATTGACACTTTGGTGATAAAAGGCGTGGTGCTGGCCACACCATCCCCTCGAGCGCCATTACCCACCTTAATATGTTTTCGTCAACAGCGCTTTCCCTCACAATCCATACAGCTATAAGGGGGGTGGTGGTGGTGGGGTGATCCGTGGCCTTTGTTACCGCACACCTTGTCCTGTGGCTTCTGCTGCCCTCTCTCGCTCGCTCACGCCGTGCGCTCGCACTCTGCGCGCAGGACATTCGGGCGCTGGAGAACCACCGGGCTCCGCAGCACGAGGCCGACATCGAGCGGGCACTCAACGAGTGCGACGCCATGATCCGCGAGCTCTTCATCGACGTGCAGACGCTCAAGGATGGCCGCTTCTTCCAGGCCGAGCTCATGTACCGAAGGTTCGCTTTACGCGCTCGCGCACGATGCGGGGGCAAGGGCGACGCGACGACTGGCGCTGTTGCTCCACGAAGAGGAAGTGACGTCGCCACCACGGCGCTTCGTACCAGGCTAGGCGAACGTTGAGGCCATGTCAAGTGCGCTCCCCACACATATCCACATTTCTCTCCACATTTAGAATCATGCGTTTGTAGTGTTTGACTGCTAGAAATTTCCACGTGATAAGCCACTTCGTTGAGCTATCATTTATGGCCAGGTCTCTTCTGTCGCTTCTGAGCGTTAAAAGGCCTATATAGTTCATTGGACCTTACCTAGAAAAAGAAAAAAAGTTTAGTTTAAGTTTAGTTCATGACTGACAAAGGGCTGCAATTCTAACAATTCGGATACGTGTACCATGCTTGCCGAATGCTGATGCCGATGCGCTGCCGTCCACAGAGTCTTCCAGCTGCACGAGCGCTTTGTGTCCATCCGCTCCGAGTACAAAACCACGGTGGGCGCTTCCAACATGGGCTCGGAGGTGATCAGCGTGAAGGTGCCGACGATCCAGGTGACCTCGCCCCGACCTCAGGACGACTCCAACATGAAATACGTGCGCGACCTGCTCGCGTGGGTGGAGGAGCACCAGGTGAGGTGGGACGAGGTGGACAGAGGCTGCCCACCTGGCACGATCACGTCACACACAAATGAACCGCAGTGCCACAAACGCACCACACAATACCCTGCGTCATTTTTCTTACCCTCTCATTCGTATTATTTCGAGTGTTTCACATCCTGCTTGTACTATATTGAACTCTCCGTTCGCCCACATGCAATGCAAGATGAGTGCATAAGTTGGCTATACTGTCGTGAATTGTATAATTGGTGCAGGAATCCTGATATGTGCTTTATCTCGTTACATGGCCACCACCCAACCAAATGATGAGCTCAGGCATTTAACACTTAATCTATTAAAATCGATGTCATATATCTGGAAGGTTGTCAGGGTTATGTGGTGGCGAGATGTTAACTACTTCGCTTGGTTATACAGGAGGTCATGGGTACATGGCTTCGATCCCAACTTTGATGCCTGTATATTTGGAGTTTGCATGTTCTCCCCGTGTTCGCTAGGATTTTTCTCCAGGTCCTCTGGCTTTTCTCTCCTCATTTAGAAACATGCTTGTGAAGTATTTGGCTACTATACATTTCAATGCGATAAGCTACTTTATTGTGGCCAGGTCGATTCTGAAAAATAGCTTTTTAGCTCAGTGGGCCTTACCTGGTAAAATAAATAAAATAAATATTGTTTAGTTTGTGACTCACGTAGAAGTAAGAAAAATGCGGAGCATAACAGAAGACTTGATGCAAGTGGTAATGAGAAGGAAACTGAGCTTGTTTGATCAGGGAACTGGAAGAAGAGCAAGACCCTGTAGATAATGGCTGGATGACATAAGATATTGCTGCCAGGTCGAGACCTGGCAGCCCTTTAATTGGTGGAAGCCCACCACCAGGACCATCACTGCCCACTACTACCATCACCACTAGCACTACGTTCCGTTTGCGTGGGAGGCGTCACCCACCACCATCGCCGTCGTTGCTCATCACTACCACCACTCGCATTAACATCAGCTGCCCCGCCCATGCTGCTCCACCTGAGCTACGCCCATGTTAAGCCTTTATAATAAGTTTGCCTTTAGAGGCTAACCCCCTTTTCCTGATGACGACCGCTTGTGTTGCGATCGTAATGTCGTGGTTTAAATTAAAACAAAAATTCTATCTTCGTGACTTTACCGAAAGTACCAAAGAATATGAATTCCTGCAGTCACAAAAGTTCTAAGTCAAAATATAGCCTCAGTATGTTGGCACAGGATAGAGGGAAGTGGAAGCAAGTGACAAAAATGCAGTGGACACCTACGGGCTTTCTGCCCATGGAGTTTGATCGATTGATTGATAGTTTAGTTCCTGACACACTTCTCAAGGCTCTGAAAGAGCTTCCCCAAACCGTAAAGTAGCCATCGTAATGAAGATTATACGTTTTTTTTTAATCTGAACTAAAGAGGTGTGCTCTGTTCGTTTGCGTCGCAGGCTCAGATTGAAAAGGCCGAGTGGGGCACTGACTTGCCCAGTGTGGAGGGCAACCTTGAGAAACATCGCGAATTCAACCGCACCATTGAAGACTTCCGCTCCAGCATCAACGAAGCCAAGGCCGGCGAGGTAACTGCCTCCCCGGCGGCGCTCACTCACTCGTTGTTTTTGCAAAAAAGTTGCGTCGTCCGTTATCTCATTTATTATTTGAACTAATACATTAGAAGGTCGCACTCATTACACACAAAGTGCTTGTGGCGAATGAACCACGATACCCAGCTGAACTCGTTCCGGAGCATAAATGCAAAGCCCGGTCATCCTCGCAGCAGCGGCTTTTGGCTAGTCGTTGAACAGACACGGTCACTGCATCGCACGTTTTCAGATACTCTTCTGCGGCCATCTGGAATGCTCTTCTTTCCCATATTAGGAAGCCTCTGGAGTTATGCACTTTTAAATCCAGATAAAAAAACTAATTTTTTTAGAAGTGCTTTTTGTGTTTAGTTTGTCACCCTTCCCCCGCACCTCCGATTATCACGGTTAGATATGTACGGTACAAAAGAAGTTCAATATACATACAATTGTATTATTCGTTAATGAATTAATATTTTGATTACATGAAAATTTTAACATATACATTTAATAATTTTTTTGATCATGTATGTACGTGATTAGCGTAATAAATGTGCATATCAAACGATGTGCATTTTGTGTCATGCATTTGATTGATTTTACAGTTTTACAAAACGGTTCACAGCTATCTTTTGTCTATAAAGTACAGGGCGGTGTTGCGGCCCGGAGGTAGCGCATTCGCCGCCGCTTGTAGCAGAGGTGCACAGTTGGAATCCGGCTGCCGCCCTGGTTAATACTGCGGGTGTATTACCCAAATAATAAGGGAAGTTAAAGAACACGTGACGTCATTAGCAAGAGTAGGCCGTTGTGTGCCGGCGTCATGGTTCCAAATTTGCCACATTTGACAACTGCTGGCAAATTACTCAAATGGGAACTGTATATAGACACTGTCGCCCCCCCCCCACCCCAACTTACGAAACCTTGGCAGGACCCTCTTGAAAAAGAGTCATGATACTTGGTGAGGCTTTCCGGGGTAAGAAAGCGTAGTGAATAATAATACGTGTAGCCATCTGTTTAATTTGTAACCGTTTTCCTTTTGCAGTCTAAGATATCACCAGCAAACAGAGGGAATTATGCCGATTACTTCGGAAGACTGGAACTGCAGTATACTCGCTTACTGGTGACTATGAACACACCTCATCACATTGAACGAATCCCACTGCTCTGTGCAGTTCAACGGGTACTTGCCTACATTTTTGCAGCAATTAAAATCAACGCTTTTTTTTTGCTGATTTACAAAAACAATATTTTGACAGTGTGGCACATAGAGACAATAATATCCGTGTCCAGAAAAAGAAGCACAGTCTGTTCACCTACAACGCGTGGTTTTTCATAACGCGAATTGGATATAACGCGATCGAGTGCACAGAACTACGTCGCGTGAGTAGGAGTAAGCGGGGGTACGGCTGCCTCGGCGTAGCATCACACAACAAGGCGGGATGCTGCTGGATGCTTCTAGATGCTACCCACGCGCCTCGGTCTTTGTTCAGCCTGCTGACACTTTTCATGTGTTATTGCGGACTGTGCTTTACCCTATATTATATATCATTTATTACAACGCGATTTTTCCATAACACGGTGTTCTTCAGGAACGCATCTACTGCCGCGTTATATGAGACATACCTGTCAACCCATACGGTATATCTGTATTCTTGTACAGGGAAATTGGGGTTTCAGGTCCATCCAGCATACAGCCGTTTCAATATGGGCAATATATTTGTTTGTTTATCCCTTGTGATGGGACTTTGTATGATTTATAAGGGCAGTTTGTAACCCAAGTTGTCAATAGCCATGGGGGCAGAGCATACCGAGCGTGCAGAACATGTCGTGGAGAACATGCAAACTACAAATACACAGCAGGCGTCAGGGCCGGGATCGAACCCACGACCTCTTGCGTACCAGGCGAGGGAAGTGGACATCTCACAGCCCCCGAGATGCTCACATCCGTGTGTCCGGAGCGAACTGAGCGTTTTGCTCGCCGCCCGTCCAGAACATGTCGAGGAGCCGCCTGCGTCACCTGGAGAGCCTCCACGCCTTCGTGGTCCGCGCCACCAAGGAGCTCATGTGGCTCAACGACCGCGAGGAGGAGGAGGTGAACTACGACTGGAGCGAGCGCAACCCCAACATGAGCGTCAAGAAGGAGCAGCACGCTGTGAGTACACCGGCAGTCCCGCTCGATTTGCGGCAGGCCACGTGGGGGTAACGGCGACCCGCGGCTCCGGAGCCTCTTCAAGGGACCGCTTCGTGACGTCACTCGCGAAGGGCCGCCGTCTCGTCGTCGTCGCGTGCACTGTGGCTCTTGAAATATCGCGTTGTTTTTGTTACCGAATTCGAACAAAAAAATTGGCCTTTCCTGTTACTCTGGTTGCCGACCCCCCCCTCCACCCCGGTGTAGGGAAAAAGCCACCGCTTGTTGTTTGCTGTGTGTGGCTGCAAGACGAGGCAGGAGGCCCGGTAACGCAAGTCTCTCCCCACCCTCCCCAACCTCACCCCCCCCGACTATGCAGGTGCTCATGAAGGAGCTGGAGCAGAAGGAGTCGATCATCAACGGCATTCAGGACAGCGGGGAGCAGCTTCTGGCCAGCAACCACCCAGCTCGTCAGACCATTGAGGTGAGGGTGTGGCGGGCCGGCAGTCTAGTGCAGCGTATGCGTTGTTATTGTTGTGTTACGTGTAAAAGTGAGCGAATCAACTCACAGCTGCAGCCCGAGCGTGGTGATGCACACCTGTAACCCACTGCTTTGGGATAAAGGAGATACCGTGGGGGGGAAATGTTAACTACTTCTCTAGGTATACAGGAGGTCATGGGTTTGATCCTGATCTTGACCCGTGATCACGTGGATTTTTCTCCGGGTTCTCCAGTTTTTCCCTCCACATTTAGAATCAACGTGCGTTTGGAGTATTTGGCTGCTATAAATTTCCACTTGATGAGCCACTTCGTTGAGCTATCACTTGTGGCCCAGTCGCTTATGAAAAAGAGCTACGTAGCTCAGTGGGCCCCACCGACCACCGTACAACAATAACTTTTTTAAAGAAGTATCTGGAACACTTCTGCCGAACGCTTGCCACGGCCTTCGCGGATTATCAGTGGCCCGTCGACAACACGGTTGGAGACTCTTGCAAAAGCTGAAAGGGTGAATAATTTGGAGGCGCCAAACGTACGAACCGCAGCTGTGCACAGCTCTGCATGCATTAACGCCGCTCGCGCGCTGTCTTCCGCAGTCCTACCTGGCTGCCATGCAGACCCAGTGGAACTGGATCCTGCAGATCTGCTGCTGCATCGAGACGCACATCAAGGAGAACACGGCCTACTTCCAGGTTCAGTGACCCAGCCCACAGTGGCCCAGCCCACAGCAACCCAGCCCACAGTGTCCCAGCTCACAGTGGCCCAGCCCACGGTGACCCAGCCCACAGTGACCCAGCCCACGGTGACCCAGCCCACGGTGACCCAGCCCACAGTGACCCAGCTCACAGTGACCCAGCCCACGGTGACCCAGCCCACGGTGACCCAGCCCACGGTGACCCAGCCCACAGTGACCCAGCCCACAGTGACCCAGCTCACAGTGGCCCAGCCCACAGTGGCCCAGCCCACAGTGACCCAGCCCACAGTGGCCCAGCCCACAGTGACCCAGCCCACAGTGGCCCAGCCCACAGTGTCCAGCCCACGGTGACCCAGCCCACGGTGACCCAGCCCACAGTGACCCAGTCCACAGTGACCCAGCCCACAGTGGCCCAGCCCACAGTGGCCCAGCCCACAGTGACCCAGCACACAGTGGCCCAGCCCACAGTGACCCAGCTCACAGTGGCCCAGCTCACGGTGACCCAGCCCACGGTGATCCAGCCCACAGTGACCCAGCCCACGGTGACCCAGCTTGGCCCAGCTCACAGTGACCCAGCCCACAGTGGCCCAGCCCACAGTGACCCAGCCCACAGTGACCCAGCCCACAGTGGCCCAGCCCACAGTGACCCAGCCCACAGTGACCCAGCCCACAGTGGCACACTCACAGCTGTGTTATCCCCTGGCAAGCAATGAGAACAGGCTCTGCATTGTACACCATCAGCAGAGGGTAACTCCCATCTGCTAGACTAACCTACATAATATGAGTTCTCATTGATATTGACTTAATTACATCACGGTTGGTCGACGATGATGATAATTTAACTTTTGTTGTTATCAACTTGTTGCTTCAGCTGCTGATGATGACGAAGCTAAGGATGTTGTTAACGCTGTTGCTGCTGTTTGTAATGACAGTATTGTGGTTGGTGGTGGCTAAGATGACAACAACAACAACGTCATTGATGCCGGTGATGTTGCCACTGCTTTGTGGATGACGTAGCTGATTCCGCTCACGGTCCTGCCCTTTTCTCGTGCTGCTGTAACGCTTGGCACTTTTAGTTCTTCAAAGAGTCAAAGGATGTGGAGGAGGGCCTCAAGAGCCTGCAGGAGACTATCCGCCGCAAGTACACGTGCGACAAGGCCAGCAGTCTCACACGGCTGGAGGACATTGTCCAGGACTCGATGGTGAGTGTCGACGCGTCAACCGGGACTCTCGTTGCAGGTCCTAGACGTCGGACATAGCTCTGAAGATACGCCTGCGGCACGACCTGAACACGCAACGGAGAGCCGTGCAGCGCGGCCGCTAGAACCTTACGCAGCTGTGGTGCGTCCGATCGTCCACTCTGGCGGCCTGTGACCTTGTCACCCATCACCCACTCACCCCCAATGTGCGCAGGATGAGAAAGAGCAGCTGCTGGAGTACAAGCGCCTGGTCTCGGGGTTGGTGAGCCGCGCCAAGACGATCGTTCAGCTGAAGCCGCGGAGTCCCGAGAACCGCGTGTGGAGCACCCTGCCCGTGAAGGCCATCTGCGACTTCAAGCAGCAGGAGGTGAGGCCCCATCGGCGCCACCGCAGCCACCGCCGTCACCGTAGCCGCCGTGCGCAGTGGCGGCGAGACGCACATCAGTGACCCTGGGCGGGGTTTGACAGTGGGGATAATGGATGAGCCAAGTATAGCGCAGATTTGCCAGGAAGGATTTTATGGATGAACGTGGCCCAATGTCGATTTCTTCTCTGAGATTGGATTTTAAGTAGAGGTCACAATGGCGGGTCCTGTATGGAACATTCAGAGCAAATTGATGAAGGGGGTTTAGTCCGTTTAGCGTTTCATTAGTAGCTGATGTGTAAGCAGCATAACAGCAGTCACAATGTGGTAGAATGATAGCTCCAACAATTTGCAGGCACGATCTAATTCCCAGTCAGTCTCCCATTCAAGTACCGTCCAGGCACAAACCTGCTCAACTTTTGAGATCGGACGAGATTGGGGGCACATTCAGGGTGGTCGAGTCTTACATGCGACGAAGAAGATCCCTGACTATAATCTTCCGCTAAGCTTAGGGGCCACAACCTTGAACCGCATCGACTGCACAAACCATGGCAGATGTAGAAATGGAAAATTTTTTAACTATCTGGTGCGTGACTGTGGTCACCCAGAACAGATCACGGAACACGTAAAAACTCATTTGCCGATTCACAAAATACGAAGGAGGCATCATCACAGCGATTTTCTCCACTACTTCTGACAGTTATCTGGCTCAACCACCTCAATGTGCAATTATAGTTATTTCTTTACATGAACATCAACCATGAGCGGAAGAATAAATCCTCGACAATCGTCCATTACCTGTATCATTAAAGTACGCGTGTATCCATGCCCTTATCGCTAATGTGTAGATCACCATCTACAAGAATGACGAGTGTGTGATGGAGGACAATGCCCAGTGCACCAAGTGGAAGATCATCAATCCCATCGGCAACGAGGCCCTGGTGCCGTCCGTGTGCTTCCTCATCGCCCCTCCAAACAAGGACGCCATCGAGCTCGCCACCCGGTAAGGGAACTCTCGCGCAGCGATCACCGGGAACGCCGCAACATCCCACCGTGTCCGTCCGGTGCTCGCTGAGCTGCATTGGTTTCTGGTTGCCGAAGGAATCCGTTGTCAGGTCGTGCTCACGACACAGACGGAGTGCTTGCCACGTATGAACAACAATACTTTGCTGAGCATAAACCACAACATGAACTCCGGTAAGCGGCTTTTGGCTCGCCATTGAAAATAGACGATCACCGCATCGCTTGCTTTCATATACGCTTCCACGGCTATCTGGAACGTTCTTCCTTCCGATTGAAAACGAATTTCTTTAGAAACTGATTTTTGTGTTTAGTTTGTTGTCCTTCCCCCACGCCTCCGTTTAGCGCGATTGGCTACGTACGGTGCGAAAGAAGTTCAACGTACACACATACAACACGGGACCGCTGTGTTGACACATTCACCGTGTTGGTAGATTAACGAGACGAGCCACAGCACTGTGACTGGCCACGCAAACCAAACTATGGACTATAGAGTAAACCACTGTAGCCTGCGCTCCTTCAACAGAGGAGGAATAGCAAAACTACACAAACTCTCTCCTAAAGCCCTCTCGTGGCTAGTAGATTTTGGTATTGAAACGACAAAAACTAACTATTTTTTTTACCAGGTAAGGCCCGCTGAGCTATATAGCTCTATTTCAAAAGCGACCTGGCCACAAATCATTGCTCAACCAAGTGGCTTCTCAAGTGGAAATTTATAGCAGCCAAATACTCCAAACTCACGTTTCTTAATGTGGAGGGAAAAACCGGAGGACCCGGAGAAAAATCCACGTGACCGCGGGGAGAACACGCAAACTCCAAATATACAGGCGTCATGGTCGGGATTAAACCCATGACCTCCTGTGCACCAGGCGAGGAGAAGAGAACCACTTCAGTTGTATTTCACAGTTTTACAGCGGTCGGGGGTAGAACTTAAACTGCCTCGTTTTATGAAGCGCGTATATAATCTTCTATATGAGGTCCGCATAGCACTTCATGCCATATCCTGCCGCGCACAGCTTAATTAGCACGCAAACAGCGCAATGGTCAGATGTTTGCCTCTCTATCTCAGTCACCTTTGCAGCTTTCCTCAAAATTCTGCCTCGCCCCAAATTCTGCCTAACTCCAGTCATGCTTTGTGACGTTTTTTTTACCGAATGTTAATTTCGTTCACCTTTTGCAGAATGGACCAGAGCTATCAGAACACCATGACCTTGTGGCACCAGCTGCATGTGAATATGAAGAGCGTCATCTCCTACCTCTACCTCACCAAGGACATTGAGTGCATTCGCAGTTGGACTGTGACAACGGTGAGAGCACGCACGAGCCAACACTGGCATTGTTACAATTGGTCGAGGAGCAATTCATCGATTAATTTATGTTAAATAATAATGATAAAAGCATCACACCGTGTATTGTAATGAATGATATCAAAATCATGCAATGAATGTTTGCACAGATTATAGCACAATGATAGACTCATACAACTTTAGTTTTTTCCATGCACAGATGAATTGATTTGTCACTTGAATTGTTACAATTGATCAAATTGCCGTGGGATGATCCATCGTTTTCTGAGTTGCGTTGCGTTCTACAAAACAGGTTTTTTATTTACGCTCGCCATCCATCTCCACTCGAAGGTTGTTCCTTCTCATCTGCTGCTCCTGTGTCTGAAATTACCCTTCATTTGCAGTTCACATTTATAACTCTCAAAGGTTAAATCTGGACCAATGGCTCATGTCATCCAACACATTTTTTTCTCTTCCCTGAGATTTGTATGTTCCACATGCTATTACATTGGCCATATCCCTAACAGTATCTGAGACTTTATCTGGCTGGGTGGCACTCTGGTGAGAGCACTTGACTCACACATTTGAGGACTACAAGTTCAAAGTCAGCGGTCAAATAAATTAAGTATGGTCTCTTCTCCTGTAACGCGGTAGTTGCGTCTTTGAAGAGCATGGCGTTATAATAAATCATGTATAATGTAGGGTAAAGCATAGTCCGCGATTACACATGAAATGCATACGCAGGCTGAACAACGACTGAGGCACGTGGGTAGCATCTAGAAGCATCCAGCAGCATCCCACCTTATTGTGTGATGCTACGCCGAGGCAGCTGTACGACCGCTTATTCCTACTCGCGCGACGTAGTTTCTGTTCACTCAATCATGTTATATGCAATTCAAATCCACGTTATAAAAAATGTGTTCCAGAATACATTCATCGCGTTATATACAATTCGCGTTGGGACAACAACACACGTTACAGGAGAACAGGCTGTACCGCTCTGTGACAAGTCAACATTCGTTGTCCCGTGGAGACCCTCTGATCCTCGTCATGTTAATGTGGAATTTCACAACTGCGAGGGCCACTAAAGAAGACAAGCGCCACCCCATTGCTCATGTTCCTTGCTACAAATTGAATGAATGAAACCTGTAAATTCTAACCGGCACCTCACTGGGACGGAAGAATTGCCAAGAGGTCGAGGCTTCCATCCACGCGAATTTGTAAAACCTCTGTTTTGTTCGTGTTGTGGGTTTAATAAAAAAAAATCTAATAAATCCTGACCCCCTGCTGCACGACCGCCCTGTCTGTTGACACCACTGCCGCCACGCTGCCGCTTGCAGTTCAAGACGATGCCTCCGGATCAGTACGAGTCGGTGATGAAGAACCTGGAGGTGCACTATGAGGACTTCCTGGAGGACAGCCGCGACTCGCAGCTCTTCTCCAGCACGGACCGCATGACGCTGGAGAGGGACATGAGCTCCTGCAAGCAGTACTTCGACCAGCTGCTCATCACCCTCGAGAGAGGTAGCGTTGAGCAACCACTCTATTGGGGGTTGTTTTTCTTTTTGGGGGGGTGGGGGGGGGCGTTGTTGCTGTAACAGCGGCGTGTTGTACTACGGCGCGGTGTCCCGACGTTTCGTCTGTGCGCGCCGGGGGGGCTTCTTCGGGGAGCTGGTAAGCACGCGGAGCGAAAACGACGGGGACATCGTGCCGGCAGAACAACGCGCAGTGTGAGGTGGAGCATCTTCTTAAAACGCTGACGAGGGGGGCTGTGTCCACGTGGTGTGAAGATGTTAAAACGATGCCGAGATGGCGTCGCTGAGAACATTGTGTTCGAATCTGTCAGGGTCAAATTCTAATATTACCCGCAAATTCCTCAATCAGTATTACACATCGCGACCATCGGCAGACTTAACGCTCTTGCAAATGAGACTGTCCTGTGCTCTTGAGTAAAAACAAAAATAAACTTGAACAGAATAGGTTTAACACGTAAGCTTTCGCGACCAATATTATCCATAATAAAGGTTTATTTTTGGTTAGATCGCGTGAATATAAATGTGTCGTTAACCCACCACCACCCGACACAGCCAATTGGTACTATTTGTCTCACGTTAAACAAAACATGCTAATTAGTTACCGTTTCAGCACACCGGTGTGTTGGTGAGTGAAACCACAACGTGTTCAACGGAATACACCGGAACTTCCACATCTCGTTCAGCAAACTCTCACCCTGAGCCCCACCGAGGCAAGACGAAAGTGACCTCCGTCTCCCGCGGCGTTTTCCTCTGCTTTCAGAGGAGCGCGACGAGAGCATCTGCAGCACTCTCCTGGTGCAGCTGCAGACCATCAGGCGGCGGCTGGAGGCCTCGGAGGACCGCATGATCCGGAACATCCGCTCCCCGCTCGAGCAGCCCGACCCCGTGCAGGAGAGCTCGCAGAGAATCATGGAGCACGAGGTGCGCCCGTAGCGACACGCTCTCGTAGCGACACGCCCGTAGCGACACGCTCTCATAGCGACACGCTCTCGTAGCGACACGCTCTCATAGCGACACGCTCTCGTAGCGACACGCTCTCGTGGCGACACGCTCTCGTAGCGACACACTCGTAGCGACACGCTCTCGTAGCGACACGCTCTCATAGCGACACGCTCTCGTAGCGACACGCTCGTAACGACACGCTCTCGTAGCGACACGCTCTCGTAGCGACACGCTCTCGTGGCGACACGCTCTCGTAGCGACACGCTCGTAACGACACACTCTCGTAGCGACACGCTCTCGTGCCCGCGCAGCAGCAACACGGGGCTCGGTTTGATTCCTTCGACTTGGGAGATTTGTTTTGCGCCTTCTCCCCACGATTCTGCGTGGGTTTCTTCAGCGTTCCGTGGTTTATTCGTGCGACCCTTTGTTGTACTGGCACAAAAAAAGGTCCCGTAGATGTAACTGCTCAGCCCGAGCTATTCATGGTTTGATGCTTGCATTGCCTGTGTACCGTTTGCCTTTTGGCGTTCTCTACTTTAACACTGGTGAGACAAGGCCATAAAGAAAGCTGTCTCTAGTGCAGGCCAATCAATTTCAAGGACAATGCCCATATATTATAAGGGCGTATTTGTTTGCATGTTTTGCCACAAGTACGTGTGGTTAATGCAGACTCGATTCCATGCAGTAGGCGTCTATTTGGTGTTTGAACATCTTAACACCTGCGTTATTGCCAGAACAGGTAAAGCTCATGAAACATTTATAACGTAACATTTCTTGTCCAAGCATCCCGATACTGGACAAAAAATGACCGCCTGAAAATGACTCAATTGGGACGATAGATAGCAACATTACCCCGGCCTGCGGTACCCTGCTGCCAAGTAAACAAGCAGAATAATAATAACAGTTAACATCCTACTTCTGCATGTGAGCTCCACCAGCTGGCAAGGAGAATCTCTCACAATGTTGAAAGAGGGGAGAGCTACATGTACACGCATTGTCCCGAGCGGTGTATTACTATTATTGTTATAATCGTCATGATTACGCATCTGACAAACACCCTTCGATGTCGCGAGAACACTTTTATACATTTCCCAGGGATGCACGGTCCTGGGAAAGGCAGGAGAGGTGGCAACCCCCAATCCCAAATAACCTCTCACCATGATCACGCATTGGCGTGGAGCATCGTGGGTCTTCGCAAAAATATGAGCAGAACTCCATTTGATATCTCCACGAACGAATAATCAAATACATAAGTGAATCGCCCATCTACCTATTGCGGTGGTCTTCATTGCAAGGCCCGCAGGCCACTGGCAGCCCCTGGTGGCCTTTAGTGCGGCTCCTGACGTGCGCCCCCCCCCCCCCCCCGACAATACACACAACACGTGACACCACCCCGCACCCCATCTTCATCATTGTGCCGTTGTCAAACCAAATGTGTGGAGGCCCTCACACTGATGATGTCTTACCCCCCTCTGAAAATGAGTGAAGACCACTAGCGTTCGGGGTTTCATCGGCAGGGTCAGGCTCGCCAAACGAACGCTGCTGGATTACCAGACGTCATTGACTAGCCCGACTCTGCTGATTAGACCCGGCAGGTTGAAGTCAATCCAGAGCGGTGCTCGCTTGAACGAGTGCTGCTAGATAGTGTAGGCCTTGGACTAAACCATGTTTTTTGTTTATACGTGAGGAGGCAAAATTACTTCTGCTAATATTTGGCATGTGCAGCACGCATTGACTAAATTTGTTAATAGACTGGAGAAGTTTGGTGTGTTTTCGGGATCAGAATTTTGGAAAACCTGGCACGAAGTTACATAGTCGAAGGAGTCGATAACGTAGAGTTACAAACGAGGCCCACTGTTGTGCCCACGTGGCTGCAGAAACTCCACCAAGATCTGGAGGACGTAAAGGTGGACCTGAGCCGCGTGGTCACAGAGTGCTCGGAGGTCCTGGCGCAGGGCAACCAGTCCGGCAGCTCGCCGATGCTCAGCTCTGAGCTCAACCACACCACCCAGAAGATGGATCAGCTTCACTCGCTGTCCACCATCTACCTGGAAAGGTGAGGGACATGCCCGGAACACCTCAATCAGAGTCGGCCTTTGACAAAAAAACATTCGGGGATGCTCTCAGCCGGCATTTAATTTGCGTTGCCTATCGAAATGAGATAAGAGCGGTGATTTGTCGTGTTCGTGAAGGCTGAAGAACATCGACTCGGTGGTGCGGAGCTCGCAGGGCGCCGAGACCATCGTGCGCACGTTCGAGAACCGCCTGTGTGAGGACGACACCCTCCCCACAGACGTGCAGGGCATCGAGGCCTACAAGACTCAGCTGAAGGTGACCCACCCCACAGCTCCCCACCCTGCCAACCCCTACACCCTGCACCACCCACACCACACCTCCCCACCCTGCCACCCTCAACACCCTGCACCACCCACACCACACATCCCCACCCTGCCACCCTCAACACCCTGCACCACCCACACCACACCTCCCCACCCTGCCACCCCCAACACCCTGCACCACCCACACCACACCTCCCCACCCTGCCACCCCCAACACCCTGCACTACCCACACCACACCTCCCCACCCTGCCACCCTCAACACCCTGCACCACCCACACCACACCTCCCCACCCTGCCTCCCCCAACACCCTGCACCACCCACACCACACCTCCCCACCCTGCGAACCCCTACACCCTGCACCACCCACACCACACCTCCCCACCCTGCCACCCCCAACACCCTGCACCACCCACACCACACCTCCCCACCCTGCCACCCCCAACACCCTGCACCACCCACACCACACCTCCCCACCCTGCCACCCCCAACACCCTGCACTACCCACACCCCACCTCCCCACCCTGCCCTGCCCCAACACCCTGCACCACCCACACCCCACATCCCCACCCTGCCTCCCCCAACACCCTGCACCACCCACACCACACCTCCCCACCCTGCCACCCTCAACACCATGCACCACCCACACCACACCTCCCCACCCTGCCTCCCCCAACACCCTGCACCACCCACACCACACCTCCCCACCCTGCCAACCCCTACACCCTGCACCACCCACACCACACCTCCCCACCCTGCCACCCCCAACACCCTGCACCACCCACGCCACACCTCCCCACCCTGCCACCCCCAACACCCTGCACTACCCACACCCCACCTCCCCACCCTGCCCTGCCCCAACACCCTGCACCACCCACACCCCACATCCCCACCCTGCCTCCCCCAACACCCTGCACCACCCACACCCCACCTCCCCACCCTGCCCTGCCCCAACACCCTGCACCACCCACACCCCACCTCCCCACCCTGCCTCCCCCAACACCCTGCACCACCCACACCCCACCTCCCCACCCTGCCCTGCCCCAACACCCTGCACCACCCACACCCCACCTCCCCACCCTGCCACCCCCAACACCCTGCACCACCCACACCCCACATCCCCACCCTGCCTCCCCCAACACCCTGCACCACCCACACCCCACCTCCCCACCCTGCCACCCCCAACACCCTGCACCACCCACACCGCACCTCCCCACCCTGCCCTGCCCAAAACGCCAAACCCTTTAACACCACACTTGTCTTCTCGTGTAGTCATTGGCGAATGAATTACGACTATGTGAGGTGGCAGGAGGCTTTGGCTAACAGTGCTTCGACGTCTCAAACCGATTCATCAGTGTGCGTGCATTCAAACGCAGCCTTTGTTTTCTGGAAGAGCTGAGACGCGCATAGATGGCGCGGTGGGCGACGCAGCATGCTCACGGAGTGCCGACCGGTGTGGTACACACGCAATGAACGTGTCGGTAGTGCCGCCCCTTGGCCCTGCTTGGCCCCGAGGCAGAATCACATGTGCTGCAAGGCTATCAGCGAACGACGGTACCGCGAGGGCATCGCGATGAGCTTGGCTTGATGCATAAAACAAAAACAGGGGAAGTACAAGAGCCGTCCTGAGCCCCCCCCCCCGCCTCCCCCCCCCTTGCACTGCCCCGTCACTCTCCCGCCACAGCAATGGCGTTCGGAGGTGGAGCAGAAGAAGGCGGTGTTCTTCGCGATGGAGGACGAGCTGCAGCGAGCGCGCTCCGTCAACGAGCGCATGCTGCGCAGCCACGGCGAGCGCGACGTCGACCTTGACCAGCAGCGGCACAAGGTGGAGCAGCTGCTGGAGCGCTGGGCCGGCGTGCAGACGCAGATCGACTACAGGTGCGGCTCCGGGCGCGCCCAGCGGCTGAAACACGTGTGCGAGTGCCGCCCCCTTTTGTGTGGTGTGTGCGCCGTGTGTGTGTGTGTGTGTATGTTGAACAGCTTTCGCAACTCGAAACATATGTTGCGGTCATTATTTATTCATTAGAATGAATACGTGTGCACTTCCTGAGAATGGATTCATTTGATAACTGACACACCATCTCTGAAAGCCGACACGAGGGCTCTTGGAGTGTCTCCTCCATGTGACAATCCCTCGTTGGCTGGGGCGTTGCCACATTTTCCATCGATCGACCAAACCCACACGCATTTCTCAGTCAGCCTAGGTCTCTCAAAACTGTGCAGCACACTTTATTAAAGTTTAACACAGTACCACAAGATCTTGGTACCAATCGATTATTCGCACCCGAGCACGTATGTATGTATGTTGAACTTCATTCGCACGTACATAGGCAACCATGCTAAGCGGAGGTGCCAGGGGAAGGACAACAAACCAAACACATAAAGTGGTTCTATAGAAATGAGTTTTCAATCTAGATTTAAAAGTACATAGATCCAGTGGTTTGCTAATGTCGGAAAGAAGAGCATTCCAGATGGCTGCAGAAGCGCATCTGAAAGCGCGCGATGCGGTGACCGTCTTTATTCGATGGGCAACCAAAAGCCGCTGCAAGGATGACGGGAGTTCGCGTGACGGTTTATGCTCCTTCCCGAGATCAACAAGTTTTTGTGGTTCATTTGTGGTCAGGACTTTGTGTGTAATGAGTACGTACACAGGGCGCAAGAGCTCAGTCAACCCCCCTACCCCCCCCCCCCCCCCCCCAATTCAGTTCATGCTGAGGGGTCGATAAAAAAATTACAACTTTGTGGGGAAGTCAAAGCTGGTTGTCATATGGTTGACTCACGCTTTCTGTCGCTGGCTCAGGGCTGTAAGGAGGAGATTAGCACCGCCTCAATGCTCATTTAAGCCAGAAACCACTTTGACTTTGGATGTCTGTTTTAACGAATGAATCAATGAATGCATCACTGTAGACTGAGGGAGCTGGACAACCTAGCCAAGCTTCTGCGCAGCTATCGAGAGGGCTCGGGCTGGCTACTCACATGGGTGGACGACACGCTCAAGCTTCAGGAGAAGCTGCAGGCCACCAAGATAGAGGATGTCCGAGGGCTGGAGGAGCAGCTCGAGAGAGAGAAGGTGAATAACATTGTCCCCTCCGACGTGGAATTGACAACACTTTGCTCGGGAAGTCTGACGGATGTGTAGGTGTGTATGCTGAACCTCTTTCGCACCGTACGTAGCCAACCGTGCTAATCGGAGGTGCAGGCGGGGGTGGAAGGATAACAAAGTAAACACTAATAAAGTAATTTGAAAGAAAGGTGAGTTTTCAATCTATATTTAAAAGTGGATAGCTCCAGTGGCTTCCTAATATCGGAAGGGAGAGCGTTCCAGACGGTCACGGAAGCGCATCTGAAAGTGCACGAAAATGGACATAGCCCGATGCTCGTTTGAGCATGGGGGGACACTGAATTGGTCACGGTTGTGATCGGCATCAACAGTGAGTTTGATTTTCTTCCCTCTCTTGCAGAGCCTGGCCAATGATATTGAGAAGAACCAGATCAAGGTGGATGAGAGCCAGAAGTCTTCCGACCAGTACCACACTGCAGCTAAGGTATGGCCTGCACACATATTATATTCAAGGGATAATTAAGGCATCTCATAGTGGTCAATGAATATTAAACTTGCATACCATGAATGAGCGGTGCATTTAATAATTGTCGATGAAAAGTCCACCATATCCTGTGGATTGTACCAAATGTTTTGGAAATGCAATGCTAACCAGCTTTGACTCCGGCAGTTGTATAAAAGCATTTGTGTCACTTGAGTCGGTTGGCTCAGCATCAGTTGAAGCGTCTCTTCTTAGCAGTTCCGGATGATGGCTTAGTGGATTGGCAATGTGAGGCATATTGTTTCCACTGCCGTGTGTCTCCCCAGGAATACGAGATGCACCTTCTCATATACAAGGCCACGGCAGACACTCACGGAGGTCTCAAGTCTCCCATCAAGCGCCGCCGCCTGGTCTCCACGTCCGACTCTGTGCTGCAGGAGGTGACGCGCTTGCGAAATGAACAAACGCACGCACAAATAAGGTCCCCCGTGTAGTGTTGACAGACATTTGGAGCAAGTGCTGTTAGCTGTTAACTATGAAGGCCGGCAAGGCACACAAGGGAATGGGTGGCCAGCACAATGCCCAGTCGCCTTTGTCTACCGAGTAGCGATGTTTACACACCGTACCGGGTACTCATTTGAGGTTGAGTCAACTTAGGGGAGGCCCAAGAATGGTTCAGATATTGATCACTGATGTTGGTCATGAGCAGGAATCGAACGCGGGTCGCCGGGTTTGTAGCTCGGCATGTCAACCACTGCAACCACTGTTCCCCACACACACAAACACACTTGTACACACATGATAATACTATTTAATTGTTTTATATTTTTATTAATTTATTATTTCCCTTCTACGTAACTTTACCGAAAGAACCAAGAATATGAATCCCTGCAGTCACGAAAGCTTTAAATGAAAAAAACAAATTTCATTTGATTGTGAGCTTCTAACCCTGCCTCTCCTAGTTTCTGGCTTATATATGGTATATATTAACAGCCCGCTTGTGGTTAACCTTCATATGAAATATATTACTCATGTCAGTTTGTTGCTAAATGAGCCAATAGTGGTGCTAAAGCCTAGTGTGCTACCGTGATGCAGTTGTGTTCCCATGAATGGCATGGTATTCAGTAGGGAAGAACTCCCCTTGTCTGTTACCCTGTCACCCATGACTTCTGTTGTACATGGGAGTCGTTATCAGCAGTAATTTTGTTCCAATTATCCGAAATTAGCCACCACATTTTCCCGTGCATTAGGGGTGTTAAATATCTCCGCGGATAACTGGATCCGTGATATTGCTCCGGCACATCACAAAGAACGAGTGGAGTCCTACCGTAAGCCGTAATGGACAACACTTTGCTCATAAATAAAAATCTAATTTCACCCAACATGGACACAAGAGGATTATTAAATTCAACCTCAAGCATATTTAAGTGAGAACTCATCACCTAGTGTAATCAAGTGGATGCGCCACAAATTATAATGAGAAAAGCTGAGGGTGCAGTCCTGAGGGATATAAATTTGAGACGTGAAACATTTTGAGTGGTGATCTTGTAAAACGTGGGGAAAATTCCGCTTGAACTATGAGTTCAATATCAGATGTAGCAATGAATATAGCTGTGTGGGCACGGAGTGTGTGGGCGATGTGCGCCTACCAGGCTGTAACAGCTTTTCGCGTGTGTCTGATGTCTCGCGCTCGCAGTACATGACTCTACGGACCCGCTACACGGCCCTTGTCACCATGACAAGCCAATACGTCAAGTTCCTCAACGAGACCCTCAAACGCCTGCAGGATGAGCAGGTTAGCGGATGTACACTCGCACATGTATGTACGTACTTATGATGAACTTCTTTACCACACTACGTAGCTGACCGTGCTAATCGGAGGTGCGGGGGGAACAACAAACTAAACACGGAAAGCAGTTATAGTAATAGGTTTTTACCCTCTTCTTGGTTCTGTCGGTAAAGTCACGTAGAAGGGAAGTAATAAAATAATAAAAATAAAACATAATAAAATAAAATAATGCACACGACGTTCCGGCTACAACGCAAGCAGCCGTCATTCTTCACCTGAAGACGGCTGCTTGCGTTGTAGCCGAAACGTCGTGAGAATTATTTTATTTTATTATGTTTTATTTTTATTATTTTATTACTTCCCTTCTACGTGACTTTACCGAAAGAACCAATAAGATGAATCCCTGCAGTCACGAAAGCTTTAAATCGAGGTTTTTACCCTTTTAACTGGCAACAAAACTGACACCTTTATACAAGGGATCATGTTGGCATTAACCACAACACTTGCGGTCAAAATGCAAACAAAAAGACAACTCTGATAATGAATGCACTGTCCTTGAAATTGATTGGTCCACACCCGAGACAGCTTTTCTTAGAGCCTAGTCTCACATGGTGTTGGACCAGATAACTGAAAGCAGTTATGAAGAAATTCGTTTTCAAACGACGTTTAAAAGTGCACAGCTCCAGTGGCTCCCAGGGTGGTTGCACCTCGCGATGAAACCTGCCCCGGAAGGTCAATGACGTGTCGCGGAATTCAGGACTGTGATTGGAATCAAGAATAATGTCTTCCTTTTACCATCTCGTTCGTATTGTTTTCAATGTTTGTTGTTGTCTCATTGGAGCATATATGACAAATGCACCCATTTTGAGTGTTGTACAACATTAGGTGGTGGATAATGCTACGTGTGTATTCATAGCATATGTCTCAATTAATTTTACGAGCATTGTAGATTTTCCACTTCCCCTTGTGTGTCATAGGAGCCTATCCTTAAGCTATAATTGATTTATTTACCTCACGGAGCCTCTTCAGGAACTGAATCAGCTTGCAGCATATGCGATGTTTCACTCCAAGCACTTGGAGTTTCTTGAGACCTGAATCAGTTGGTTGAAAAAGCTCTCAGCATGTGAAACGAGGACCACGGGGCATGGTTGGCTACTTACGGTGCGAAATAAGTAAAACATTCATACATACATATGAATAATACGTGTGCACAAGCCAATAGAACATCAGAGAGCAACCCACTTACACGATAGTTGAGCAAAACCCAGTCGCCGGTTTCTGGCACCACTTGTTCGGCCATTGCTAACCACGCACCTCCGATTAGCACGGTTGGCTACCTACGGCGCGAAAGAAGTTCGACGTACATATGCGCACCCAATAGCGCCCCCTCTCTTAACGAGCGCCGTCCGTGTGCGCGTGCGAGGGCAGAAGCGCTCGGAGAAGGTCACGCAGCAGCAGGCGGAGCACACCCAGCGCGAGGTGGACACGGCCATCTTCAGGCTGACGGAGATCCAGGTGGAGCTGGAGCGCCAGCGGCAGCTGTCGGACGTGTACGCGCAGGAAAAAGTGCAGGCGGAGCGCGAGGCCGACAAGCTGCGGCGCATCGTCCAGGAGGAGGCGGAGAAGCGGCGGAACACCGTCGAGGCGGCCGCGGTCCAGAAACAGGCCATCGAGCAGGAGATGGTGGAGCTCAAGAACCGCTCCGAGTCGGAGGTGCGCCGGCAGGCCACCCTGGTGGAAGAGGTGCTCACGCAGCGGCGTCAGATCGAGGAGGAGATACGCATCATCCGCGTCGAGTTCGAGAGGACGGCGCGGCAGAAGGGCGACGCGGAGGGCGAGCTGGCGCGCCTCCGGGCCCTGGCCGAGGAGGCGGCCAAGCAGAGGCACCACGCCGAGCAGGAGGCGGCGCGCTACCGAAAACTCGCCGAGGAGGAGGCGAGCAAGAAGAAGCTGGCCGAGGAGGAGCTCCAGAAGAAGGTCGCGGCGGAGCAGACGGCCGCCAACCAGAAGAGGCAGGCCCTGCTCGAGGTCGAGCGACTGAAGAAGATGGCGGAGGAGGCCCAGAAGAAGAAAGATCAGGCGGAGGAGGAGGCCAAGAAGCAGATCCGCCTGGCGAAGGAGGTGGCGCAGCAGAGCATCGAGGTGGAGATCCAGGCGCGGAGGGTGTCCTTCGTGGAGAAGGTCAACGAGCTGGAGCAGAGCCGCCAGCAGGAGCACACGATGATGACGGCGCTGCAGGAGGAGTCGCAGCGGCGCAAGAAGATGGTGGAGGAAGCAGAGAGGGCTCGGCAGGCGGCCGAGATGGAGTTGGAAAAGTGGCGGCAGAAGGCCGACGAGGCGCTGCGTCTGAAGCTTCAGGCCGAGAAGCAGGCCCAGCAGAAGAGCCTGGCTCTAGAGGAGGCGGAGAAACAAAAGTCGGAGGCCGAGAGGGAAACGTCCAGGAGGACCCAGTCGCAGGAGTCTACCCTGCGCCAGAAGGTCATGGCGGAGGAGGAGCTGGAGAGGCAGAAGGCCATCGCCGAGGAGACGTCGCAGCAAAAGTTGCAGGCGGAGCAGGAGCTCATTCGCCTTCGCGCCATCATGGCCGACTCGGAGCAGCAGAAGTCCCTGCTGGACGAAGAGCTGATGCGCCTCAAGGCAGAGGTCGCTGAGGCAGTCCGCCAAAAGAAGGTGCTGGAAGAGGAGCTCGCGAAGGTTCGGGCCCAGATGGAGGAGCTGATCAAGCTGAAGCACAAAACGGAGGAGGATAACAAGAAGAAATCCAAAGAGGAGAAAGAGAAAACGCAAAAAATAATGGAGGAAGAGGCTTTGAAGATGAAGGAGCTCGCAGAGGAGGCCGCTCGTCTGAGGGCTATGGCTGACGAAGCCATGCGCCAGCGACATCTGGCAGAGGAGGAAGCAACTCACCAACGGGCAGAAGCAGAGCGCATTCTCAAGGAGAAACTGAACGCCATCCAGGAGACCAGCAAGCTCAAAGCAGAGGCTGAGATCACCCTGAAGGAGCGCGAGAGGGAAAATGAGCGGCTGAAACGGCTCGCTGAGGAAGAGGCTCACCAGCGACGGATGCTGCAAGAGCAGGCGACCCAGCAGAAGCAAGCAATTGAGGAGGAAATGGCAAGAATCCGACAGCAATCTGACCTTGAAATGCAGCGCCAGAAGGCTTTAGTGGACGAGACGATCATTCAACGCCGATTGATAGAGGAAGAGATACATATTTTGAAGATCGAGTTTGAAAAGGCGTCCAAGGGAAAGCTCGACCTTGAAGGAGAGCTGAAGAGGCTGAAGATAATGGCTGATGAAACAACCCGGCTCAAGGAAAATGCCGAAGAAGAGGCGAACAAGCAGAAAAAAATTGCGATGGATGAAACTATGCGCAAGAAAGAGGCTCAGGAAGAAGTGTCCCGCAAGACGATCGCCGAGCAGCAGGCTGCGCAGCAGTGGAAGGCAGCCATGGAGGAGCTGGAGAAGCTCAAGAGGAAGGCGGATGAGGCGATGATGCTGAAACAGAAGGCCGAAGATGAGGCAGCACGTCAGGTGAAGTTGGCGCATGAAGCGGCGCAGACGCGTATCAACGCTGAGGAAATGGCACGCCAGGCGGCTCTGGCCGAGAAGGACGCCGAGATGAAGAAGCTCCGGCAGAGAGAGGAAAAGACGGTGGAGCAACTTCGCCTGGAAGCCGACCGCACGCGCAAAGCGGCGGAGCAGGCAGAGAAGGCCCGGATCGCCGCCGAGAAGGAGGCCAGCATGATCCG